>NC_081780.1:19276071-19611904 GCF_963082965.1 Carassius carassius | reverse complement strand
TGGCTGGTGATGAGTGACAGGTAACAGGACCAATGACCCGTGTCTATGGGTGTATTCACACCTCTTATTTGGTTCGACTGAATAAAACTCAAGTTGATTTCCCCCTTGGTGGGGATCTTTTGGGCAGGTGCGAATACAGCAAATCGCACTCAGGTGCAGACTAAAGAACTGTACCGGGACCCAGCTGAAGAGGTGGTCTCTCTGTACATTTAATCATCCCTACATTTCTGACTCTGATCAATCTGGTGATGATGATGAGGAAGGGAGCAATATTTTAAGTGGTGAAATAGTCCAGACAATGGAGGCAGACATTGCACAAGTAAAGGTGGATTTATTGGCCCTCAATAAAAAAATACAACATATTGATCATGATTTTAAACAGTCATTTGACAGTAGAGTAAACTGGGAGACCAGTTTCATGTAGGCCGCAGATCAGGGGTGGGGATCGTTGATCCTGGAGGGCCTGTGTCCCTGCTGAGGTTTAGCTCCAACCCTGAAAAAAAAACCTACCTGTATTCTGAAGACCTTGATTTAGCTTGTTCAGGTGTGTTTGATTAGGGTTAGAGCTAAACTCTGCAGGGACACAAGCCCTCCAGGATCAACGTTCCCCACCCCTGATCTACGGCCTACATGAAACTGGTCTCCCAGTTTACTCTACTGTCAAATGACTGTTTAAAATCATGATCTATATGTTGTATAGGATCTCCAGCATCAACGTTCCCCACCCCTGCCGTGGGTTGGGTTCCTTGACTATTTCCTAAAATCACTGGAAAAATTGTAACTGATTGTTTTCTGAGTAGAGATGCTAAATTGGAAAGTCAAATGAAAAAAATTAAGACTAACTAATAGATTATAGTACGTCTGAAAAAATAATGTCTAGCTGTGGTTTGGACTGTTGAAAAGTTGAGGCATTTCTTGGAGGGGAGGCAGTTTGAAGTCTTTACTGATCATACTGCACTCACCTGGGCCTTCAACTGCCCCAAAACCTCCTCATGTCTCACACACCGACACTCCAGCTGCAACAATTTAACTTTTAGGTGCATCACATGACAGGCTGCCTTAACATGGGTCCAGATGCCTTGTCCAGGGTATGCAAGCCACCTTCTAGTCATGCTGTGCCATATCTCTCCATAACTTCTCATCACTCGTCTACCTTACCACATTCATTGGTAGAAATTGCTAAAGCTCAAGGTTTGGATAACACCATCACTCACCTGCTGTCTGACATCCAACCTTGATCAGCCAAAGAACAGCCCTTCACCTTTGAAGATCACCAGAAGATGAATGGCATCTACGCTAATATTAGTCTGTTTCTCTCTTATTTCGAAGTCTAATATTCTCGAAGAATATTTAACTCATCTAGTTGTCCTGGTCTCTGCTGACATTCAGGTCTGTAGAGGTCCTCTCTAGGTGTTGATCCACCATCTGTGCTGGATACGTACTGGATCCAGGTGCCTGCAGTGACCATCTGATCTGGATAAAGGAGAAAAATATCAGCTGGTGGTACCACAGACAATAAGAACGGACTTCATGCACTATTAGCATGATAATCCTCTAGGAGGCCATCTTGGACAGCTAAAAATACTGCTGAAAATCCTGAAGGTGGCATGGTGCCCGTCCGTCAGGAGGAACATTTGGCAATACATCAAAAGCTGTGAGGTATGCTAGAAATATAAACCCAGCAATACAAAACCATCCAAACTTTTACAAAGTTCACAGATAACTGAGCCTAGACACACTCTAGGAATCATAATAATAATGGGTCCATTCCCCACCAGTAAGAAACAAACACTTACCTCCTTGTCATTGATGACTATTACACAAAGTGGGTAGAGATGTTTCCACTTAGTGATGCCAAGACACAGAAAATAATGAAAATTCTCCGGGAGGAGATTTTTACTCACCGTGGAGTCCCCAAGTTCCTGGTGTCTGACAGGGGTTCCCAGTTCACCTCCAGCATTCTGAGGGATCTGTGCAAGAAATGGGTTTGTGTTCAGCGACTAACAACAAGCTATCTCCCACAAGCAAACTTAATAGAAAGAATCAACCAGACTGTAAAAACAATGATTGCTGCTTATGTTGGACAACAACATCAAACTTGGGACCATTGACTGCTAGAATTCTGCGATGCCATCAACACTGCCCAGCAGGAAAGCACGGGTAAGACACCTGCGGAGCTCATGCTAGGTAGGCAGGTGATGAGACCTGCACATCACATTGATGAGCTCATGCTAGGTAGGCAGGTGATGAGACCTGCAGAATCACAGCACATTTCGTATTTCACAAGGCGGGCCTTTATTTGATACAGGAACTATTCGAGCCATTCATGCCAGACTGGGGAGACAGGTAATGTAATAATGCAAAATATGTGAAAAATTATGTGTTTTACATAACATACAGGTGCTTCTCAATAAATTAGAATGTCGAGGAAAACTCATGTATTGAATAAATTCAATGTACACAGACTGAAGTAGTTTAAGTCTTTGGTTCTTTTAATTGTGATGATTTTGGCTCACATTTAACAAAAACCCACCAATTTACTATCTCAACAAATTAGAATACTTCATAAAACCAATAAGAAAAAAAAACATTTAGTTAATTGTTGGCCTTCTGGAAAGTATGTTAATTTACTGCACATGTACTCAATATTTGGTAGGGGCTTCTTTTGCTTTAATTACAGCCTCAATTCAGAGTGGCATGGAGGTGATCAGTTTGTGGCAATGCTGAGGTGGTATGGAAGGCCAGGTTTCTTTGACAGTGGCCTTCAGCTCATCTGCATTGTTTGGTTTCTTGTTTCTCATCTTCCTCTTGACAATACCCCATAGATTCCCTATGGGGTTTAGGTCTGGTGAGTTTGCTGGCCAGTCAAGCACACCAACACCATGGTAATTTGGTGCTTTTGGAAGTATGGGTAGGTGCCAAATCCTGATGGAAAATGAAATCAGCATCTTCAAAAGGCTGGTCAGCAGACAGAAGCAATGAAGTGCTCCAAGATTTCTTGGTAAATGGGTACAGTGATTTTGTTTCAAAAAACACAATGGACCAACACCGGCAGATGACATTGCACCCAATGAGGAAACTTAACACTGTACTTCAAGCAACTTGGGCTATGAGTTTCTCCAGACTCTAGGAACTTGGTTTACGAATAAAATACAAAACTTGCTCTCATCTGAAAAAAAGGACTTTGGACCAATGGCAACAGTCCATTTCTTCTTCTCCTTAGAAAAAGTCAGAGGCATCTTACCTGGGCTGTGTTACAGGAGTGGCTTAACAAGAGGATTATGACAACTGTAGCCAAATTCCTTGACACTTCTGTGTGTGGTGGCTCTTGATGCCTTGACCCCAGCCTCAGTGCATTACTTGTGAAGTTCTCTAAAATTCTCGAATCCAGTTTGCTTGACAATCCTCATTTGAAGTGTTATTATGGATGCTCACCTCCGACGCCATTGGCTGGGGGGGGGGGGGGGGGGGGTTATTTAGCACAGCCACATAAGAGAAATATATTTATAAAGCTGTTGATTAAATACTAATTTGATTGCTGATGTATCACAGCTGTTAATGATGTCCCTTGTTTTTATTGCCCCGGCGAGTGTTGTGGACCCGGTTTCTTCTTGCGAGAGTTTGCTTGCGAGGCGCCAGGGAAGCCCTGTGATGTCACATCGATCAGATGAGTTGTTACTTCCGATAAAAGAAGAAATGCCTGTTGGCGGCATCATTAGCTACAATTAATGTGCTCACTTTGGGATTCATACAACGATCCATCGTTTCTTACCTTTTGCTGAAACTCTTGTGGAATTACCATCATGCAATAGTCAAATATGTGGGACTATTTAATTTGGATTTCGTCACAGGTCAGTGCTGTTTCTCAACGTGCTCAAGAATGGCATCTACGCTAATATTTGTCTGTTTCTCTCTTATTCCAAGGTCACCGTAGCCACCAGATCCAGTCTTTATCCAGATCAGAGGGTCACTGCAGCGACCCATATCAAGTACGTATCCAGACCAGATGATGGATCAGCACCTAGAAAGGACCTCTACTGCCCTGAAAGACAGCGGACACCAGGACAACTAGAGCCCCAGATACAGATCCCCTGTAAAGACCTTGTCTCAGATGACCACCAGGACAAGATCACAGGAATCAAATGATTCTTCTGCACAGTGTGACTTTGCTGCAGCCTGGAATTGAACTACTGGTTTATATGGTCAGAGGAGAACTGGCCCCCCAACTGAGCCTGGTTTCTCCCAAGGTTTTTTTCTCCATTCTGTCACCGATGGAGTTTCGGTTCCTTGCCGCTGTCGCCTCTGGCTTGCTTAGTTGGGGTCACTTCATCTACAGCGATATCGTTAACTTGATTGCAAATAAATGCAAAGACACTATTTAACTGAACAGAGATGACATCACTGAATTCAATGATGAACTGCCTTTAACTATCATTTTGCATTATTGACACACTTTTTTCCTAATGAATGTTGTTCAGTTGCTTTGACGCAATGTATTTTGTTTAAAGTGCTATATAAATAAAGGTGACTTGACTTGCCTTGACTGTGAGGCCGAACCAAACCCCCCCACACACGCACACACACAAACTTACACACACATACTATTGTAACATATTGTAGACACTGTATATCCTGTACTTACTGCTTATTGCACTTCTGGTTAGATGCTAACTGCATTTCGTTGCCTTGTACCATATATGTGCAATGACAATAAAGTTGTATCTGTCTATCAATCTATCTATTGGACTTTCATGGACAGTACGCACGCATGCTCATACATTAATAGTATATATTATATATTTTGTATAAATATTTTTTTCATCTTCTTGTAAAATACACTCTGGGTTAGCATTTATTCTTTACATTGGTGGTTATTTATTGTGCTTGCATTCCTTCAACTCCACTATTAAGAGGTAAAAGAGCAGACTTGTGCTGCCTGTCTTATTTTGGCTGAGCGTTACAAGTTGATAAATGAGTATGTGAATAAGTGAATTTCATGACAGGACTTTGTATTTTTAAAAGGGTCCTATTATGCTTTTTCACTTTTTCAAATTTAGTTAGTCTGTGATTGTTTCTGTTTGAGCATAAAAATATCTGCAAAGTAACAAAGCTCAAAGTCAAAATTTTATTAGACATTCAAATTAAATTTTATTTAACAGAATAAAATCATTTTTGAAATCATTTTTCAAAAACTACAACGAACGACTCGTTTGGACTACAATGCATGTTTTCCGGGATTTGTGATATCACAAGTATCGACGAATGGGACGAGACCAGGTTGAGTGTTATCATTGTCAGAGATATGTTGGCTCTTCCAAACCAGACAAACTTCTGACAATCATCCGTGTTTAAATTGCGCTCAAATTTATTTGATTTTGATGCAATATTTACAAGCTCACATGACATTTCCCGACCATGAGCCGAGTGGTGCCAATCACAAAACACACTGGTCCTGCTAACCAATCACAGTACATTTCGTATTTCAGAAGGAGGGCCTTTATTTGATCCAGAAACTATTCGAGCCGTTCATGCCAGACTGGGGAGAGAGGTGATGTAATGATGCAAAATATGTGAAAAATAATGTGTTTTTCAAACAACATACAGGTGCTTCTCAATAAATTAGAATGTCAAGGAAAAGTTCATTTATTTCAGTAATTCAATTGTATTAAATAAATTCAATGCACACAGACTATAGTAGTTTAAGTCTTTGGTTCTTTTAATTGTGATGATTTTGGCTCGCAAAACCCACCAATTTACTTTACCAATTTAATTTTTTTAATTGAATACTTCATAAAATGATTTCGATTTCCTCAGAAAAAAGAATGAAGTGCTTTATTCAGCAGAGATCATAAACATGAGTAAGTCTCTTTTTATTTATTGATATACTTGTATTAGGTTTCACATAACGTGTAAACATTTTACTAGTTAGACTTTTTCCAAACTATAATTACTGATTAAATGTATAATCAATTGAAACATTATTATGTTTTAATAACAATATACTCTATACCATAAAAAAGCTTGATGTAAATAATAAATGTAACAAATAAATGTAACTGTAACAAATGTAAAAAACAATGCTGTTCTTTCAATTTATCAAAAAATAAAATAAAATAAATAAAACCCTAAAAAAATATTCTCAGCTCTTTTCCACATTAATAATAATAATACTATTGATACTAATAACAATATATATATATATATATAGTTATTATTATTATTATTTTATTTTATTTTATTTTTTTGGTAGAAAATCAGTTTGTGACTGGAGCAATGATGTTAAAAATTCAGCTTTGAAAGACAGCTTTGATTGTTCCAAATAAACTGTATAACTGCACTTGTAAGTGAATTTTAAATTATTATGTGGGATAATTAAATATATTCTAAATAAACTACAAACATAAAAATCTATACATTTATTTTGTCCTCACATTCGTTCTTGTAACTCTTCCCTCTCAGTCTCAAACCTGACTGAAAGACTCATTATGCGGGCCTTTGTGTTCTCAGGTGTAAATCATAATAAACATAATGCTGATAGTTCACGCCCTCTCGCATAGACCCTTTCTACACAAAAAGAGTCTTAGAAAATTTTAATCAATATATTGTTTTCTGTGAGTGAGTAAACAAGATGATTTTCACATAATTAAGAAAGAAAAATTATAGGCTACAAGATCCCATACAAGAGAAACCAGGCTCAGTTGGGGGGCCAGTTCTCCTCTGACCAGACAAAACCAGCAGTTCAATTCCAGGCTGCAGAAAAGTCAGATTGTGCAGGAGAATCATCTGATTCCTGTATAAGAAATAAGAGAGACAGACTAATATAGACTAATACTAGCGTAGATGCCATTCTTCTAATGATGTAGCAAGAACATTGGGTGTAATGGGAAGTGTTCCCGGATCTGGTTTACCTAATTAATGCAGCCTAAAAATCCTTTAACAGATTTGTATATATAATATATTTGTATATTACTTCTGAATGCGCAGGCTGATGGTTCGCTCTGCAACAAACATGTTAACAAACAATTGCCCAGAATTATTGCACATCGCTGTTTTTATATTCATTTATTGACGGATTGCACAGGTTCGAGTAGCAATGAGCTTCTTCACACTGCCTGAACATGTGCAATTGTGCTTTTGAAGACTACTTACCACGCGCACCTGTCCACGTGGTTGTATGCTCAGAGCCTCTGCACACACTCTCCGATGACGATTTTTACGTCATGCCTACCTAGAGGTCCATAGCGGACTCGCGGACGCAGAAAGTATATAAGAGGCTTTAAGATGCAGTCTGTTAGCACGGGAGCATGACCCTGACGAGCAACATTGAAGAAAATGTGCGTTCAGAAATGTAGCCTATGTTGATCCAAATATGGAAAGTACTTTCGAATTTAATAATATGAGGTTCTCTCCAGAGATGTTTTGCCACATTTCTTCAATTAAGGATTGCTACGTGGATTGCTGCAGAATCAGAAAGAGCTTTATTGCGAAAAAAAAAAAATTATATATATATATATATATAAAAAACACAATTATTTTTATTTTATTAATTTTATTAATAAAATAAATTAAAATAATGAACCAGTCTCTGAACATCCAGGCAGCCAATGGACCTTCTCGCTCTTCCAAGCTCGATACTGGTGGCGCATTATGTCCCGTGATGTCAACTGGTAAATCAGCAGTTGCTCAGTCTGTGGCAGTGGATTATTTCTCAAAAGCATGCAAGTTAATTCCCCTAACTGGGTTACCAACAGCCCTTGAAACCCCAGAACAAATCACAAGAAACAACAGAACAACTGTTCACCCACGTCTTCAAGAACTTTGTAATACCCGAAGATATAGTCTCTGACCGGGGACCTCAATTTATCTCCCATGAGTGGAAGGCCTTCTTCCGGCTGCTAGGGGTCATGGTAAGCCTGTCCTCTGGTTACCATCCACAGACGAATGGACAGAGTGAAAGATCCAGGAACTCTGACATTACCTCCGGGCATACTGCCAATAAGATCAATACAGCTGGAGCCACTTCCTGCCTTGAACCGAGTATGCCCAGAACTCCCTTCGACAGAATACCACCAGCCTCACGCCCTTCCAGAGCATACTCGGCTACCAGCCCCCACTATTCCCATGCACTGGAGAGCCATCAGAGGTTCCAGCTGTAGACTACTGGTTCCGAGTGAACGAGAGGGTGTGGGACTCAGCTCATGTCCACCTCCAGCAAGCAGTACAGAGACAGAAAGGCCTTCGCAGATACCTGGCATGCCTCCACTCCCTCATACCATCCTGGAGACAAGCTATGGCTGTCTACCTGGTATCTGCGCCTCCGTCTGCCCAGTAGAAATCTGAGTCCCTGCTACATTGGTACATTCATGATCGAGAGACAGATCAACAAGGTTACCTACCAATTACCAGTCCCTCCAGGATTTTTTGATTTTGTGATTGCTGAATTTATCGCAAAATCAAGCAATCTCCACAATTTTTACAAAAGTTCATGAATTTTTGTGATGGCCACAAATTGTCCTGCAGAATTTGGGCTTAGACATGTCGAGTGACATCATCGCAGTGCGCATTCAGTCAAAGAAAGGTTGTTTCTCAGTTCCAAAAATGGAATGAACAGCCTTGTGTTCTCATTATGACCGACATACAAAAGCTACATTGGATAAATGAACTGAAAGTGGGACGAATCCACGCTACTAACTTAGGCTACACAGCACAGACCGTTTATTTGCTCGAGCCACAGCTGTGGGCTGACCTCGATCATGCTACACTGATATAAACAGCGTTGGTAGATACAGTGTGAAGAAAGCAGTCTAATTCGCCACAGAATCAACATCTCTGATAAATCTTGTGGGAAGTATTTAAATTCAGCTCAGAATCATGTTAAAGCTATAGGTATCAGAACAAATGCTACTGATGTGGAAACCAGAAGAAAACATTGCTAAAAAAACATAAATCACCACCGTTCACCATTGATTTAACATAGTAAAACTACAGGAAGAACTTGTGGCAGAAATGGTCTAATGTTTTAGAGTGTTTTTAAATGCTTCACACAACTTTTCCAAGCACTCCAAAGCTTTAATTATTAATGAATTTGAAAGTTATTTTTAATGTGATGATATTTATTCATCCTTCATAGGTTTCCCCCATGTATAAAACTTAAAGTTTCATAATATAGGAAAGCAAACAATTATTTACAAATAAAATATATATTAAATTACCACTGGTAAATGGCTATAGAGAAGTACTTATAGGTCAGTTCCAATCCCTGATATATGTAGTTTTGTTTTCATTAAATTATATTTAGAAATTAAGAATGGCAGTAATAAAAGTAAATTTTATCAAATTAAATAAATTTATTACATCTATAAGACGTCTGCTAAAGATCTGGGAAAAATCTGCTGTGTACTTTGATAAACGTCTCAGAAGCAGTTTTACATGCATTTTAATAAATGTTTATTTGACATCTAACAGGAAACATCATAGAGACGTACTGCAGATGAACAAGCACTCTTAAAAATACATCTTGCATATGTAAATACAGATATTAAATAGACATCTCCAAGATTTACATGTGCGATTAGGGTGAATGCTTTACTGTCAGGTGCTGGTGCCACCTTCTGTAGAACTTAATGGCACTAGTGCTGGTTTCATCAGATGTTAGTCTTGAGCCCTAGAATGGTTCTCGAAGTCAGAAAAGTCATAACAGTGTTAGAAGAATGTTGTCTGTGGTATATTTTTACTGAAAAACAATAATAGATGCTGCAAATATCACTACAAAATTTGAGAAAAGACACTGCAAAATCAGTCATTTTGGGCTGCAAAAATCTGAAAAACGTTCCACCCAGAACTATTTATAGAATTCACCCCTTGTTCCAGGTTTCCCTCCTTAAACCCTTCTCCTCTGCTACTCCAGAATCCTACAAGCCAGACGAGGTGTCAGGAGCCACCCCTGGAGGAAGGGGTAGTGTAAGAGAATCATCACAGTCACAGCAACCTCCATCATCAGTCACCTGTTCCCACTCAAACCTGATCCCTGTCACCAGATTACTGATCACCCGCAACTGCATTCACTAATCACATCAGCTACAAAGCCACTCTGAAAGATGAGGCCACCCACCTTATCCCTAGAACTCTACCAGTTCTTCTCAAACATACAGTTAATTCAGAGACTACTGCATCAAGCTCTCTTGGAGTTTTCTGGTGACCCATTTTACAAATAGTATAACTTGTCAAGAAAAGCTGTGAAATGTTTGGTCTCTGTGCAATGTTTTAGTGCATCTGATACAGACATCTCCAGCCTATGGTTTAAACAATGCCAGCCAATAAGTCCAGGAAACCAACTTTTCAGTTTTTAGTAACTTTTTTTCCCCTACCATTACAGATGCTTCATCTTAGCAGAATCCCACCAGGCATTCTTCAAGAAAAGTATAATGAAGACCATGTTTCTGCATAAAGATTATTAGCATTCTACTGATTCCATCTGCAGTTGTACTCTCTAGCTCAATAAGATCTAAGAAGAAGGTCAGTGGCTCTGAGCTAGTAACTGGTGTTCTGAGGTACACAATTAAGCAAGACTTCTTGCTTAACAAAGTGCTTTCTGTGATGAAATGATGAGATAGATTCAATAGCAAGTAAGAGAGTTTTATTAATAAATGTGAAACAGGGATGATGATGATGATGAAAACAAAGTCAGAGGAAGCCAACACTCAGTGAAACAGGGATGCTGTGGTACAGCCCAGTCCGGTGTGAAGATCCTGGGAGGTGAGTGAAGACAAACGACAACCAGGAAGTTGACGGCGGTGATAATCCGGGAGATGGTGAAAACGAGAGGGTAGACGTGCAGGACGAACGGACAGGCAGCGAGGAAACTGAACAGGCGGGAAACAGAACCGACATCCAAACAACGATCTGACAAAAGACAAGGGGAAAACAGAGAGACTAAATAGTCAGTGCAGATCCTCTGCAGCTGGCGTACTGATTAGTTCTGATTGCAGAGCTGATGAGCCCAGTGATCGCCGGCTCCACCCACATCAACACAACACACAAACACAAACACAGACAAGAGAGAGAGACAGCAAATTCATGAACCGTGACAGTACACCTCCCCCTAAGAGTGCCTCCTGGCGTTCCCAGCCGAGCCTACCTGTTGATTGTAATCATCAATAAGGGAGTGATCCAAAATGTCCCTAGCAGGAACCCAACTTCTCTCCTTCGGACCGTAACCTTCCCAGTCCACCAGGTACTGGAATCCGCCTCCCCTCCGTCTCGAGTCCAGAATACAATTGACCGAATACGTAGGTTCCCCGTCCACGAATCGCGGCAGTGGGGGATCCGGGGCCGGCTGATTAAGGTGAGAATGGAAGACAGGTTTTAATTTGGAGACATGAAAGGCGGGGTGAACTCTCCTGCGCGCCGGAGGAAGTTTGAGGCGGACTGTCACCGGACTAATGATCTTTTTTTTCTCTACTTCCTGTTGGCCTTCTGTAGCTAATCGTAGCTCCATGTAGCTGTTTTTATTTTATTTTTTCTCTAGAATCTTTATCTTACTATCACTCTCTGTTTTTAAAGTAATAAAATATAACTTAATACACACAATATATCTGATATTAACGAACAATCTTATCAGAATAACTTTGATCGTTCACTTTTATTTTATATCCGTGAGTGCAGTACACCTGTAAAGCGTTAGCACTCGTTAGCTTGTCATTAGCGTTTTCATTCGAACCTATTGCTGTTTTCTTTTCTCCTCTCCTCTCTCTCGCTCCAGTTTTTCACAAGTTCATCAAACAACCGCAGTAAGAATATTTCATCAAGCACGGTGAGTAATGGCTTCTCCTGCTATTGTTATTTGCACCTCTTGCCACATGTAAAGTTTATCTATCTCTGTCGCAGATGAGGGATTCACATGTGATAAATGCAGGGAAATAGTTAGGCTGACAGAGAAGATTTCAGAATTAGAGACACGCATCCAAACTTTAATTGAGGACAGTAAGAATGTTAGGGTTCTAGATACGGCTTTGGATGCGTCTAGCTCAGGGATTCCTGTACATTGTTCGGTTCCAGCAACAGAGCCCATGCAGCAGGGCAACTGGGTGACGGTGAGGCAGCGTAGTCGTGGGTCAAAACACCGCTCTTCTGTTCCGATCAAAACATTAAACAGGTTCTCCCCACTCAGTGATGCACCCACTGAGAAACCTGATGAAAGTGCTCTAGTTATTGGTGATTCTATTGTACGGAACTTAAATATAGAGACACCGCCCACCATAGTCAAATGTTTACCGGGAGCCAGAGCGCCTGACATCTTGGCAAATTTAAAAGTGCTGGCTAATGCTAAACGTAAATACAGTAAGATTGTTATTCATGCCGGCGCTAATGATGTTCGACTTCGCCAGTTGGAGATCACTAAAAATAACATTAAAGAGGTGTGTGAACTTGCAAGCACGATGTCAGACACTGTAATATGCTCTGGTCCCCTCCCTGCTTACCGATGAGATGCATAGCAGATTGTCATCACTCAATGGCTGGATGCCCACAGAATAACATAGGTTTCATAGACAATTGGACAAGCTTTTGGGGCAGACCTGACCTGTTGAAAAGAGATGGTCTTCATCCCTCCTGGGGTGGCGCCACTCTTCTCTCTAGAAATATGGCAAATAGTCTTAGAGTTTATACTTGACTAACTGGGGCCCAGGTCAGGAAGCAGACAGACTGGCTAAACCGACCGTCTTCTAGCTGCCTCCCGTCACAGATCAGGTCAGTTAATTCTCAGCACATAGAGACTCTTTCACCTAGATATCACACAATAGAGACTGTGTCTGTTCCTCGAACTAGAAAATACAAAAAACGTCCAAACCAAGTTAAGATTAACAATTTATTTGAGGTTCAACAAATAAAAAACAGATGCAATATGGATAAACAAATGATAAAGCTTGGCTTATTGAATATCAGATCCCTTTCTACGAAAACACTTTTTGTAAATAATATGATCACTGATCATATTATAGATGTACTCTGTTTGACAGAAACCTGGCTAAAACCTGATGATTACATTATTTTAAATGAGTCCACCCCCCAAGATTACTGTTATAAACATGAGCCGCGTCTAAAAGGCAAAGGGGGAGGTGTTGCTTCAATTTATAACAACGTTTTCAGGATTTCTCAGAGGGCAGGCTTCAAGTATAACTCGTTTGAAGTAATGGTGCTTCATATAACATTATCCAGAGATAAATCCCCTGTTATGTTTGTACTGGCTACTGTATACAGGCCACCAGGGCACCATACAGACTTTATTAAAGAGTTTGGTGATTTTACATCTGAGTTAGTTCTGGCTGCAGATAAAGTTTTAATAGGTGGTGATTTTAATATCCATGTTGATAATGAAAAAGATGCATTGGGATCAGCATTTATAGACATTCTAAACTCTATTGGGCTTAGACAACACGTTTCAGGACCTACTCATTGTCGAAATCATACTCTAGATTTAATACTGTCACATGGAATTGATGTTGATAGTGTTGAAATTATTCAGCCAAGTGATGATATCTCAGATCATTATTTAGTTCTGTGCAAACTTTATATAGCCAAAATTGTAAATTCTACTTCTTGTTACAAGTATGGAAGAACCATCACTTCTACCACAAAAGACTGCTTTTTAAGTTATCTTCCTGATGTATCCAAATTCCTTAGCATATCCAAAACCACAGAACAACTTGATGATGTAACAGAAACTATGGACTCTCTCTTTTCTAGCACTTTAAATACAGTTGCTACTTTACGCTTAAGGAAGGTTAAGGAAAACAGTTTGACACCATGGTATAATGAGCATACTCGCACCCTTAAGAGAGCAGCCCGAAAAATGGAGCGCAGCTGGAGGAAAACAAAACTAGAGGTATTTCGTATTGCTTGGCGGGAAAGTAACCTATCCTACAGAAAAGCATTAAAAACTGCTAGATCCGATTACTTTTCTTCTCTTTTAGAAGAAAACAAACATAACCCCAGGTATTTATTCAATACAGTGGCTAAATTAACGAAAAATAAAGCCTCAACAAGTGTTGACATTTCCCAACACCACAGCAGTAATGACTTTATGAACTACTTTACTTCTAAAATCGATACTGTTAGAGATAAAATTGCAACCATTCAGCCGTCAGCTACAGTATCACATCAGACAGTGCACTATAGACCCCCTGAGGAACAGTTCCACTCATTCTCTACTATAGGAGAGGAAGAATTGTATAAACTTGTTAAATCATCTAAACCAACAACATGTATGTTAGACCCTATACCATCTAAGCTCCTAAAAGAGGTGCTTCCAGAAGTCATAGATCCTCTTTTGACTATTATTAATTCCTCATTGTCATTAGGATATGTCCCCAAAACCTTCAAACTGGCTGTTATTAAGCCTCTCATCAAAAAACCACAACTTGACCCCAAAGAACTAGTTAATTATAGACCAATCTCGAATCTTCCTTTTCTGTCCAAGATACTAGAAAAGGTGGTATCCTCACAATTATATTCCTTCTTAGAGAAAAATGGTATATGTGAGGATTTCCAGTCAGGATTTAGACTGTATCATAGTACTGAGACTGCTCTCCTTAGAGTTACAAATGATCTGCTCTTATCATCTGATCGTGGGTGTATCTCTCTATTAGTTTTATTGGATCTTAGTGCTGCGTTTGACACAATTGACCACAACATTCTTTTGCATAGACTTGAACACTTTGTTGGCATCAATGGAAGTGCATTAGCATGGTTTAAATCGTACTTATATGACCGCCATCAGTTCGTAGCAGTGAATGAAGATGTATCATATCGATCACAAGTGCAGTATGGAGTACCTCAAGGCTCAGTACTAGGGCCGCTACTCTTCATGGTTTATATGTTACCCTTGGGAGATATCATCAGGAAACATGGTGTTAGCTTTCACTGTTATGCTGATGATACTCAGCTCTATATTTCTTCACGGCCCGGTGAAACACACCAATTTGAAGAACTAATGGAATGCATAGTCAATGTAAAAAACTGGATGACGAGTAATTTCTTAATGCTAAATTCTGAAAAAAACAGAGGTGTTAATTATAGGACCTAAAAACTCTGCTTGTAATAGCCTAGAATACTGTCTAAGACTTGATGGTTGCTCTGTCAATTCTTCATCATCAGTTAGGAACCTAGGTGTGCTATTTGATCGCAATCTTTCCTTAGAAAGCCACGTTTCTAGCATTTGTAAAACTGCATTTTTCCATCTCAAAAATATATCTAAATTACGGCCTATGCTCTCAATTTCAAATGCAGAAACGTTAATCCATGCATTTATGACCTCAAGGTTAGATTATTGTAATGCTTTATTGGGTGGTTGTTCTGCACGCTTAGTAAACAAACTACAGCTAGTCCAAAATGCAGCAGCAAGAGTTCTTACTAGAACCAGGAAGTATGACCATATTAGCCCGGTCCTGTCAACACTGCACTGGCTCCCTATCAAACATCATATAGATTTTAAAATATTGCTTATTACTTATAAAGCCCTGAATGGTTTTGCACCTCAGTATTTGAATGAGCTCCTTTTACATTATAATCCTCTACGTCCGCTACGTTCTCAAAACTCAGGCAATTTGATAATACCTAAAATATCAAAATCAACTGCGGGCAGCAGATCCTTTTCCTATTTGGTGCCTAAACTCTGGAATAACCTACCTAACATTGTTCGGGAGGCAGACACACTCTTGCAGTTTAAATCTAGATTAAAGACCCATCTCTTTAACCTGGCTTACACATAACATACTAATAAGCTTTTAATATCCAAATCCGTTAAAGGATTTTTAGGCTGCATTAATTAGGTAAACCGGAACCGGAAACACTTCCCATAATACCCTATGTACTTGCTACATCATTAGAAGAATGGCATCTATGCTAATATTTGTCTGTTTCTCTCTTATTCTGAGGTCACTGTAGCCACCGGATACAGTCTGTATCCAGATCAGAGGGTCACTGCAGTCACCTGGATCCAGTACGTATCCAGACCAGATGGTGGATCAGCACCTAGAAAGGACCTCTACTGCCCTGAAAGACAGCCGAGACCAGGACAACTAGAGCCCCAGATACAGATCCCCTGTAAAGACCTTGTCTCAGAGGACCACCAGCACAAGACTACAGGAAACAGATGATTCTTCTGCACAATCTGACTTTGCTGCAGCCTGGAATTGAACTACTGGTTTCGTCTGGTCAGAGGAGAACTGGCCCCCCAACTGAGCCTGGTTTCTCCCAAGGTTTTTTTCTCCATTCTGTCACCGATGGAGTTTCGGTTCCTTGCCGCTGTCGCCTCTGGCTTGCTTAGTTGGGGTCACTTTATCTACAGCGATATCGTTGACTTGATTGCAAATAAATGCACAGACACTATTTAACTGAACAGAGATGACATCACTGAATTCAATGATGAACTGCCTTTAACTATCATTTTGCATTATTGACACACTGTTTTCCTAATGAATGTTGTTCAGTTGCTTTGACGCAATGTATTTTGTTTAAAGCGCTATATAAATAAAGGTGACTTGACTTGACTTGACAGTAAACGGGCCAGTGAATTTGGGAGCTAACTTATTAGATACAGGGTGCGGAATATTTTTGGTAGAAAGCCAGACTTTTTGACCCATGACGTATACGGGAGGCTTTGACCGGTGCCGATCTGCCTTAGCCTTAGTGCGGGCCCCCACCTGGAGCAGAGTCTCATGGGCTCTGGCCCATGTGCGGTGACACCTCTGGACAAAGGAGTGAGCGGAGGGGACCGCGACTTCGGAATCCAGACTCGGGAAAATAGGTGGCTGGTACCCTATACTACACTCGAATGGAGAGAGGCCCGTGGACGACACTGGTAACGAGTTATGTGTGTACTCAACCATAGAAAGTTGTTGGCTCCAGGATGAAGGATTCTTGGACACCAAACATCGCAACACTCTCTCCAAATCTTGGTTGGCTCGCTCTGTTTGACCATTGCTCTGGGGATGGTAACCCGAAGACAGACAATTTACAGAACTCTTTCCAAAATTTGGACACAAATTGGGAACCCCTGTCAGAGACCACGTCCATCGGGAGGCCATGTAAATGAAAGACGTGGTCTACAACAGTCACCGCAGTCTCCTTGGCTGAAGGTAATTTGGGCAAGGGAATAAAATGTGCCGCTTTCGAGAACCGGTCCACAACGGTTAAAACAACCGTCATGCCATTAGAGGGCGGGAGGGCGGTGACAAAATCTAGCGCAATGTGGGACCAGGATCTCAAAGGTACAGACAGCGGATGAAGTAACCCATCAGGAGGTCGGTTAGATGTCAAATAGGCGCCAAATAGGAAAAGGATCTGCCGCCTGCAGTTGATTTTGATATTCTAGGTATTATCAAATTGCCTGAGTTTTGAGAACGTAGCGGACGTAGAGGATTATAATGTAAAAGGAGCTCATTCAAATACTGAGGTGCTAAACCATTCAGGGCTTTATAGGTAATAAGCAATATTTTAAAATCTATGCGATGCTTGATAGGGAGCCAGTGCAGTGTTGACAGGACCGGGCTAATATGGTCATACTTCC
This sequence comes from Carassius carassius, assembly GCF_963082965.1. Classification (NCBI taxonomy): domain Eukaryota; kingdom Metazoa; phylum Chordata; class Actinopteri; order Cypriniformes; family Cyprinidae; genus Carassius; species Carassius carassius. Next base: position 19,594,338 of record NC_081780.1, on the reverse strand, counting down.
TGGTTCTAGTAAGAACTCTTGGTGCTGCATTTTGGACTAGCTGTAGTTTGTTTACTAAGCGTGCAGAACAACCTCCCAATAAAGAATTACAATAATCTAACCTTGAGGTCATAAATGCATGGATTAACATTTCTGCATTTAACATTGAGAGCATAGGCCGTAATTTAGATATATTTTTGAGATGGAAAAATGCAGTTTTACAAATGCTAGAAACGTGGCTTTCTAAGGAAAGATTGCGATCAAATAGCACACCTAGGTTCCTAACTGATGACGAAGAATTGACAGAGCAACCATCAAGTCTTAGACAGTGTTCTAGGGACGGACGGATTACAAGCGGAGTTTTTAGGTCCTATAATTAACACCTCTGTTTTTTCAGAATTTAGCAGTAAGAAATTACTCGTCATCCAGTTTTTTATATCGACTATGCATTCCATTAGTTTTTCAAATTGGTGTGTTTCACCGGGCTGCGAAGAAATATAGAGCTGAGTATCATCAGCATAACAGTGAAAGCTAACACCATGCTTACCAAACTAACACCTGATGATATCTCCCAAGGGTAACATATAAAGCGTGAAGAGTAGCGGCCCTAGTACTGAGCCTTGAGGTATTCCATACTGCACTTGTGATCGATATGATACATCTTCATTCACTGCTATGAACTGATGGCGGTCATATAAGTACGATTTAAACCATGCTAATGCACTTCCACTGATGCCAACAAAGTGTTCAAGTCTATGCAAAAGAATGTTGTGGTCAATTGTGTCAAACGCAGCACTAAGATCCAATAAAACTAATAGAGAGATACACCCACGATCAGATGATAAGAGCAGATCATTTGTAACTCTAAGGATAGCAGTCTCAGTACTATGATACGGTCTAAATCCTGACTGGAAATCCTCACATATACCATTTTTCTCTAAGAAGGAATATAATTGTGAGGATACCACCTTTTCTAGTATTTTGGACAGAAAAGGGAGATTCGAGATTGGTCTATAATTAACTAGTTCTTTGGGGTCAAGTTGTGTTTTTTTGATGAGAGGCTTAATAACAGCCAGTTTGAAAGTTTTGGGGACATATCCTAATGACAATGAGGAATTAATAATAGTCAGAAGAGGATCTATGACTTCTGGAAGCACCTCTTTTAGGAGCTTAGATGGTATAGGGTCTAACATACATGTTGTTGGTTTAGATGATTTAACAAGTTTATACAATTCTTCCTCTCCTATGGTAGAGAATGAGTGGAACTGTTCCTCAGGGGGTCTATAGTGCACTGTCTGATGTGATACTGTAGCTGACGGCTGAATGGTTGCAATTTTATCTCTAATAGTATCGATTTTAGAAGTAAAGTAGTTCATAAAGTCATTACTGCTGTGGTGTTGGGAAATGTCAACACTTGTTGAGGCTTTATTTTTCATTAATTTAGCCACTGTATTGAATAAATACCTGGGGATATGTTTGTTTTCTTCTAAAAGAGAAGAAAAGTAATCGGATCTAGCAGTTTTTAATGCTTTTCTGTAGGATATGTTACTTTCCCGCCAAGCAATACGAAATACCTCTAGTTTTGTTTTCCTCCAGCTGCGCTCCATTTTTCGGGCTGATCTCTTTAGGGTGCGAGTATGCTCATTATAACATGGTGTCAAACTGTTTTCCTTAACCTTCCTTAAGCGTAAAGGAGCAACTTTATTTAAAGTGCTAGAAAAGAAAGAGTCCATAGTTTCTGTTACATCATCAAGTTGTTCTGAGGTTTTGGATATGCTAAGGAATTTGGTTACATCAGGAAGATAACTTAAAAAGCAGTCTTTTGTGTTAGAAGTGATGGTTCTTCGATACTTGTAACAAGAAGTAGAATTTACAATTTTGGCTATATGAATTTTGCACAGAACTAAATAATGATCTGAGATATCATCACTTGGCTGAATAATTTCAACACCATCAACATCAATTCCATGTGACAGTATTAAATCTAGAGTATGATTTCGACAATGAGTAGGTCCTTAAACGTGTTGTCTAACACCAATAGAGTTCAGAATGTCTATAAATGCTGATCCCAATGCATCGTTTTCATTATCAACATGGATATTAAAATCACCAACTATTAAAACTTTATCTGCAGCCAGAACTAACTCAGATGTAAAATCACCAAACTCTTTAATAAAGTCTGTATGGTGCCCTGGTGGCCTGTATACAGTAGCCAGTACAAACATAACAGGGGATTTATCATTAACATTTGTTTCTCTGGATAATGTTATATGAAGCACCATTACTTCAAACGTGTTATACTTGTAGCCTGCCCTCTGAGAAATCCTGAAAACGTTGTTATAAATTGAAGCAACACCTCCACCTTTGCCTTTTAGACGTGGCTCATGTTTATAACAGTAATCTTGGGGGGTGGACTCGTTTAAAATAATGTAATCATCAGGTTTTAGCCAGGTTTCTGTCAAACAGAGTACATCTATATTATGATCAGTGATCATATTATTTACAAAAAGTGTTTTCGTAGAAAGGGATCTGATATTCAATAAGCCAAGCTTTATCATTTGTTTATCCATATTGCTTCTGTTTTTTATTTGTTGAACCTCAATTAAATTGTTAATCTTAACTTGGTTTGGACGTTTTTTGTTTTTTCTAGTTCGGGGAACAGACACAGTCTCTATAGTGTGATATCTAGGTGAAAAAGTCTCTATGTGCTGAGAATTAACTGACCTCTGTGACGGGAGGCAGCTAGCAGACGGTCGGTTTAGCCAGTTTGTCTGCTTCCTGACCTGGGCCCCAGTTAGTCAAGTATAAACACTGATACTTATACTCAGGTGCGACTTATAGTCAGAAAAATACGGTAATCAGATCTAGCAGTTTTTAATGCTTTTCTGTAGGATAGAGGTTACTTTCCCGCCAAGCAATATGAAATACCTCTAGTAGGGGTGCTCCGATCACGATCGGCCAATTGTGATCGGAGCACCCCTAACCTCTAGTTTTGTTTTCCTCCAGCTGCGCTCCATTTTTCGGGCTGCTCTCTTTAGGGTGCAAGTATGCTCATTATACCATGGTGTCAAACTGTTTTCCTTAACATTCCTTAAGCGTAAAGGAGCAACTGTATTTAAAGTCCATAGTTTCAGTTACATCATCAAGTTCTGAGGTTTTGGATATGCTAAGGAATTTGGATACATCAGGAATATAACTTAAAAAGCAGTCTTTTATGGTAGAAGTGATGGTTCTTCCATACTTGTAACAACAAGTAGAATTTACAATTTTGGCTATATGAATTTTGCACAGAACTAAATAATGATCTGAGATATCATCACTTGACTGAATAATTTCAACACCATCAACATCAATTCCATGTGACAGTATTAAATCTAGAGTATGATTTCGACAATGAGTAGGTCCTGAAACGTGTTGTCTAACCCCAATTGAGTTCAGAATGTCTATAAATGCTGATCCCAATGCATCTTTTTCATTATCAACATGGATATTAAAATCACCAACTATTAAACTTTATCTGCAGCCAGAACTAACTCGGATGTAAAATCACCAAACTCTTTAATAAAGTCTGTATGGTGCCCTGGTGGCCTGTATACAGTAGCCAGGACAAACATAACAGGGGATTTATCATTAACATTTGTTTCTCTGGATAATGTTATATGAAGCACCATTACTTCAAACGAGTTATACTTGTAGCCTGCCCTCTGGGAAATCCTGAAAACGTTGTTATAAATTGAAGCAACACCCCATTGCCTTTTAGACGCGGCTCATGTTTATAACAGTAATCTTCGGGGGTGGACTCATTTAAAATAATGTAATCATCAAGTTTAAGCCAGGTTTCTGTCAAACAGAGTACATCTATATTATGATCAGTGATCATATTATTTACAAAAAGTGTTTTCGTAGAAAGGGATCTGATATTCAATAAGCCAAGCTTTATCATTTGTTTATCCATATCGCATCTGTTTTTTATTTGTTGAACCTCAATTAAATTGTTAATCTTAACTTGGTTTGGACATTTTTTGTATTTTCTAGTTCGGGGAACAGACACAGTCTTTATAGTGTGATACCTAGGTGAAAGAGTCTCTATGTGCTGAGAATTAACTGACCTCTGTGACTGGGAGGCAGCTAGCAGACGGTCGGTTTAGCCAGTCTGTCTGCTTCATGAACTGGGCCCCAGTTAGTCAAGTATAAACTCTAAGACTATTTGCCATATTTCTAGAGAGAAGAGTGGCGCCACCCCAGGAGGGATGAAGACCATCTCTTTTCAACAGGTCAGGTCTGCCCCAAAAGCTCGTCCAATTGTCTATGAAACCTATGTTATTCTGTGGGAACCACTTAGACATCCAGCCATTGAGTGATGACAATCTGCTATGCATCTCGTCACCACAGTAAACAGGGAGGGGACCAGAGCATATTACAGTGTCTGACATCGTGCTTGCAACTTCACACACCTCTTTAATGTTATTTTTAGTGATCTCCGACTGGCGAAGTCGAACATCATTAGCGCCGGCATGAATAACAATCTTACTGTATTTACGTTTAGCATTAGCCAGCACTTTTAAATTTGCCAAGATGTCAGGCGTTCTGGCTCCTGGTAAACATTTGACTATGGTGGCTGGTGGCTGTATGTTCACGTTCCGTACAATAGAATCACCAATTACTAGAGCACTTTCATCAGGTTTCTCAGTGGGTGAATCACTGAGTGGGGAGAACCTGTTTAATGTTTTGATCGGAACAGAAGAGCGGTGTTTTGACCCATGACTACGCTGCCTCACCGTCACCCAGTTGCCCTGCTGCAGGGGCTCTGTTGCCGGAACCGGACAATGTACAGGAATCCCTGAGCTTGACACATCCAAAGTTGTATCTAGAGCCCTAACATTCTTACTGTCCTCAATTAAAGTTTGGATGCGTGTCTCTAACTCTGAAGTCTTCTCTGTCAGCTTAACTATTTCCCTGCATTTATCACATGTGAATCCCTCATCTGCGACAGAGATAGATAAACTGTACCTGTGGCAAGAGATGCAAATAACAATAGCAGGAGAAGCCATTACTCACCGTGCTTGATGAAATATTCGTACTGCGGTTGTTTGATGAACTTGTGAAAAACTGGAGCGAGAGAGAGGAGAGGAGAAAAGAAAACAGCGATAGGTTCGAATGAAAATGCTAATGACAAGCTAACGAGTACTAACGCTTTGCAGGTGTACTGCACTCACGGATATAAAATTAAAGTGAACGATCAAAGTTAATCTGATAGGATTGATCGATAATATCAGAAATATGGTGTGAATTAAGTTATATTTTATCACTTAAAAAAACAGAGAGTGATAGTAAGATAAAAATTCTAGAGAAAAAATAAAATAAAAACAGCTACACGGAGCTACGTTTAGCTACAGAAGGCCAACAGGAAGTAGAGAAAACACTGTCCAACAGCGACACCTGCAGGCATATAGCTATAGCACAGTCATAGGGACGATGCGGAGGGAGAGAAGCAGCACGGGACTTACTGAACACTTCCTTCAGGACGATGTACTCTGGGGGCACGTTACACAAATTCACCGCCTCCTTCTGCAAAACAGAACAAAACACAGACGAACAGGCAGACACAAGACAAGACTCATAACATTGGGTACTCCATGAAGCAACAGAATTATGTCCCCAGTCAACCCTAGGATTATGCTGAACCAGCCAAGGGTGACCAAGGACAATAGGAGCCTGGGGTGAGTCCAAGAGGAGAAAAGATGTCGATTCTGAGTGATTGCCAGATGTGATGAGTGTGCGGGACTTGGTAGCAAAGGTTATAGTGGGAAGCTCCTGACCGTTAAGGGCATTAACTGAAATGGTGTTCTTTAGTAGAGTGATGGGAATCCCAAGAGTTAGTGCTAGTGAACGGTCCATAAAATTACCCAAGTCCAAGAGTGCTTGACAGGTGTGGGACCGGGCTGCCCACAGCAGTCTTACCGGGAGAAGAGTAGAGGATGAGGCCTTATCTACGGAGATCCCACCCGACAGTAGCCCACTATATACTGCCGGGCTCGGTCTTTTAGCGGACAGTTGTTCAGGTAGTGTCCCGCTCCGCCGCAGTAGAGGCAAAGACCCCGGGATCTCCATCTCTCTCTCTCCTCCCGGGAAAGCCGAGCTCGACCCACCTGCATGGGCTCGGGATCGAAGACGTGGCTGACCGCATCACCGCCACTGGCCTGAGGGCATTCGACGCTCCCTGGGGGCAGACGTGCCCTAGAACATTGCTCGAGACGACTGAGACGAGCGTCCACCCTCAAAGGCAGCTCAATAAGTCCATCCAGTTTGTTGGGCAGGTCCAGGGTGAAGATCTCCCTTTGAATATGGTCAGCCAACCCTTGCAGGAACATGTCCCACTGCGCCTCCTCGTTCCAGTGGCACTCGGCAGCCAGGGTGCAGAAGTCGATAGAATAGTCGCTGACCGAGCGGTTGCCCTGACAGAGGTCGGCCAGTTGGCGAGCCGCCTCCCTACCTGCCACAGCTCAGTCAAATACCCGCTTCATCTCCTCAGAGAGTGTCTGGAACGAGGCACAGCATTGGTGTTGATTTTCCCACACCGCCGTCCCCAACAGTGCTGCTCGTTAACAGGTTAACACAAAAGCCACCTTAGACTCCTCGGAGCTAAAAGTCTGTGTCTGGAGGGCAAAAAACAGAGAACACTTAATTAGGAACGCTCTGCAAAAATTCGGCTCACCAGAGTAACCCTCAGGGGGGGGTAGACACGGTTCAAGCTGGCAACTGGGTGCTGGTGGAGCAGGGGGAGGCGACGGTGGGCTGAGCGCAGCGGGGACAGCGAGGTGTTGAATCTGTCGGCTCAGCTCTGACACCTGTGTCACCAAGGCTTGACCTGCTCTTCCTGTAAGAGCCAGATTCTCTTCCTGTTGATCCATACGGGTGCTGCTGCGTGCTAAAAACTCCTGGAGATCGCTGTTGCTTGCTGAATCCATAGTGTTTGGTCAGATCTTTCTGTGATGAAATGATGAGATGGATTCAATAGCAAGTAAGAGAGTTTTATTAATAAATGTGAAACAGGGATGATGATGATGATGATGATGATGAAAACAAAGTCAGAGGAAGCCAATACTCAGTGGTACAGCCCAGTCCGGTGTGAAGATCCTGGGAGGTGAGTGAAGACAAATGACAATCAGGAAGTTGACGGCGCTGATAATCCGGGAGATGGTGAAGACGAGAGGGCAGACGTGCAGGACAAACAGACAGGCAGCGAGGAAACTGAACAGGCGGGAAACAGAACCGACATCCAAACAACGATCTGACAAAAGACAAGGGGAAAACAGAGAGACTAAATAGTCAGTGCAGATCCTCTGCAGCTGGCGTACTGATTAGTCCTGATTGCAGAGCTGATGAGCCCAGTGATCGGCGGCTCCACCCACATCAACACAAACACAGACAAGAGAGAGAGACAGCGAATTCATGAACCGTGACACTTTCATCCACAAATAAATTCAGCTTTGCCCGAGACACTCTAATGAATGTCAATGCTCGCCTCATCTCCTTGACTATAAAATACACAATGTCTATGCACAGAGGTGTCATCCATGCCCATTCAAAGTAAGGGGACACTTGCCCCCTCAGATTTTTGAGCCAAGTGGATTTTGAATACAGCTTCCAAAAGACAAAAAATAGCTGATTAAATTTTCTATATTTGATAACATCACACCAGCATGATTAAATTGTTCAGCGTTTCATATCATCAGCTGCTAAATTAAAATTTGCGTTTGCTGGATGGCGCTGAGCCAGAGACAGATGCGATTTTACATCAATGTGCATAATAACCAATCAAACACAATGCTGTTGAGATTATGAATGCAATGGCTAATCAGAGGAGTTCAGATGAGTCATCGCTAAAATGCCTGTGTTTTCTTCACGCTCGCTGACTGAATACCTCTTTCTGGTGAATTCCTTTAGTAAGAAACAACAGTGCAGATATGTGTATGAATCTGTAAGTAAGATATTAATTTCAGAGTGTAAACAGCTTCAGTGATTTTAAAGGGAGTTTAAAAAAGTGGTTCTCAAACTGTTTTTTCCCGCCCCCTTTTAACCTATTAAAAAAAAAAACTTTTCCAAATCCCCATCCCACCTCAGACTACCAAATAATTTAACTAAACATTATGAGAAAAGTAGAGAAAATAATAAAAAAAAAATGGCAAAACTCGAAACATTAAAAAATACCATAGAGAGACGAACTGTTATAATTATTATTAATATTATCTCTGTTATTTATTTATTTATTTATTGTTTGTTTGTGGATTTCATGCTGTCTGCTAAGGCATAGGACACACACAGTCTTTCCTCCTCACAAATGACATTAGGGATTTTAAGCAACTGCCACTGATGGAACAGCAAGTAAATATTTTGATCATCATTAATGTCCAGAAATACAGACTTAACCCAATCCATACCCCTAAACCTAACCCTACCCATAATTTATTACTAAAATTAGGGGGAAATGATAGCTGATTAACAATAGTGTAGAAGCACCTAAACGTGATTATAAGCCTAAAACACCTAAAACAAGTTATAAATCTATTCTAATTGGTCGATTGGAATGTTGTTCCAGGATCAACAAGGATGTTGATCGAGGAACATGTTGTACTTGGTGAAATCATTCTCACCCAGCAAGGGCATTCAGATTTTATATTGTGCATGCGTGATACCGTGTCTAGAAATGATTTGAGTTATTGTTGCACCACAACAGCTAAGGTCTGTCTACACTGGATGTGACAAAGCAACCATTGAAAATTATTTGAAATTTGTGTCATTACGTCATAAATAGAAAGAAGCAACCATTTTCTGTCGCCAAGCTGCAATGCATGCAGTGCAGACATCACTGATTATAATGAGTTCTATAGTATTTTGTCTCGCCCTTCGCATCTGGTGTAGATACGGTGTAACTTTACTACTTTGTGACATTCTACTGTAACCTTCTACTATGGGAGAACAGCTGGTTTGCCGCAGTTCTGAAAATGTGACAGTTTAGTTAAGTAAATGTTATGTTTTATGGTATATAATAGTGTAATTGCATCAGTATATGAATCTACCATAAGTTTTTATTTAATGTGTTGAAATGTTTTCATTCATCTTACTCCATGTCATTGAGATTAAAAAGCAAATATTGCTTTCATGGTAAATCTAGGTTTATAGATTTATTACTATCATACAGTAAAAACTCTTCTTCTGACAATAGATTATCATTTTATGCCAAAAGTAATCCTTCTCTTGCTTTTTTAAATTTACTTAAATTACTGAATGCTGCCAATGCTGCTTTGGGCCGTCTTTTTTACGGTTGCTTAGTAATTGTTTTGCGTTCTAGGCTACGGCTGTGTAACAGCTTACTTCTGGAGGCAGACCTGACCTATTATAAAGAGATGGTCTTTATCCCTCCTGGGGTTGTGCTGCTCTTCTGTCTAGAAATATGCCACTTAGTCTCAAGCCTCATTCACACCAAGAACAAAAACTATAATGAAAACAATAAAAATAACAATATTTACGTCCACACCAGGGAACTGTATCGTCTGTATCCAGGTTCAGTCGAGGGGCCAGTTCTCCTCTGACCAGATGAAACCAGCAGTTCAATTCCAGGCTGCAGCAAAGTCAGATTGTGCAGAAGAATCATCTGCTTCCTGTGGTCTTGTATCAGTAGTTGTCTGAGACAAGGTATTAACAGGGGATCTGTATCTTGGGCTCTATTTGTCCTGGTCTCTGCTGTTTTTCAGGGCTGTAGAGGTCCTTTCTAGGTGCTGATCCACCATCTGGTCTGGATACGTACTGAATCCGGGTGACTGCAGTGACCTTCAGATCTGGATACAGACTGGATCTGGTGGCTACGGTGATCTCAGAATAAGAGAGAGACAGACTAATATTAGCACAAATACAATTCTTCTAATGATGTAGCAAGTACATCCAGTGTTATGGAAAGTGTTCCCGGTTCCGTTTTACCTAATTAATGCAGCCTAAAATCCTTTAACGGATTTTGATATTAGAAGCATATAAGTGTGTTATTTGTAAGCCAGGTTAAAGAGGTGGGTCTTTAATCTAGATTTAAACTGCAAGAGTGTGTCTGCCTCCTAAACAATGTTAAGTAGGTTATTCCAGAGTTTAGGCGCTAAATAGGATTGTTGATATTCTAGATATTATCAAATTGAGTTTTGAGAACACAGCGGACATGGGGGACTATTATGTAACAAGAGCTTGTTCAAATACTGAGGAGCTAAACCATTCAGGGCTTTATAAGTAATAAGCAAGATTTTAAAATCTATATGATGTTTGATACGGAGCCAGTGCATAGTTGACAGAATTGGGCTAATATGGTCATATGTCCTGGTTCTAGTAAGAAATCTAGCTGCTGCATTTTGGACTAACTGGAGTTTGTTTATTAAGCATGCAGAACAACCACCCAATAAAGCATTACAATAATCTAACCTTGAAGTGTTAAACGCATGGATTAACATTTCTGCATTTGACATTGAGAGCATAGGCCATAATTTAGATGGAAAAATCCAGTTTTACAAATGCTAGAAATGTGGCTTTCTAATGAAATATAGTGTTGCCCTGGGAGGGCGGTAATAAAATTTAGTGCGATATGGGACCAGGGTCACGAAGGGACCGGCAGAGGTTGTGGTAACCCATCAGGGGGTCGATTGGAAGTCTTACCAGTGGTACAAACCGAGCAAGCCAAAACAAAACTGTGAACATTACGAGCCATAAGTGGCCACCAGAATCGTTGCTTGACCAAAAATTTTGTACGGTTAACTCCTGGATGACAAGCCACATTAGAACAATGACCCCACTGAATAACGTTGGATCGTAATCCCCCTCCGGCACAAATAACCGATTCGGTGGGCACCCGGAGGCGTTACCTCTTCTAAGGCTGTCTTGACCTTCGATTCGACCTCCCATGTGAGTGTGGAGACCACAAATGTCTCGGGTAAAATACACTCTGGAGTAGACGGCGTTCGGAACGGTCAAAAATACATGACAAGGAATCGGGTTTGGTGTTTTTAGAACCAGGGCGGTACGAGAGAGTAAAATCAAAACGGCCGAAAAAAAGTGCCAAATGAGCCTGCCTGGAGTTCAACCTTTTGGCAGTTCTAATGTATTCTAAATTCTTATGGTCGGTCCATACAATAAAAGGAAAACCCCCAAGCCTTCTAACCAGTGGTGCCATTTCTCCAATGCCATCTTGACTGCCAACAATTCTCGATTTCCAATATCATAATTATGTTCAGCAGGGGATAATCGGTAGGAAAGAAACGCGCAAGGGTGCACCTTGTAGTCTGAGGGAGAACGTTGGGATAACACTGCACCTACCCCCACCTCTGACACGTCGACCTGCACCACAAACTGACGTGATGGATCAGGGTTAAGATACGGGCCAAAACAAAGCAACCCTTCAGTTTGGCAAACACAGCCTCGCCTGTGTCTGACCACCTGGACGTAGTTGCGAATAAGCTGAAGTTGCAAATAAAACGCCGGTAGAAGTTGGCGAACCCCAGAAACCTCTGTAGGGCCTTACGGGAATCTGGACTTGGCCACTATACCACAGCCTTAATACGCATACCCTCAGTCGACACGATGTATCCAAGAAAAGGAACAGACTGTGCATGAAAAGCAAATTTCTCCACCTTGAAAAAAAGCCCATTGTCTAACAACCTCTGAAGCAATCGTCGGACGTGCTGCACGTGTTCCTGGAGAGAAGAGAAAAAAATCAATATGTCATCCAGGTAGACATATATAAATTGATCGACCATATCTCGCAGCACGTTGTTGACGAAGGCCTGGAAGACTGCTGGGGATTTGGACAGCCCGAAGGGCATGACCAAGTATTCAAAGTGCCCCCTGGGTGTGTTAAAGCGGTCTTCCATTCATCCTCCTCCCTAATATGGACCAAATGATAAGCATTACGTAAGTCCAATTTCGTAAAGGTCGATGCTCCCTGCAACCTCTCGAAGTCTGAAGACATCATTGGTAAAGGATAAGTATTCTTTATCGTGATGCTGTTCAGTCCCCAGTAATCGATACAAGGTCGCAGAGACCCATCTTTCTTCCCCACAAAAAAGAACCCCGAATCCCGAAACTAGAGAATCAGAAATATATTTCTCCATAGCCTCCCTTTCTGGAACAGAAAGTGAATATAATTTGCCCTTAGGCGGAGACTTACCTGTCAGTAAATCTATGGCACAGTCATAGGGACATTGCGGAGGGAGAGAAGCAGCACAAGACTTACTGAACACTTCCTTCAGGTCGAGGTACTCTGCAGGCACGTTAGACAAATCCACTGCTTCCTCCTGAAACACAGACATAGAAACAGACGAACAAGCAGACACAAGAATCATGAAACTTATTACTCCAGGACAAGATAGAACAAAGTTGCCAGTCCACTTGGGTTGTGACGGAGGAGCCAGGGGTGTTCAAGAACTATGGGTGTAAAGGGAGAGTCTGGATATAGAAGGAGGTGATCTCAGAGTGGTAGCCTGATGTGATGAGGGTAATGTCTCCAGTGGTGAGTGAGATGACAGGAAGTCTTTGACCATTGATGGCGTGAACAGCGATCCGGTGAGTGAGGGGTTTGAGGTGAATTTGAAGTTTGTGTGCGAGTGCATGGTCCATGAAATTACCTTCAGCCCCGGAATCCAGAAGTGCTTGACAGTCGTGCTGACCATCTTAGTCTTAGTCCCACCCAATAGAAGCCTCATACTTACTACCGGGCTTGGACTTTTACCGGACAGATGTAGGCATGATGACCGGCTCCCCCGCAGTAGAGGCAAAGGCCCAGGGATCTCTGCCTTTCTTTATCCTCCCGGGAAAGCCGAGCTCGCCCTACCTACATGGGCTCGTGATCGCAGAGGGGGCTGGCCGCGTCCCCGCAGCTGACTTGGGTACCAGTAGGGTCTCTCGGTGTAAGATTGGGTAGGTTACGTCGTTCTACTCAGGTCAGTTGTGCATCTACCCTTAGTGCCAACTCTATGAGTCCACTGAGCAAGGTTGGAAGGTCCAGGGTGTAGATCTCCTTCTGGACGCGGTCAGCCAGCCCATGCAGTAACAGGTCTCACTGCGCCTCCTCATTCCATTGACACTCCACCGCTAAGGTACGGAACTTGATGGAGAAATTCGACACTTATCCTTCTCCTAGACGCAGTTCAGCTAGCTTTCTAGCCGCCTCTCTCCCGGCGACGGCCCGATCGAACACCCGTTTCATCTCTGCGGCGAGTGTCTGGAACGAGGCGCAGCATGGATCTTGATTCTCCCACACCACCGTTCCCCATAATGCCACCCTCCCAGTGAGCAGCGTTAAGATGAACGCGACTTTGGCTCGTTTGTTGGAGAAGGTCCTAGGTTGAAGGGAGAAGTGCATCGAGTATCGTGTTAGGAAAGCTCTACAGAAATTAGGCTCACCAGAGTACGTTTCCGGGATCGGAAGGCGTGGTTCTGGCTGGGAGGGGGTTACCAGTGGAGTGGGGGGAACCAGCAGCGTGAGCAGCGCAGTGGGAGCTCGCAGGAGTTGTAGTTGCTGGGTGAACTCAGACACCTGCGCCACCAATGCATGGACAGCGCGACCAGTGTTGTTAAGATTCCGTTCCTGGGAGTCCATCCTTCGAACACTGGCGCTCAGGAACTCCTCTAACGACTATGACGGGTTACTCGCTGCTTCCATGTGGGTCAGATCATTCTGTCAGGGATATAAATGACAGGAAGTTGCAAGTAACAGATTTATTATAATATGTAAAATCAGGCTGGGTTGATGGTGAGTGGCGCAGGGACCTCGATGACAGCACATATCGGTGAGTTGAAAGCGTTGGTGAGAGATGATGAGCAATCCGAGCGATGATGATATAATCCACAGAACACAGAACAGGAACAAAGACACGAGGATGAATGCTTGAGCAAAGGAGACACAGACATGAAGCACGGAGGACCTCAAACAACGATCTGACAAACATGAGACGAAGACAGGGTGTTAAGTAGGCCGTTGGAATGGGCTGCTGCTTTCATGTGGGTAACGCCCAAATGAAATAATCAACATGACGTAACATGAGACGAGCAGGAAACAGTGCATTCATGAACTGTGACAAGTAGTCCATGAAGTTATTACTGCTGTGATGTTGGGAAATGTCAACACTTGTTGAGGCTTTATTTTTCATTAATTTACCACTGTATTGAATAAATACCTGGGTTTATGTTTGTTTTCTTCTAAAAGAGAAGAAAAATAATCGGATCTAGCAGTTTTTTTAATGCTTTTATGTAGGATAGGTTACTTTCCCGCCAAGCAATACAAATACATCTAGTTTTGTTTTCCTCCAGCTGCGCTCCATTTTTCAGGCTGCTCTCTTTAGGATGCGAGTATGCTCATTATACCATGGTGTCAGACTGGTTTCCTTAAACTTCCTTAAGCATAAAGGAGCAACTTTATATAAAATGCTAGAAAAGAGAAAGTCCATCGTTTTTGTTACATCATCAAGTTGTTCTGAGGTTTTGGATATGCTAAGGAATTTGGATACATCAGGAAGATAACTTAAAAAGCAGTCTTTTGTGGTAGAAGTGATGGTTCTTCCATACTTGTAACAAGAAGTAGAATTTACAATTTTTGGCTATATGAAGTTTGCAAAAAACTAAATAATGATCTGAGATATCATCAATTGAATCTAGAGTATGATTTCGACAATGAGTAGGTCCTGAAACGTTTTGTCTAACCCCAATAGAGTTCAGAATGTCTATAAATGCTGATCCCAATTCATCTTTTTCATTATTAACATGGATATTAAAATCACCAACTATTAAAACTTTATCTGCAGCCAGAACTAACTTGGATGTAAAATCAGCAAACTCTTTAATAAAGTCTGTATGGTGCCCTGGTGAAAGTACAAACATCACAGGGGATTTATCATTAACATTTGTTTCTCTGGATAATGTTATATGAAGCACCATTACTTCAAACGAGTTATACTTAAAGCCTGCCCTCTGAGAAATCCTGAAAACACTGTTATAAATTGAAGCAACACCTCCCCCTTTGCCTTTTGTATCCGGCAACAGTAATCTTGGGGGGTGGAATCATTTAAAATAATGTTATCATCAGGTGTTAGCAAGGTTTCTGTCAAACAGAGCACAACTAGATTATGATCAGTGATCATATTATTTACAAAAAGTGTTTCAGTAGAAAGGGATCCGATATTCAATAAGCCAAGCTTTATCCATTTAGTTTATCCATATTGCATCTGTTTTTTATTTGTTGAACCTCAATTAAATTGTTACTCTTAACTTGGTTTGGACGTTTTTTGTATTTTCTAGTTTGGGGAACAAACACAGTCTCTATAGTGTGATATCTAGTTAAAAGAGTCTCTATGTGTATGCGTATCAGACCCGAACCAGACAAATTAAAGAGTCGATCAGGACCGTGGTTGAAACACGAGCCGAATTCCTCAGAAAGGCAACAGGATATTGTGAACCATTCCTAGTGCCACAAGTCAGAAGCAAGATAACCAGCCAACCAACTCTTTCACAGAACAGCTTTCATCATTAACACCATTAAAACAATTATTGACAATTTTAATTCGGAGAAGAGATTGTCAAATTTGGGGCAAGTAATCAAGATTGGTGGTCAAAGAGATACACATCCGACCATCACATGCGAACCCATGAGAGTAAACTCATGGATTGACTTCCCCCCACCTAGCAGAACCCGACTGAAATTCCTAAGGGGACCTTTTAACCTCTGGTCTCCACAGAACATCCTTATGTTGTCAGAGAATGGCACAGGAACTGTCTTTTATAGATGTAGATGAATCAAAACGACTTATAAATGAATATCAGTCCATTGCTTATATTATACTCCATATTCATTTATATATAACCCACACATTTGGCTATCATGTTTATAATCACTTATTGTGTATGTCTTTTAATAACTATTGGATAGCTTAAGGATTCATATTCATGTTTAGTATGTATGTGTTTGAATCTGGTTGCTTGAAACGTTTCTGACCATCAGTTATTTGTCAAATGTATCATATTCTTGTTATAGGAATCATGTCCAAAATCATACCCTGCAAAAGCGGGAAAATTCGGACCACATGCTTGATAAGATAACACATGATTTATGATACCCTGAGCAAAGACAATATCTAATTGGTCAAGACAACATTTGAGGTGTGGCCAAAAGGCCAGTTTAAATACTCAGGACACCATAAAATTCAGCTTTTAGCTTTTAGCTTTGCTTCTTAGCTTTTGCTATCAGTCATGCCGGCTTTCAGCCTCCTTTTTAGTCATTCTTTTTAGTCATGCTTTTAGTCATCACTGTTAGCATTCTTTGAGTGCTGTTCCAGCATGCATCGGCCTGCATGCCTGCTGCTACGTAGCTACGATGAGAAGAAACACCACTTAGTCTCGTCAAACTTTACTTCTGTTCCTTTACATTCTGTTCCTACACTCTCAGAACCGTTCGAAAGTGTCGTGTTCTGAGCTAGGTTTTGTAACGCCGTGTCTCAGAGTCTGACCTCGAGTGCCTGTTCAGTTTCATCCAGCCCACAACTCCGCGTCTTCAGGCAACGCTTCCCAAGACGTCACTTCAGCGACTACTGAACTTCCAGCCAATCAGCAACCTCAGGAAACCCCCTTTTCAACGACAACAAAGGTAGTCCTCCAGACTCTGATCTATATGGTTGTATCTAATATAATTTTAACCTCATTGAGGAACTCAATGGAAGGGGTTAATTAAGTGATTGATGGTTGTTCATGTCTATGCAATTTTTACATATCGCTGTAAACTTGGGATTCCACATTTTCATTCTCTTAAACTAATTATTCCCTAACTTTCTATCTTCCAACTTGTGTGAATGTGTGAGTGCATGTGCTTATGTGTTAGACTAGTTTATATGTCTTAGATTTATCTAATAAAGCCTTATTCATACTGAAAAGAGAAGTATCTTGTGTTTTCTGCTTACAAGTTAATGTCTTAAACTGCCGATCTTGTTACTGAGCTAATTGATAGTGTTTTCACTATACTTTGGATATTAATATCCAGTGTAGATTTGATGTTAAACGGCTCGTTCAGTGAATCACAGGCTATCTCAGTGATGAGCCGGAAAACAGTGATTCTGTTCAAATTCCCTTTAAAATCTTAAATGATTCCCTTTGAGCTAAATTGACCTGTTTCCCTTACATATTATTGGTGGAGAATAATGCGGGCGGTTTAATCTAAATTGTGAGCATAGACCAAGTTATTTAATCTTTTCTTTTGCTGCGGATGAAAGATGATTTTGTAACGCCTTGTTTATAGCTGAATTGATTTCACTGCGTGTTCCAGTGCCTCTCAAAGCTATACTATCTCAGTCACCGTTCGATGAACGGAGCTAAACTGTAGTTATTCAAATGGAAATAAATCTTTGAATAAAGAATAGTATGAGTGTGTTCCTCAATCTATTTATCAAAGCCTTAGTATTCATAGTTTGATTGCCAGTGCATATTCCACTGCCGAATCAATTGCTTTTCTACTCCCTGAGTTAAACATTAGAGAATAATGTTTGCTTCTGTTCACAAAGTGAATGCAATCTCGCGTAACACTGCATGTCTCCGAGAGTAATTTGAATAGAAGTGTTTTAAAAGCTTGATCAAATAAATTTTAACTGTGTACCAACAGCGAAGAAAACCTGTTGTGTTTGTGTCCAGAGAAACTGGCACAGAGATCTAAAGATCCGCCGTGATCGCTATCACTTGTGTTCCCTTAACTGCAGCAGGAAGCTGCTATTTGAATTAAGTTAAATTGACCTCTATATGAACTGAGAGTTTAAGTGCCACATTGAAAAATCAACTAAAACATTACATTTCATGTAACATACTTAACTGTACTTGCAATTATGCAACGATTCATTTGCTAGTCCACTAGAGATTGTTTTGGTTCCCACAGTTATGATTGAGACACGGTCGATGAAAGCACTTTGTTAAGCAAGAAGTCTTGCTTAATTGTGTACCTCAGAACATCAGTTACTAGCTCAGAGCCACTGACTTTGTTCTTAGATCTCATTGAGTACAACTGCAGATGGAATCAGTAGTAAGCTAATAATCTTTATGCAGAAACATGGTCTTCATTATGCTTTTCTTAAAGAATGTCTGGTGGGATTCTGCTGAGATGGAGGATGTGTAATGGTGGGGGTGGGGGAAGGAAAGTTACTAAAAACTGAAAAGTTTTTTCCCAGGACTTATTGACTGGCATTGTTTAAACCATAAGCTGGAGATGTCTGTATCAGATGCACTAAAACATTGCACAGAGACCAAACAGTTCACAGCTTTTCTTGACAAGTTATACTATTTGTAAAATTAGACACCAGAAAACTCCAAGATAGCTTGATGCAGTAGTCTCTTAATTAGGTGTATGTTTGAGAAGAATTGGTAGAGTTCTAGGGATAAGGTGGGTGGCCTCATCTTTCAGAGTGGCTTTGTAGCTGATGTGATTAGTGAATGCAGGTGCAGATGATCAGTAATCTGGTGACAGGGATCAGGTGTGAGTGGGAACAGGTGACTGATGATGGAGGTTGCTGTGACTGTGATGATTCTCTGACACTACCCCCTCCTCCAGGGGTTGCTCCTGACACCTCGTCTGGCTTGTAGGATTCTGGAGTAGAAGAGGAGAAGGGTTTAAGGAGGGAAACCTGGAACGAGGGGTGAATTCTATACCTGGGTGGAAACTGTAGTTCAGTCCCTCCAGGATTTCGTGGAACCTTTTTAAGATTTTTGCGGTCCAAAATGACTGATTATGCTGTGGCTTTTCTCAAAATTTGTAGTGATATTTGCAGCACTTATTATCGTTTTTCAGTAAAAATATACCACAGACAACATTCTTCTAACACTGTTATGACTTTTCTGACGTCGAGAACCATTCTAGGGTTCCAGACTAACATTTGATGACACCAGCACTAGTGCCATTAAGTTCTACAGAAGGTGGCACCAGCACCTGACAGTAAAGCACTCACCCTAATCGCACATGTACATCATGTACATACAATTTACTTTTATTACTGTCATTCATAATGTCTAAATATAATTTAATGAAAACAAAAATGCATATAGGGAGTGGAATTGGCATAGTACTTCTCTATAGCCATCTACTAGTGGTAATTTAATATATATTTTATTTGTAAATAATTGTTTGCTTTTCTACATTATGAAACTTTTAGTTTTATACATGGGGGAACCTATGAAGGATGAATAAATATCATCACATTAAAAATAACAAAATCAAATTCAGTAATACTTAAAGCTTAGAAGTGCTGGGAAAAGTTGTGTGAAGCATGTGATGAGTGGGGCGGGGCCAAGAGACGTGGGAACAGGAGCGAGGCCGGTGGAGTGATTGGAGATGAGCGACACCTGTTCGACCCACCGGTCTCGAGTCCCACGGAGGAGATGGAAGGATATAAAACTGGAGCGACGACAGTGAAGGACGAGAGAGGACCAGGCCTGGGCTTTAGTTTATGTTTGCTTTTTATTTGTGCGCATCAGTCGTCCGTGAGGGGCTGATGCTCTATTTTGTGTTTATTTTTGATTATTAAAGTTTAATTTGATTGTCTGCCAGTTCCCGCCTCCTTCTTCCCGATGAATATGAAGGTTTTATTATTACAAAGCATTTAAAAACACTCTAAAACATTAGACCATTTCTGCCACAAGTTGTTCCTGTAGCTTTACTATGTTAAATCAATGAACGGTGAACGGTGGTGATTTGGGTTTATTGAAGTGGCTCCAGCTATATTGATCTTATTGGCAGTATAAGTTCCTGGATAATAAATAAATTTAAAGGTCCCCGGTCAGAGACTATATCTTTGGGTATTTCAAAGTTCTTGAAGACGTGGGTGAACAGTTGTTCTGTGGTTTCTTGTGGTTTGTTATGTGATTTCAAGGGCTGTTGGTAACCCAGGAAGGAGAATTTACTTGCATGCTTTTGAGAAATAATCCACTGCCACAGACTGAGCAACTGCTGACGTACCGGTTGACATCACAGGACAAGATGTGCCACCAGTATCGAGCTTGGAGGAGCAAGAAGGTCCATTGGCTTCCTGGATGTTCAGAGACCGGCTCATTAAGCCCAGAGGGGAGTGCCGTTGGGACATGGGAACAAATGATTTCCCTTCTGGGCCTCCCAGCAGAGCGGGTTCAGCCTGAATGGTGGCTTTGATGTCTTCGATGTTCCAGAGGATGGGGCTTACTATGAGGGCTGGAGGGATAATTGGCTTGGGATCTAATGGTGTGTTGAGAGAATGGAGGTGGGACAGGACATCGGCTTTACATTTTCGGTTTCCTGGGTGGTAGGTAATGTTTAAATTAAACTGGGTGAAAAATAGACCCCAGCAGCCCTGCCAGGGATTGAGTCTCTTGGCATCACTGAGATATTGGAGAATTTTGTGCTCAGTGATGACAGTGAAAGGATAGTTGGCTGCCTCCAGCCAATGCCATCACTCTTCTAGGGCCAGTTTTATGATCAGCAGCTCCCAATATCCTAGTTCTGCTCCACTGGGGTCAGTTTCTTGGAATAGTATGAACAATGTTTGAGGCTTGGAGACTCACTGAATTGCTGAGAAAGCAAGGCTCAGACTCCTGTGGTTGAGGTGTCCACTTCCATCACAAACGGTACATGGGGATCAGGATGATGAAGGATGGGAGCCATGCTAAATGCGTTCTTAACCTGTTAGCCAGCACCCCCTAAATTATAATTGTAAGAGTTTCCTACTTCAGTGTGTTACAAACATAATTTTGGTGTCTTTGGAAAGAAGACCCTTTGGGTTTTTTCTTTTCATCAACCAGATTTAATAATGCTCAAAAATATTAAAAGTTATAGACACTGAAGTGCCTTGAAATTTTTTTTACCACACTTAAATATTTTTTATTTGATATAAAAATACATGAAATGAGTCCTGGAGCAATCTAAAAAAAGGAATGGTTTGAAAGTCACATGTCTCATGAGTTTGTATTTCAAATCTGAATAAGATATCATGAAAAATGAGACTCCTGCAAATATTTTTATGAGACTATGTCTACATCCCCCACCCCCCAACATAAAAAACAGATTGTAATAACACAGATGTGCCATAAAGTAAATAATCCACTCTCTCTATTCCTATAGACGCGTTCACTTTGATAGCCTTGATCATACAGTAATAGTGAGCTGATTTGGGCTGATTTGCACTCAAACAGATGGTAATCATGCAGATACATTCACATTCAACATAAAACACACTCTCACATATATAAAAACTGTTGAAAAATAAAACAAAACGACCGCTATAAGTTCCGCCTCCATCAGCTGACAGGTGCGTCAGAGCGCATCACGAGCCCTCAGGAGAGAGCGCCAGAATTCAAATATACTATCTTTCGCCTATCTTTTATTCATTCTTTTTTCTGATGGATTGTCTCATTCTGTTTGTGACACTGTCCGCTGCAAAACCATGCAGTTTTTTACTACCAAGACGCGGTTTCTGACCGTGAGTTATTCCATAACGGACACAAACAGTTCTGTCACTGAAGAACTGAAATGTAAACAAAGGAATTATGATCCATATTACAACGTTACTGCTTCGTTGGACTAAACATGCTCCATTAGATGTCGTTCAGTGGACCCTTACCTTTCTAACTAATCCGGGATTTACAGCTGTGGATGTGTTTATGACTCGTTATTACGACAGATCTGGTATGTACAGCGTTTCCATTGTTCATGTTTTTATGTGTACTGCTGACACAAATTAAGCAAATACAGTCTTTGGAAGCTTTCCATTGGAAAACAGTGATCTGTCGTCGATGCTTGAGGCTTAGATCTTTATAATGATACATAGTTTGTTAAGATTAAATTTGTCCCGTATCATTTAATCCATTCGTAAACACTGACACGTGTGAGTTTAGGGGCGTTCAGGACGCCCGCGTTCAGGTTAATATTCTCAATGGCTTCATGGGCATTGGAGTTCAAGGACAGGGACTTTGGCTTTCCTTGTAGCAGGGTAGTCAACGGTGCTGTATGCAAACTGAAATCCTTGATAGAGCGCCAATAGAAATTAGCAAATCCAAGGCACCTCTGAAGCTCCTTTACAGACAAGGGAACGGGCCACTACAAGATGGCAGTCATCTTCCCCCGGTCCATCTGAATTCCCTCCTGGCCAATGATGTAGCAGAGGAACTGCACCATGGGGTGGTAGAACTTGCACTTCTTCAGTTTGAGGTAAAGGTGGTGCTGACAGAGCCTCTGAAGGACCTGCGTAATGTGGTGGCAATGGTCGGGCAGGTTCCTGGTGTAGATGAGGATATCATCGATGTAAATTATCAAGAACTTGTGGAGGAACTCCCGGAACAACTCGTTCATAAATCCCTGGAAGACTGATGTGGCATTGGCAAGTCCATATGGCATAACGAGGTACTCAGTGTCAGGAATGGTAAATAAATGCCATCTTTCATTCATCGCCCTTCCAGATGCGAGCGAGGTTATATGCGCTTTGCAGGTCCATCTTGGAGAATATACATGCCCCACAGAGTTCCTCAAGAGTTGCGGGGACTAGGGGAATTGGATAAGGGAGCTTGACCATCTGGGAGTTCAAACCTCTATAGTCAATACAGGTTCGCAAGGCCATGTCTGCAGCTGCATCTTTATATTCAGCATCACTTTAAGGAGGAAGCCGCCACAACCACCTAGCTCTCCCACGTAGGAAGCAGGCATAGCCATGGCACTGGCAGAGGCCGATTAAAGGCTGGGTGCTGGCGTGAGAGAGGCACAAAGAGTGTTGCCCAGCTCCTGCAGTAAGTCCGCAGGAGTGGGAGACCGGAGATCCATGGAAGTGCCAATGTTGGTCCGGTCTTCTGTCACAAATTGAGCCTGAAACAACAAGTCAGAGGATCGTTAAGAGCAAATGGTAGGTGAAAATCTTGAATAATGAGAGACAGTTCAATGGGGTTTAGCTGAAGATGGACAAAGGATATCCTTTCTGGATCATCGGAGAGAGTGAACCAGGAATTACGGAGAACAATGCAGGTAACACTGAGTAACACTGGTAAGTGCGTGTAGAGTCTGGATACAGTTTGGAGAGGTGAAAAGTAGACCGGACACAAAAAAACTGTGATGAAAGTGGCTTTATAGCTGATGTTATTAGTGAATACAGGTGCATGTGACCAGTAATCTGGTAACAGGGATCGGGTGTGAGTGGGAAATTGTGACTGTGATGATGGAGGTGGCTGTGACTGTGATTTTTCTTTGATAGCATCAAGATATTTTTAATGGCATAACACTACAAAGTGACTGCAGGCAGAATGTAGTAAATCACACAATGTTCTATGAAGCACTATGCAAAAGCATGCAAACAAGGACAGTCACAAATGAATAGGAATCACTCTTTCTTAAAATCAGTGTTTTGGATAAAAACACATGGCCAAGTCCTCTACCTTTAATGTATGGGGAGAATGAAGTGAGAAAACTGTGTGATCTTTTGAAAATATTCTCTGGTGTTAACCCTCTGCTCTGGTGTAAGTATTTTGAATGTGTAATATCCCGTCATTGGTGTTTGCAATCATCTGAGGTGTAAATGTATCAAGTAAGCTGTAAGTATCGCTGATAATAAATATGCTGTGTTAAAGGGTTAGTTCACCCAATAATAAAAATTATGTAATTAATAACTCACCCTCATGTCGTTCCAAACCAGTGAGACCTCTGTTTATTTTCGTAACACAGTTTAAGATATTTTAGATTTAGTCCGAGAGCTCTCAGTCCCTCCATTGAAACTGTGTGTATGGTCTACTCTCCATGTCCAGAAAGGTAAGAAAAACATCATCAAAGTAGTCCATGTGACATCAGAGGGTCAGTTAGAATTTTTTGAAGCATCGAAAATACATTTTGGTCCAAAAATAGCAAAAACTACGACTTTATTCAGCATTGTCTTCTCTTCCGTGTCTGTTGTGAGAGAGTTCAAAACAAAGACGTTTGTGATATTCGAACGCGAACAAATCATTTGATGTAACTGGATCTTTTTGAACCTGTTCACCAAATCGAACCGAATCGTTTTAAATCGTTCGCGTCTCCAATACGCATTAGGGTTGGAAGTCGTGGCCTAATGGTTAGAGAGTTGGACTCCCAATCGAAAGGTTGTGAGTTCGAGTCCCGGGCCGGCAGGAATTGTGGGTTGGGGGAGTGCATGTACAGTTCTCTCTCCACCTTCAATACCACGACTTAGGTGCCCTTGAGCAAGGCATCGAACCCCCAACTGCTCCCCGGGCGCCGCAGCATAAATGGCTGCCCACTGCTCCGGGTGTGTGCTCACAGTGTGTGTGTGTGTGTTCACTGCTCTGTGTGTGTGCATTTCGGATGGGTTAAATGCAGAGCACAAATTCTGAGTATGGGTAACCATACTTGGCTGAATGTCACTTCACTTTCATTAATCCACAAATGACTTAAGCTGTTAACTTTTTTTTTTTATGGTGCCCTGGTGGCCTGTATACAGTAGCCAGTACAAACATAACAGGATTTATCATTAACATTTGTTTCTCTGGATAATGTTATATGAAGCACCATTACTTCAAACGAGTTATACTTGAAGCCTGCACTCTGAGAAATCCTGAAAACGTTGTTATAAATTGAAGCAACACCTCCCCATTTGCCTTTTAGATGCGGCTCATGTTTATAACAGTAATCTTGGGGGGTGGACTCATTTAAAATAATGTAATCATCAGGTTTTAGCCAGGTTTGTGTCAAACAGAGTACATCTATATTATGATCAGTGATCATATTATTTACAAAAAGTGTTTTCGTAGAAAGGGATCTGATATTCAATAAGCCAAGCTTTATCATTTGTTTATCCATATTAGATCTGTTTTTATTTGTTGAACCTCAATTAAATTGTTAATCTTAATATCCACTTTGGGGAGCAGTTAAACAGTTTATTAGGAACAATCAAAGCTGACTTTCAAACTATTTTTTTGCATCATTACTCCAGTCACACAATCCTTCAAAAATCCTTTTAACAATCTTATTTTCTACAAAAAAAGTATTGTTATTATTATTATTAGTAGTATTATTATTATTAATGTTGAAAAGAGCTGATAATATTTTTTCAGGTTTTTTAGGGGGAATAAATTGAAAGAACACCATTTTTTGTTACATTTGTTACAGTTACATTTATTTGTTACATTTATATTATTTACATCATGCTTTTGAATGGTATAATATCGTATATTGTTATGGAAACTTCATAATATTTCACTTGATTAAACATTTAGTCAGGAATTATAGTTTGGAAAAAGTCTAACTAGTAAAATGTTTACACGTTGTGTGAAAACTAGTACAAGTATATAAATAAATAAATAGAGACTTGTTCATGTTTATGATCTCTGCTGAATAAAGCACTTCTTTCTTTTTTTCCGAGGAAATCCATTTCTCAAATCCTCAACATCATCACATCTTTTTGGGGTGATTTATGTCTTATTCCTCTCATCGAGAAGCAAACAGTAAAATAAAAACTTGAAGAACAGTCTCGCTGCTTTTTCCTCTGTGTGGGCGTATTCAATCCGCGCACTTCAGTTTGAATCTGAATAGCGCGTTCTGCGCGGGAGTGTGGTCACATTAGATATAATGAAAGGAGACATGAAAAATGGTCATCGCGTTGTTTTCATATGGATTACTTTATCACAGAATATCTGTTTTCGGCGGCACGTGTTTAGTTTAAAAGTAGACATGTCAAGCTTTCTATAGATATCTCTCTCATGTCTCTTCGTTGAGTATTCACGGAGTTACAGTTCATTTTAATGACGTGTTTGTAAATGAAGATCAGCGCAGACAAAGGCTGCAGACAGCACACCTTGTTTGTTATCTTTATTTTATAAGTGCACAAAGTTTTGTTTTTATTATGTCTGTATCCAAAAAAAAGTAGACCCTTTACAGATTCGATTGATGTATTGCTCTTATCTGTACGATTAAAACTGAAAGTGTAATTTAAGTTCTTTTCGGGGTTATCAGGAGAAAATGACTCAGAACGCGTATCGCGTTAATCGACTCCAGAGGGTTAACTTGGTTTGGACATTTTTTGTATTTTCTAGTTCGGGGAACAGACACAGTCTCTATAGTGTGATATCTAGGTGAAAGAGTCTCTATGTGCTGAGAATTAACTGACCTCTGTGACGTGAGGCAGCTAGCAGACGGTCGGTTTAGCCAGTCTGTCTGCTTCCTGACCTGGGCCCCAGTTAGTCAAGTATAAACTCTAAGACTATTTGCCATATTTCTAGAGAGAAGAGTGGCGCCACCCCAGGAGGGATGAAGACCATCTCTTTTTAACAGGTCAGGTCTACCCCAAAAGCTCGTCCAATTGTCTATGAAACCTATGTTATTCTGTGGGCACCACTTAGACATCCAGCCATTGAGTGATGACAATCTGCTATGCATCTTGTCACCACGGTAAGCAGGGAGGGGACCAGAGCATATTAAAGTGTCTGACATCGTGCTTGCAAGTTCACACACCTCTTTAATGTTATTTTTAGTGATCTCCGACTGGCGAAGTCGAACATCATTAGCGCCGGCATGAATAACAATCTTACTGTATTTACATTTAGCATTAGCCAGCAATTTTAAATTTGCCAAGATGTCAGGCGCTCTGGCTCCCGGTAAACATTTGACTGTGGTGGCTGGTGTCTCTATATTCACGTTCCGTACAATAGAATCACCAATAACTAGAGCACTTTCATCAGGTTTCTCAGTGGGTGCATCACTGAGTGGGGAGAACCTGTTTTGTGTACAGGAATCCCTGAGCTAGACGCATCCAAATCCGTATCTAGAGCCCTAACATTCTTACTGTCCTCAATTAAAGTTCGGATGCGTGTCTCTAACTCTGAAGTCTTCTCTGTCAGCCTAACTATTTCCCTGCATTTATCACATGTGAATCCCTCATCTGTGACAGAGATAAACTGTACATGTGGCAAGATGTGCAAATAACAAAAGCAGGAGAAGCCATTACTCACCGTGCTTGATGAAATATTCTTACTGCGGTTGTTTGATGAACTTGTGAAAAACTGGAGCGAGAGAGAGGAGAGGAGAAAAGAAAACAGCGATAGGTTCGAATGAAAACGCTAATGACAAGCTAACGAGTGCTAACACTTTGCAGTTGTACTGCACTCACGGATATAAAATAAAAGTGAATGATCAAAGTTAATCTGATAAGATTGATCGACAATATCAGAAACATGGTGTGAATTAAGTTATATTTTATCACTTTAAAAAACAGAGAGTGATAGTAAGATAAAGATTTTAGAGAAAAAATAAAATAAAAACAGCTACACGGAGCTACGATTAGCTACAGAAGGCCAACAGGAAGTAGAGAAAACACTGTCCAAGTTTGTGCAACTGCTGAACATGTCCTTCAGAGAACATAAACAATATACACCTTGGAAATGCCCGGTATGTATTGTTCATTTATATACACAATACCAGTCAAAAGCTTTTGAACAGTAAGATTTTTCATGTTTTTGTAGCTTTCTCTTCTGCTCACCAAGCCTGCATTTATTTGATCCAAAATACATAAAGTTGCATTTGCTAAAGCAGTAATATTGTGAAATATTTTTGCTATTAAAAATAACTGCTTTCTATTTTAATATATTTTAAAATTTATTTTATTCCTGTTTATCAAAGCAAAATTTTCAGCATAATTACTCCAGTCTTACTCTAAGTGTAACAATATACAATATACCATTCAAAAGCTTGGAGTCAGTATACAGGTGTATCTAAATAAATTAGAATGTCTTGGAAAAGTTCATTTATTTCAGTAATTCAACTCAAATTGTGAAAATCATGTATTAAATATATTCAATGCACACAGACTGAAGTAGTATAAGTCTTTGGTTTTTTTAATTGTGATGATTTTGGCTAACATTTAACAAAAACCCACCAATTCACTATCTCACCAAATTAGAATATGGTGACATGCCAATTAGCTAATCAACTCAAAACACAAGCAAAGGTTTCTACACAATCTAGTGATGTGTCGTTCTTGAACGATTCGTTCATTTTGAACAAATCTTTAATGTGACTCGAGAAGAACGAGTCGTCTCGGGGAGTGATTCGTTCAGTCGCGCATACGCATTTTTCTATAGGTTCTGTTCTAGTAGTAGTGATTCACCTGTCAGTCAATGCAGTCTTGAGCCGGAAAGAGAATCGATTAGTTCATAGTTCGGGTCTATCGGGTTTTTGACTCGTTCCTTAATCACGTGACAGCCCCATACGCTTACCCAATGCAGTCTGAGCCGGAAAGAGAATTGATTAGTTCATAGTTCGGGTCTATCGGGTTTTTGACTCGTTCCTTAATCACGTGACAGCCACATACGCTAAAACCTATGCAATATGAGCCGGAAAGAGAATTGATTAGTTCATAGTTCGGGTCTATCGGGCTTTTGACTCGTTCCTTAATCACGCGACAGCCACATACGCTAAAACCTATGCAATATGAGCCGGAAAGTGAATTG
Organism: Carassius carassius; assembly: GCF_963082965.1. Lineage (NCBI taxonomy): Eukaryota > Metazoa > Chordata > Actinopteri > Cypriniformes > Cyprinidae > Carassius > Carassius carassius. The sequence continues at coordinate 19,565,865 of NC_081780.1, read as the reverse complement.
ATTAGTTCATCTCATGAGTCTTCGGGTCGGGTCGAGTCATTCCTTAATCACGTGACAGCCCCATACGCTAAAACCATAGACAGTAAAAGAATGCAGTATTGAGCCGGAAAGAGAATTGATTAGTTCATCTTTCGGTTCTTCGGGTTGTTCGTCCTTTGTCCCGTGATGTGACAACATTGGCTAGAGTAATTATTAAATCAGATTGTCTGTATAAACCATACTTTTGTAACATATGACACTTTATAAACATTAAAAAACACTGTGTACATACTTTTGAATAGTTGTTTATTGTTTATTTTTGTGCCAGAAAAGCTTTGTAACAAAGAGGACAACTATTCCAAAATAAATCAAAATAATAAAAAAGTAAATAATTAAAAATAAAATTAAAATTAAAAGATAATAAAGCCACAGGGTCTAATAACCTTAACAAATGAACTTTAAAAGTACAATAGAAAAAAAAGAAAAAAAAAGAAAAACTAAATATTGCACAACAAGCTTTGCTTTTTTTATATAATAATTTAAAATGAATACATTTTAAAATAAATAACACTTTTGTGCCAAAATAAAAACTTTATATCAAAGAGGATAACTATTCCCCAAATAATTTTAAACCATTTAAATAAAAATAAATGAAAATTAAGAGATACTAAAGCTACGGAGCCTTATAACAATAACAAATTACCTTTAAAATCACAACAACAACAAAAATATTGCACAACAAGCTAGTCTTTTTCTAAATAAATAAAAATAAATAAGCTTTAAAATAAATAACACACCGTGGCTATATTTTTAGGACTTGCTTTAAGGCATGTTTGCATTAAAAAAAAATCAAGCTCCCTGACTTTGGATGGGCTGAGTCTGTTTCTTCTATCTGAGATAATCTGCCCAGTTTTAGAAAAAATTCTTTCAGATGGCACAGATGTGGCCACAATGCAAAGTCTTGTCTTTGTGACTTCAGAAAGGCTTTTGTATACTGGTGAACATCTCCTCCACCAGGCCAGAGGGTCTGATGTGCGGGGTAAGAGTGGCTCTGCAAGGTAGGCCTGCACCTTTATAGCATCTGAGGTTTTAATAGAGGTAGCAGAAGGCCTCAAGCTTGCTACCCTCTCGTCAAAGTCTTCCCAAAACATGGCCCCTGCACTGGCAGTAGCACCAGGATCTGAAGTATCCTCCTCACTCTGAGCTGTGTTAAAACTGTTAAAGCTGAATTTATCATAACCTTAATGTTTTAAACTAACATTAGTAATTCAAATTCAAAATTTTATTTGCTTTTAATGTATATGTCATTATGTACGTTTTTGACCAATCTTCTTATACATATATTACACCAATATGTCAAGTCTGCCTAGGAAAAGCAATTATTATACCAGCAAACTCAAAATTTGAGTAAAAATGAACAAACTAGTATAAATACTTTTTATTGTAAGCTTGAATTATTATATTATTATATAGCCTAGTGTTTATTTACCGATAGACAGTCAAAAAGACAAATTAATCAATATTTTATTTATAACAGGGTTTTATTTATTTATAAAATGATAACAAACCACAGATCCTCAACAAACAGTAACAAAAACACAGTGACAGAAAATGTCAGAAATAGCGTATGGGTCTGTCACGTGATTAAGGAACGAGTCAAACTCGACCCTAGACCCGAAAGACTCATGAGATGAACTAATCAATTCTCTTTCCGGCTCAAGAATGCGTTAGTTATGCGTATGGGTCTGTCATGTGATTAAGGAACGAGTCAAACTCGACCCGAGACCCGAAAGACTCATGAGATGAACTAATCAATTCTCTTTCCGGCTCAAGAATGCGTTAGTTATGCGTATGGGGCTGTCACGTGATTAAGGAACGAGTCAAACTCGACCCGAGACCCGAAAGACTCATGAGATAAACTAATCAGTTCTCTTTCCAGCTCAAGAATGCGTTAGTTTTGCGTATGGGGCTGTCACGTGATTAAGGAATGACTTTAACCCGAGGACTTCTTGTCAGATAAGAGGTGAGGTGAGCTAATCACAGACTGAAGACCCAGGTAAAGAATTAATTTTTTTTCTGTATCTTATAGCATTTTAGTTTTGTATTGTTTTTAGTGTGATCAACGTTTGCGTAAGTACTAGATGTGTTGGGGAAGTAACACATAACACATGGGGAAGACTGCTGATCTCACAGTTGTCCAGAAGACAATCACTGACACCCTTCACAAGGAGGGTAAGCCATAAACATTCATTGCCAAAGAAGCTGGCTGTTTACAGAGTGCTGTACACAAGCATCTTAACAGAAAAAGTCAAGTCACCTTTATTTATATAGCCCTTTAAACTATTAAGATTGTGTGAAAGCAACTGAACAACATTAATTAGGAAAACAGTTCATCATTGAATTCAGCGATGTCATCTCTGTTCAGTTTAAATAGTGTCTGTGCATTTATTTGCAATCAAGTCAACAATAACACTGTAAATGGAGTGTCCCCGTCTAAGCAAGGCAGAGGCGAGAGTGGCAAGAAACCAAAACTCCATCGGTGACAGAATGGAGAAAAAACCTTGGGAGAAACCAGGCTCAGTCGGGGGGCCAGTTCTCCTCTGACCAGACGAAACCAGTAGTTCAATTCCAGGCTGCAGCAAAGTCAGATTGTGCAGAAAAATCATCTGCTTCCTGTGGTCTTGTCTCGGTGGTCGTCTGAGACAAGATCATTAACAGGGGATCTGTATCTGGGGCTCTAGTTGTGCTGGTCTCTGCTGTTTTTCAGGGCTGTAGACGTCCTTTTAAGGTGCTGATCCACCATCTGGTCTGGATACGTCCTGGATCCGGGTGACTGCAGTGACCCTCTGATCTGGATACAGACTGGATCTGGTGGCTACGGTGATCTCAGAAAAAGAGAGAAACAGACTAATATTAGCGTAGATACCATTCTTCCAATGATGTAGCAAGTACATCGGGTGTTATGGGAAGTGTTCCCGGTTCTGGTTTACCTAATTAATGCAGCCTAAAATCCTTTAACGGATTTTGATATTAGAAGCATATGTGTGATATTTGTAAACCAGGTTAAAGAGATGGGCCTTTAATCTAGATTTTAAACTGCAAGAGTGTGTCTGCCTCCCGAACAATGTTAGGTAGGTTATTCCAGAGTTTAAGCGCTAAATAGGATTGTTGATTTTGATATTCTAGGTATTATCAAATTGCCTGAGTTTTGAGAACGCAGCGGACGTGGAGGACTATAATGTAACAAGAGCTTGTTCAAATACTGATGTGCTAAACCATTCAGGGCTTTATAAGTAATAAGCAAGATTTTAAAATCTATACGATGTTTGATAGGGAGCCAGTGCAGTGTTGACAGAACCGGGCTAATATGGTCATACGTCCTTGTTCTAGTAAGAACTCTAGCTGCTGCATTTTGGACTAACTGGAGTTTGTTTTTTAAGCGTGCAGAACAACCACCCAATAAAGCATTACAATAATCTAACCTTGAGGTCTTAAACGCATGGATTAACATTTCTGCATTTGACATTGAGAGCATAGGCCATACTTTAGATATATTTTTGAGATGGAAAAATGCAGTTTTACAAATGCTAGAAACATGGCTTTCTAAGGAAAGATTGCTATCAAATAGCACACCTAGGTTCCTAACTGATAACAAAGAATTGACAGAGCAGTCATCAAGTCTTAGACAGCATTCTAGGTTATTACATGCAGAGTTTTTAGGTCCTATAATTAACACCTCTGCTGAAGAAATATAGAGCTGAATATCATCAGCATAACAGTGAAAGCTAACACCTTGTTTCCTAATGATATCTCCCAAGGGTAACATGTAAACCATGAAGGGTAACGACCCTAGTACTGAGCCTTGAGGTACTCCGTACTGCACTTGTGATCGATATGATACCTCTTCATTCACTGCTACGAATTGATGGCGGTACGATTTAAAAACATGCTAATGCACTTCCATTAATGCCAACAAAGTGTTCAAGTCTATGCAAACGAATTTTGTGGTCAGTAGTGTCGAACGCAGCACTAAGATCCAATAGCACTAATAGAGAGATACAACAGATGATAAGAGCAGGTCATATGTAACTCTAAGGAGAGCAGTCTCAGTGCTATGATAGGGTCTAAATCCTGACTGGAAATCTTCACAGATACATTAAGAAGGAATATAATTGTGAGGATACTACCTTTTATAGTATTCTAGTATAAGGGAGATTCGAGATCGGTCTATAATTAACTAGTTCTTTGGGGTCAAGTTGTGGTTTTCTGATGAGAGGCTTAATAACAGCCAGTTTGAAGGTTTGGGGGACATATCCTAAGGACAATGAGGAATTAATAATAGTCAAAAGAGGATCTATGACTTCTGGAAACACCTCTTTTAGGAGATTATATGGAATACTGTAATATACATGTTGTTGGTTTAGATGTTTATACAATTCTTCCTCTAGAATAGTGAGAATACACAACAGCGTGTTGATGATGTAGATCATGACAACAGTTCAAATGTCGAGGAAGTACAACCTCAGGCTGTAAGTGATATACATGATAGTGGTATTTTCGTTGGTGACAGTGTGAGGCCTAGTGATGGGCCTATGGTTACTGTAAACCAGAGCAATAATACAGAAGGAATGATGAGAGATGAGGAAGATGCAGTCAAAGCAGAAGTAAGTGGAGTAGGTGCAGAAGTAATGATTGGTGTGGTTGGTGGGAATGGAATTTAGCAACAACCTGAAACGTCACAGGGCTTTGCAATGAGCAGTAATAATGAGATAGTGGATGATGATGCCTGTAAATTGGTTCCCAAGTTATGGGTGTGTATACATTGCAGGAAATAAATGACTTTTTGGATGTAACTTTTGGGAAAGTGGTTGAAGTTGATGATATTTTCCCAGATTTGATTAAATATATTGCTTCAGTTGTATTGCTTTTGTAGAGAAAATACAAAAACTGCAGTAGATTTATAGTAATATATATTTATAGTAATATGTATAGTATTTATAGTAATATATAGTAATATTTAGTAAAGTAATATATATAGTAAAGAATCATGTTACCTTAAGAATACGGAGGAATTACTCAATGATTTACCAAAATTAGCAAATGAACAGAAAAAAATGCTGGCCAATGACATCACTTTTAAGGAACTCACAGAGGCAATGCAGCAGTTGTCCTCTGGCATGATTCCAGGGATAGATGGACTTCCAGTTGAATGTTATCAACAGTTTTGGAATGTAATTGGAATAGATTTATATGAAGTACTTTTTATTTATTTTTTTAAAGAAGAGTCACTCCCTCTAAGTTGTCAATGTGCAGTCCTCTCATTGTTACTAAAAAAGAGATTTATGTTTATTGAAAAACTGGAGACCAGTGTCCTTGTGGCAAAATGCTTGGCAAATAGAATTGAGCGTTGTTTACAGTTTTTGATTGAGAAAGATCAAACTATTGTGTCCCAGATAGGTTGTAGACAATATTTTTGTGCTACGGGATTTAATTGATTATAGCCACCTTAATAATAGTAATCTTGGTATTTTATCATTAGACCAAGAAAAGGCATTTGACAGCGTGGATCATGGGTATCTTTTTAATGTTTTAAAACATTTTGGTTGTGTGAAGCTTTTTTATTATATGTAAAACTGTTGTATTCAAATGTATTTATTATGGTAAAGTCTGGTGGGGGTCTTAGTGCTCCAGTACCTGTTGGTAGAGGAATCAGACAAGTCTGTCCATTATCAGGTGTGACGGGAGGAGCACAAGACAGACACAGTTGGCGTGGCGTCAGGCCTTGGAGGGGCTTTTATTAACAGAAAATCAAATAAAACAGGGGATAAAGGTGGCCAAAGGGGAAGAGTGTCCAAATCAACAGGGAATCCGATGTCCTCGTCGTGCTGCGGGATTCGTGTGGGTCGGGCAGTGTTCTTGGAGGAAGGGTCCAGGTAAGGGGCAGAATCCGGCGGCCGCACGAGCTCCCCTCTTCAGTCCGGGGCGCGCGGGGCGCCGGCTTCCTCTAGCGGGCTGCATCACTCTCGTTGGCCGTGGCGCTGGCAGGGGATGGACAGCCTGGCATCCTGGCCCGTCGGCCGTGCAAACGTGTGCGGTTCCCATCCGGATCGCGGGTCCAGCAGCTCACGTATCTAGTGGCGTGGGTGTCCCTCAACGCACCCTTGGTTTTTCACAAGTTCATCAAACAACCGCAGTAAGAATATTTCTTCAAGCACGGTGAGTAATGGCTTCTCCTGTTATTGTTATTTGCACCTCTTGCCACATGTACAGTTTATCTATCTCTGTCGCTGATGAGGGATTCACATGTGATAAATGCAGGGAAATAGTTAGGCTGACAGAGAAGATTTCAGAATTAGAGACACGCATCCAAACTTTAATTGAGGACAGTAAGAATGTTAGGGCTCTAGATACGGCTTTGGGTGCGTCTAGCTCAGGGATTCCTGTACATTGTTCGGTTCCGGAAACAGAGCCCCTGCAGCAGGGCAACTGGGTGACGGTGAGGCAGCGTAGTCGTGGGTCAAAACACCGCTCTTCTGTTCCGATCAAAACATTAAACAGGTTCTCCCCACTCAGTGATGCAACCACTGAGAAACCTGATGAAAGTGCTCTAGTTATTGGTGATTCTATTGTACGGAACGTGAATATAGAGACACCAGCCACCATAGTCAAATGTTTACCGGGAGCCAGAGCGCCTGACATCTTGGCAAATTTAAAAGTGCTGGCTAATGCTAAATGTAAATACAGTAAGATTGTTATTCATGCCGGCGCTAATGATGTTCGACTTCGCCAGTCTGAGATCACTAAAAATAACATTAAAGAGGTGTGTGAACTTGCAAGCACGATGTCAGACACTGTAATATGCTCTGGTCCCCTCCCTGCTTTTGAGATGGGCCCAGGTCAGGAAGCAGACAGACTGGCTAAACCGACCGTCTGCTAGCTGCCTCCCGTCACAGAGGTCAGTTAATTCTCAGCACATAGAGACTTTCTTCACCTAGATATCACACTATAGAGGCTGTGTCTGTTCCCCGATCTAGAAAATACAAAAAATGTCCAAACCAAGTTAAGATTAACAATTTAATTGAGGTTCAACAAATAAAAAACAGAAGCAATATGGATAAACAAATGGTAAAGCTTGGCTTATTGAATATCAGATCCCTTTCTACGAAAACACTTTTTGTAAATAATATGATCACTGATCCTAATATAGATGTACTCTTTTTGACGGCTAAAACCTGATGATTACATTATTTTAAATGAGTCCACCCCCCAAGATCACTGTTATAAACATGAGCCGCGTCTAAAAGGCAAAGGTGGAGGTGTTGCTTCAATTTATAACAACGTTTTCAGGATTTCTCAGAGGGCAGATTTTAAGTATAACTCGTTTGAAGTAATGGTGCTTCATTTAACATTATCCAGAGAAACAAATGTTAATGATAAATCCCCTGTTATGTTTGTACTGGCTACTGTATACAGACCACCAGGGCACCATACAGACTTTATTAAAGAGTTTGATGATTTTACATCCGAGTTAGTTCTGGCTGCAGATAAAGTTTTAATAGTTGGTGATTTTAATATCCATGTTGATAATGAAAAAGATGCATTGGGATCAGCATTTATAGACATTCTGAACTATTGGGGTTAGACAACACGTTTCAGGACCTACTCATTGTCGAAATCATACTCTAGATTTAATACTGTCACATGGAATTGATGTTGATAGTGTTGAAATTATTCAGCCAAGTGATGATATTTCAGATCATCATTTAGTTCTGTGCAAACTTCATATAGCCAAAATTGTAAATTCTACTTCTTTTTTTTTTTTTTTATAATTTTATTTTCAAAGGTTTTCTGCATAACAGTCACAGACAGACACAAGCCAACAAGGCAGGACACAACAATACAAAACAAAACAAAAACAATAACAATAACTGCCAGTTCTTATAAAAGATACCAGCATGTATCTATAATCCAGTCCAAGAACTGAAAAAAATGTCCACAGGTTCTGATGAGTAAGGGTTCCATGGTTTTGGGAAGAAGTGAGGTCAAGGAAGCCCAAAGTTAAGGGCAGAGTCCCAGCACTTGATTGATGGCTTGAAATGAAAACAATTCACATAATGAAAATAGGAAAATAATACATAATAATATCAAACTTCCACCTGAGATTCATCCTGTCTCTTAATATAGTCAGTGAAAGGCCCCCAGATCTTGCAAAACCTGCGCTGGGTGTTTGACAAAGTGTAACGCAGCTCCTCCAAGTATAAACAGGATACCATATCATTCAACCACATCTTAAAGCAGGGAGGGGACACAGATTTCCATTCCCTTAAAATAATCCTCTTTGCTATGACCATACCAAACATGAGGGCCTGCTGTAGGTCTATAGAAAGAGTTAGTGAGTATGGGGTACAACCCAATATTGCAAAGAGGCCATCAGGTTTCAATGGAGTTTTATATATGACACTGTACAAGTTAAAGATTTCACCCCAAAAGGCTGTGAGCTTGGGACATGCCCAAAAAAGATGACCCAAGGTCCCATCACTGGCCTTACATTTATCACAAGCGGCAGAGACAGAAGGGAAAATCCTATTCAGTTTGGTTTTTGAAAAATGCAGACGATGGATAACTTTAAACTGAATAAGCTGAAGTCGTGCATTGATAGAACATGCTTTGATTCTCTCTAATGCTATTGACCAGAGCCCATCATCAATCTCTTCTCCTGTGTCCTTAACCCATGCTTCTTTAATGTGAAGAGAGGAGGTAGCCAATGGAAAAAGGGCAACAAACTGTGAAATCAAACCTTTGGATGTGGGTTCACGCGTAAGAAGTCGATAAAACTCGTGTTGTGTGGGTACTGATTCCTTTACAAAGCTTCTAATTTGGAGATAACGGAAAAAATGGCTAGATGGTAGCAAGTATTTCTCCTTAAGTTGAGCGAAAGATGCTAAACACTTGTCAATATAAAGATCACTGACAGTTGCAAGGCCCTTCTCTGTCCAGTGTGCAAACACTGAGTCCATTAGACCTGGCTTAAAGGAAGGGTTATGACATATGGGAGCAAAAAAGGAAAGCTCAGGGAGATTCAGCACACCCTTAACTTGTCTAAGAATCTTCAAAGAGTTTGATAAAATAAAGTCACCTTTAAGCTGTTTGATAGATGAATCAGGATTTGAAAATAAAAAGGCACCGAGGGAAGCTCCAGAAAATGTTTTCAACTTGTGGGACTCAATCAAAGGCCATTTGGGGCAGAGGTTACTCTCATCATTAGTGCATAGGGCATGATACCAGAATACCCATGCTCTGGCGTTACATGCCCAGTAATAATGACGCATAACAGGCAGGCCCAAACCACCTTCAGTAGTAGGTTTCTGTAGGTGCGCTTTAGAGATGCGGGGGGGCTTGTTGGCCCATACAAAGGGCAAAATGATAGAGTCTAAAGATTTAAAGAAAGCAGCTGTAAGAAAAATAGGCACATTTTGAAAAAGATAAATAAATTTGGGAAGTACAGTCATCTTGATAATATTGATACGCCCTATTAAGGAGAGGGGGAGAAGTTTCCATTTATCTACCATGACTTTAAGCTTGTCCATCAGATCGAGATAATTACATTTAAAGAGAAGTTTGGGATTTTTGGTGATATTGATACCTAAATATCTGAACTGATCGTTGGAGACTTTGAATGGCAGATCCTCAAGATATTTAGAATCCAGGCCATCAGATAGGGGCATGAACAGACTTTTGTTCCAGTTAATAGTAAATCCAGAGAATTGACCAAAGGATTTTATCAGATCAAGTAAGGGGGACATGGATGACCTAACATCTGACAGGGTCAGGACTACATCATCAGCATATAAGCCTATGGTACACTCAGATGAGCCACAATTTATTCCACTGATTTGAGGGCTGGCTCTAATGGCTATTGCCAAGGGCTCAAGGGCCAAAGCGAAGAGCATAGGAGAAAGGCAGCAGCCCTGCCTAGTGCCACGACCCAGCAAGAATGAAGGGGACCTATCATAATTAGTCAAAATAGAGGATTTTGGACGTGCATATAGCATTCTTAACAACTTCATAAATGTGCCACCGAAGCCAAATTTTTCAAGGGTGGCAAACATGTATCTCCATTCGACTTGGTCAAAGGCCTGCTGGGCATCTAACGATATGACAGCAGCGTATGGTAACCTATCAGAATACATAGCATTTAACAGGCGGCGAGTGTTAGAGAAAGAAAATCTGCCTGGAATGAAACCTGATTGATCCGGGTGAATTAAGGCACTGATATATTTACTTAATCGATTTGTAAGAACTTTTGCAATAATTTTCTGGTCACTGTTCAGCAAACTTAGAGGACGGTAAGATGTGACATCAGTGTCAACCCTGTCTTTTTTCAGGAGAAGACAAACATGCGCTTCATAAAGCGAGCTGGGAAAAATCTCATCCTTCAGAGAACACTTTACCATACGAAGAAGGAGTGGGGCGATGATGTCTATATGTGCCTTGTAAAATTCTATACCAAATCCATCAGGACCACAGGCTTTGCCATTAGGAAAGGAACAGATAGCTGTTTTGATTTCATCCAATGTGATATCAGTGTCCAGATCCTGCCTTATCACCTCATCTAGAACAGGGATGTCCAGTGCGTTAAGAAAATCTGAAATCTCAGCATCGGTGGACTTAGACTTTGATGAGTATAACTGGCTATAAAAGTCAAAAAACCTGTCATTAATTTGTTTAGGGTCAGTTAATAGCTGCCCGGTTGGAGATGAGACTTTATGAATCGCCCTATCAGCTTGCACGCCTTTTAACTGCCTAGCAAGTAGCCTGTCTGCCTTCTCACCCAGCTCAAAGTGCTTTTGTTTTAATTTACAGATATAGTGCCTGACCTGTTCGCCAAGAATATGGTTATACTCATATTTTATCTTCAAAATGTTTTTAAGGATATCCTCAGATTTAGACCCTCGGTAAGAATCCTCCAGTGCAGTAAGTTCAGTTTCAATTTCAGAGAGACGCTTCTGCCTAGCTTTTTTACTTGCTGACTGATAGGAGATTATGTGACCTCTCATAACAGCTTTAAAGGACTCCCAGAGGGTTGAGTCTGAAACAGCACCATTGTCATTATCCAGCATAAAGTCTGACATCCTAGTAGAGATGTATTCTTGAAAGCAGTTGTCTGAATACAGTATGGGGTTAAACTTCCAGTTATACTGACGTGTATGGAGATTGAAATCAATCCTCATGGTCAGAGGCGCATGGTCTGAGACTAAGATGTTATGGTATGTGGAGCTGATGACTCTTGATATTAGTCTAGCATCAACTAAAAAATAATCGATTCTGGTGAAGCTACCATGCACAGATGAAAAAAAAGAGTATTCTCGGTTTATGGGGTGCAGATGTCTCCATATATCAACTGTATCTAGCGATTTAATCAGATTATTAAGTACAGGTACAGACTTCAATTGTGGGGCTGCTTTAGCGGAAGAACGGTCTGCCTGAGGGTCTAAAGAGCAATTGAAATCTCCTCCAATAATTATATTGTGAGTGTTATGTTCCGCAGCAAGATTAAAAATTTTGCAAAAAAATTCAGGGCTGTCAAAATTGGGAGCATAAATATTCAAAAGGACCAATGGTACAGAATTCACTGTTCCAGAGACGAGAAGGTATCTTCCACCTGGGTCAGTTATCATGGACTTAAATATAAATGGAATAGTTTTACGAATAAGAATTGCTACCCCTCTCGCTTTAGAAGAAAAAGTAGATTGGTAAACTTGTGACAACCAAACAGCTCTCAATCTCCTCTGATCAGTTGGGCCAATATGGGTTTCTTGTAAGAAAGTAATATCTGATGACAAGGACTTCAAATGTGAAAATACTTTACCCCGCTTAATGGCTTTGCCAAGACCTCTACAGTTCCAGGATGTAAAAGTAATAGGACTTCCTCCCGACCTACTTGACTGATTATCCTGCATTAAAATAAAAGTATAACAGACAATTTGAACTGGCACAAGAAAAATATAGATCTGGCAGATTAACAAAGAACACATAAACACACCCCAGAACAACCCCAGAGCCGCAACAAAGAACTAAGCGGCACATCCCAAATCCCGATAGGAGACTGCCGGGTATAACAGAGCCAACTAAGCAGTTAGACTAAAGTCGACAGCTCCGCGATCTCCTCTATTGTAACGTACATCTTATACTGCAGCATAGAGAAAAGAAAGAAAATTAAAATAAAGTAAAAAAAAAAAAAAAAAAAAAAAAAAAACATTTAAAAAAATAATAATAAATAAATAAATAAATAAAAAAAATGAAAAAAATAAATTGGGCAGACCAAATAATTTCTACTGCAATTGGAAAGAGTGCAAATGACAATATGCAGAACGCATAACTTCAGTGATAAACACAGCCGGCGCATCAAAACACATTAGACTACCATAAGATAAATTTCAGCCATCTATGCAATAGGGCTATGGCTATTGCAAAATACACAAACAACTAGTCTGACTCTTTGTCATTTGTGATAGAGTTGGCAAACCGTTCTGCAGCTGCTGGTGAGTCAAAGACGTTCACTGCTTTGTTATAGGTCACTTGAAGTTTGGCTGGAAAGCGCATGGTACACTTGGCTCCAGCATCGGCCAGCTTATTCCGAACACTGTTGAAGGCTTGACGTTGTGCTATAACCTCTGCAGTGAAGTCGGGAAATATTGACACCCTCTCATCCTTGTAGCTAAGCGGTGCACGCTGTCGGCTTAGTCGTAAAATATTCCTCACGTCTCTGTCGTTATGAAGTTTTGCGATGATGACCCTGGGTGGCTCTTTTTCTTTTGGCTTTGGCTTAAGGCTGCGATGAGCTCTATCTATTTTGACCGGTTTGCTGAAGTTTTCTTGGCCAAGTATCTTTGAAATCAGCTCGGACACAAACTCAGCTGGGCGGCTGTTTTCCTCACCCTCCTTGATACCAACGATCCTAATGTTGAGCCTGCGTGAGCGTCCTTCTAGGTCGTTGAGCTTAGCGCTGAGACGCGTGTTGGCTGCTTGAAGTTCCTTACAAGTGGACTCTAGAGCCGTTATGCGGTGGTCGGCGTCTGTTAGGGCCTCATCCATGCCATCTATGCGACGTTCCACTTCGTGATGTTTGCTCTGTAATGTAGCCAGGTGTGCATCGATTGAATCAAGGCGTCCCTCCATAGTCTTTTTGAGGTCATCAACTAGCTTGGAAACACTAGCTAACTGCTCTTCTCCTTGCTTCGTGATAGCGGCTAGTATTGCTTCGTTGCTAGCCTCAGCAGAGGATGCATTTTTCTGGCTTTGAGCTTTGCTCCTTTGCATGTTCGACGTTAAAATGAGCCCACTAGACTAGAATGTAACTTAAACGATAGTCTATGACATAAAAAACGATTGCTGCAGTATACATTCAATAAAACAAGAGGATTATACACGGAGCTCCACAAAAGTGTGACCTACTCCATTACGGCACACTAGCGCCCCCTGTAAATTCTACTTCTTGTTACAAGTATGGAAGAACCATCACTACCACAAAAGACTGCTTTTTAAGTTATCTTCCTGATGTATCCAAATTCCTTAGCATATCCAAAACCTCAGAACAACTTGATGATGTAACAAAAACTATGTACTCTCTCTTTTCTAGCACTTTAAATAAAGTTGCTCCTTTACGCTTAAGGAAGGTTAAGGAAAACAGTTTGACACCATGGTATAATAAAAATACTCGCACCCTAAAGAGAGCAGCCCGAAAAATGGAGCGCAGCTGGAGGAAAACAAAACTAGAGGTATTTTGTATTGCTTGGCGGGAAAGTAACATATCCTACAGAAAAGCATTAAAAACTGCTAGATCCGATTACTTTTCTTCTCTGTAAGAAGAAAACAAACATAACCCCAGGTATTTATTCAATACAGTGGCTAAATTAACGAAAAATAAAGCCTCAACAAGTGTTGACATTTCCCAACACCACAGCAGTAATGACTTTATGAACTACTTTACTTCTAAAATCGATACTATTAGAGATAAAATTGCAACCATTCAGCCATCAGCTACAGTATCACATCAGACAGTGCACTATAGACCCCCTGAGGAACAGTTCCACTTATTCTCTACCATAGGAGAGGAAGAATTGTATAAACTTGTTAAATCATCTAAACCAACAACATGTATGTTAGACCCTATACCCAGCCCGAAAAATGGAGCGCAGCTGGAGGAAAACAAAACTAGAGGTATTTCGTATTGCTTGGCAGGAAAGTAACATATCCTACAGAAAAGCATTAAAAACTGCTAGATCCGATTACTTTTCTTCTCTTTAAGAAGAAAACAAACATAACCCCAGGTATTTATTCAATACAGTGGCTAAATTAACGAAAAATAAAGCCTCAACAAGTGTTGACATTTCCCAACACCACAGCAGTAATGACTTTATGAACTACTTTACTTCTAAAATCGATACTATTAGAGATAAAATTGCAACCATTCAGCCATCAGCTACAGTATCACATCAGACAGTGCACTATAGACCCCCTGAGGAACAGTTCCACTTATTCTCTACCATAGGAGAGGAAGAATTGTATAAACTTGTTAAATCATCTAAACCAACAACATGTTAGACGGTATGTTATGACGGTATGTTAGACCCTATACCATCTAAGCTCCTAAAAGAGGTGCTTCCAGAAGTCATAGATCCTCTTCTGACTATTATTAATTCCTCATTGTCATTAGGATATGTCCCCAAAACCTTAAAACTGGCTGTTATTAAGCCTCTCATCAAAAAACCACAACTTGACCCCAAAGAACTAGTTAATTATAGACCAATCTCGAATCTCCCTTTTCTGTCCAAGATACTAGAAAAAGTCACAATTATATTCCTTCTTAGTGAAAAATGGTATATGTGAGGATTTCCAGTCAGGATTTAGACCGTATCATAGTACTGAGACTGCTCTCCTTAGAGTTACAAATGATCTGCTCTTGTCATCTGATCGTGGGTGTATCTCTCTATTAGTTTTATTGGATCTTAGTGCTGCGTTTGACACAATTGACCACAACATTCTTTTGCATAGACTTGAACACTTTGTTGGCATCAATGGAAGTGCATTAGCATGGTTTAAATCGTACTTATATGACCGCCATCAGTTCGTAGCAGTGAATGAAGATGTATCATATCGATCACAAGTGCAGTATGGAGTACCTCAAGGCTCAGTACTAGGGCCACTACTCTTCATGCTTTATGTGTTACCCTTGGGAGATATCATCAGGAAACATGGTGTTAGCTTTCACTGTTATGCCGATGATACTCAGCTCTATATTTCTTCGCGGCCCGGTGAAACACACCAATTTGAAAAACTAATGGAATGCATAGTTGATATAAAAAACTGGATGACGAGTAATTTCTTACTGCTAAATTCTGAAAAAACAGAGGTGTTAATTATAGGACCTAAAAACTCCACTTGTAATAACCTAGAACACTGTCTAAGACTTGATGGTTGCTCTGTCAATTCTTCGTCATCAGTTAGGAACCTAGGTGTGCTATTTGATCGCAATCTTTCCTTAGAAAGCCACGTTTCTAGCATTTGTAAAACTGCATTTTTCCATCTCAAAAATATATCTAAATTACGGCCTATGCTCTCAATGTCAAATGCAGAAATGTTAATCCATGCATTTATGACCTCAAGGTTAGATTATTGTAATGCTTTATTGGGTGGTTGTTCTGCATGCTTAGTAAACAAACTACAGCTAGTCCAAAATGCAGCAGCAAGAGTTCCTACTAGAACCAGGAAGTATGACCATATTAGCCCGGTCCTGTCAACACTGCACTGGCTCCCTATCAAACATCGTATAGATTTTAAAATATTGCTTATTACTTATAAAGCCCTAAATGGTTTAGCACCTCAGTATTTGAATGAGCTCCTTTTACATTATAATCCTCTACGTCCGCTACGTTCTCAAAACTCAGGCAATTTGATAATACCTAGAATATCAAAATCAACTGCGGGCGGCACCTAGAAAGGACCTCTACATCCCTGAAAGACAGCGGAGACCAGGACAACTAGAGCCCCAGATACAGATCCCCTGTAAAGACCTTGTCTCAGTGGAGCAACAGGACAAGACCACAGGAAACAGATGATTCTTCTGCACAATCTGACTTTGCTGCAGCCTGGAAATTGAACTACTGGTTTCATCCGGTCAGAGGAGAACTGGCCCCCCAACTGAGCCTGGTTTCTCCCAAGGTTTTTTTCTCCATACTTCACCGATGGAGTTTCGGTTCCTTGCCGCTGTCGCCTCTGGCTTGCTTAGTTGGGGTCACTTCATCTACAGCGATATCGTTGACTTGATTGCAAATAAATGCACAGACACTATTTAACTGAACAGAGATGACATAACTGAATTCAATGATGAACTGCCTTTAACTATCATTTTGCATTATTGACACTGTTTTCCTAATGAATGTTGTTCAGTTGCTTTGACGCAACGTATTTTGTTTAAAGCGCTATATAAATAAAGGTGACTTTGACTTTGACTTTGATCCTTCATGGACCCACGAGGACACCAGTGTGCATGCACGGGAAAGAGACCGATCCACCGAGGAGAGGCGCGTTGGGCTTTAAAACAGTGGCGGTGATGAGGCTCCATTTCCTTCAGGTATGCCCCATCACACGCCGCCAGCCCTGACTCGTCCAGCGCCCTTCCTCTCACACACCCACTCCAGTCGGGAGCCTGGTAAAGAGGGCAGCGACTTAGGACAGGGTGCCGATGACAATCAGGGAGGAGGCAGCTGACTCGTCACACTGGGCAGTTATATAGCATATTATTTGAACCTCTGTTGCTTAAAAAAGATTTTAAAGGTGTCACATTTCAAGATGGAAGTGAAAGTGTAAAACTGGTTTATACAGAATCAGAATCAGAATGAGCTTTATTGCCAGGTATGTTTATACATACAAGGAATTTGTTTTAGTGACAGAAGCTCCGCAGTGCAACTGAATGACAGCGACAGAACAAAAAACACATAATAAAAGAATAAAAAATACAAGCGCGCCAGCTCTTTTTCACAGTCTTCACGTCTTCCTGAAGCGTGTGATCAGAGCAACTGTTCCGCCGACAAGAATGTCCAGCAAAATATCAGAGTAATCGAAAACTGGTAATATATCAGGAGATGTGTGGTCCTGAATGTCCAGCAATTCGTCCCTGGTGAAACTGATTGCAGGAATATAACTAACTAAAGACAGGACAAACTAACAAAATCACAAAAACAACTGCAGAGCACATCAGGGAGGCAGCCATACTGTATCGGTGCCAGCGTCAATCCACTTATGCAGATGATATAACAGTGTTTATCACAGGGCAAGAGGATATTAGAAGTTTAAATAAGAACATTAGGCTTTATGAAAAAGCATCAACTGCCAAAGTGAATTGGGTGAAAGTGAGGGTTATATCCCCTTGAGGACACTATATGCGAAATACAGAGGAAATTGACAAGTTCTTTCAGGAGTGGTGAACACTGGACATTTTTGCCAGTTTGCGAGGAAGAACATGGCTTGGTGGATGTTAAGAGCTGTATCAATGCTTGCAGATTACAAGCACCAAAAAGATTCCTTTATCATAAAGACTTATTATGGACTGATAGATCATGTGCCATCTTGCTGAGGGCAGGTGGGCTTGGACTTGACTAACATTGGTTTTTAATAAAACTGGAAGATATGGATTTGTCTGGAATTACACATTTTTATCAGAAGATCCTCACGTGTGGAGGCATGTTTTAAAGTAGGATGGAGATAGGAGCAGCTTTATTCACTGGGCTCCTGAGGAACCTTTGTTTTTTAATAATATGATGCAGACAAGACTTCGGTCCTCAGTGAGTGTGCAAGCATGTTTGTTCAGGAATGGGATTGTGAAACTGGTTCACCTAATTGATAAAGATGGATGAAAATCTGTGGAAACTATTAAGAAAGAGGTGGGTTTATGATCACAGAGACTTGCATCAAAATTGATAGAGGAAATTTCTCTGCCAATACAAGATATTTATGGAGAAAGTATAGCAAGAAGACAATTGTTAAACTAGAGTGACAGACAAGAATTTCCAAGAATTGTGTTTCGCCGCTAATGTGTGATGAGAATGAGGGTGAAGTTGCTGATTCAATCTTGAATTTATGGACTTCTCATTTTGATTATCTGGATTGTGCTTCAAAGAAGGCACTTTACCACACAACAGTCAAAGTGATGCATCAAAAGTCACTAAAGAGACAAAAGGCTTCAAGATGGCTTGGTTTGTTGGGGCCAGATTTCCTTTTAAGAGACAGGTGGAGGACCCTGTAGAAACTCAGTGTAGAGAAGCTAACTGCTGATCTGCAGTGGAGGATTATTCACAGGGCTACAGATACAGACAGACACGTGGCACACCTGAATCCAGCAGTGGGTGGGCAGTGTAAGTTTTGTGGCAAGGGAGAGGATTTAGAGCATTTGTTTTTAAAATGTAGTAGACTAAATAATTTGTTTGACTTTCTTCTAACATGGTTTCAAGGGTTTACAGAAGAATTTTCAGACAAAATATTTATAGGAGGACTGAAATATAGATTTTTATTAAGAAGGAGAACATGCTTATTGAATTATTTAATAGGGACAGCAAAATTGGCCATACGGAAAATGAGGATAAATAAGGGCCTAGAGTTGGCAGCAGCTGATCCTAAAGTAATGTTTATGTGTTTGGTGGTAGCAAGACTAAGAACATAATTTGCATACTACAGTCTTAAAAATAATAAAAAAATAGTAGGGTACACCCAGTCTTTCATGTTTCTCGTGTCAAGCCTGTGTTTCATTTCACCTTAACTCATTAGCTACTAACCCTCCCCCTTCCCGTCCAGTGGATGGTTCCCCAGCCTTCACTGTCAGAAGGTTGCTGGATGTCAGACGTCGAGGTCGGGGATTTCAGTATCTGGTGGACTGGGAGGGATATGGTCTGGATGAGAGGAGTTGGGTCCCGGCTTGGGATATTCTGGATTGGTGACTGATCGAGGACTTCAACCGGCAGCGTGGAGGTCCCTTCCCTGGAGCGCAAGGGGGCGCTCCTGGGGAGGGGGTAATGTCACGTCCCCGGGCTGATCTGTCTGTTTTTCCTTTATTGTGTGTGTGTGGTTGTTTACAATAACAATGTTCTTCTGTGTCACCGTGGTGCCCGTCTCCACCCTCTTGTGTCATTATTATCTTGTTATTGGCCACCATCACCTGCTCTGCATCATGTTAATCACTCCTTCTCTATTTAGTCTCCTAATGTGTGCTGTCTGTTGTCAGATTGTCGTGTTGTACTAGTTTCTCTGTCCACATCTCATGTTTGGCCTGAACAGAGATCGTGCCAGTTTTTTTTTCATCCTTTAGTTTAGTTTTTTCCCTCTTCCTCCTGCTCTCAAGCAGCGTAACTCTTCAGCCCTTCTCGGGCTCGTGATCACCGATCGCTGTCACTGCTCTTCTTCGCCTCGCCGCCAGCGTGCCACCAGTTCCCCGCCTCAACAGCGCCCCCGCCTCTCTGTCAGTTTATCTGGGCCTTGCATTAGTGGATTTTCCTAGTGGAATTCGTCCAGGAGGCTCTTTTGGATCTGCTCCAGACTGCCCTGTACCTGGATAGTTTTTTGTTTGTTTATTTTTTCTCCCTTTTGAGATTCAGGCCTGTCAAATAAACAGACCTTTTTGAGCACCTGCAACTGAGACCAAGTCTCGCATTGACAGGTGATGCTTGGCTGTCTTATTAATCACTCCTGGCTGAAGAGTGACCTTTTTTCTGCAGTCTGTGCATGCTCCTGGATATGTCATGTGCACTACACTCAAAAAAAATAGCTTGTTGGTCCAACTTAATAAAATTATGACACACATTTCCATGCATTTAAACTCATATATTTGAAGTTAAATTAAGTTAAATGTACTGATGAGTAAAATGTATTTTGAACATTTAAAAGAGTTCAGGCAACTTACTTTTTTTTTGGTTACCATTGTGGTAAAGAGTATAACTTGAGGTTGGGTTGTCAATAGGTGTCATAGACACACATAAATGTTCTATTATCGTTTGATTGTGAAGGTTAGAAATGCTGACAATATAGACTGTGTAAATCATTTGCTGGTCCTCAAACTAATTTGTTTTATTTTTCCTTTTGATTCTCATGTTTATTCTTATGAGAGTGTAGCAGCGAGCATAACACTTGTTCAGTACAACATAACACAAAGTACAATTTTTGTAGCATGCAAGTAATGATCAGGTAAAAATGTCCTCATGGCATTAGCATAGTTACAGCTCATGTGACCTATAGCCTAACCACAAAGTCTATACTTCACCATAATGGTAACCTCAAAAATAATCATAAACATAAACTCTTTTAAAAGTAAAAAATAACTAAACAACAAACTTTAATATGTCTTTCCCATTAGCAAAAACACATTAAACAGCACTTTATTTCAACATTTATTCTCCTGGTCTATCCCTACGCAAAGCATGCTGGGAACTAGAAATCCACTGCCCAGTTTCAGTCAATGCAACATAAATGATTCATGTAGGCCCAACTTAACTTCAATGGATTAAGTTAACATTTTACAAATGTAATGTCACTTAACATAATTGAGTGCAAATGACAACTGAATAAAAAAACTAAATGTTTATGTTGTTTTAGCTTATTTTAAGTAAACTGAGCAAACAAAATCATTTTTTTAGTGTACTGTTACAACAACGGACATCCTTTACCTCCTGTTCACCTCATGTCAGCTTCAGACTGCCCAGACTCTATTCAAACACTTATTACAATGATTGATCACTGATCAGAAACATTTTATCTGGTGATATTTGTCTGTCTAAATGTATTTTGTTTAGTTCTAAGCCCATAAACGGTTTGGGGGAAGAGGAACGATTAAAACAAATTTTGGATTTTTTTATTATTTTTTTAACATATATTGTTTTTGAACATTTTCACAAATAAAATACATAGCCAAAAGAATGTAATTTTGTATTTTGTCTTAACATGCCAAAAGAAAGAACAGAGCTTATGTGTACAACAACATAACAAACCAAAAAAAATAAAAAAAAATAATAATAAATACAGAGAAGTTTAAAATAAAAAGTTTTTGTCAAATGCTATGCCTGGATCTGATTCAGAATAATGATCAAAACATAGATAGAGTACATTGCTTCCATCAACACCACCAAAGCTTGCACAGTCCTATGCTACTTCCTGGGTTGACATTTAATTCAGTATAGTTAAGCAGTTTTGATTTATATGGTGTTTAATGTTTATTGTTTAACAATTTTACATATATTTTACATATGTCTCTGTTTACATATATTAAAATTTGTTAACTCTTAATTTCTGCTTCTCCTTTGCCTGTTTTGACCCAGAGATTCTCTTCCAGAGTACTACTGTATAATAGTGTAAACACAGAAAGCCAGAAAAAAAGTAAATCTCCCATATATATTTATTAGAGTATTTCAAGAGGTCTGGTCTGTTCTACAACTGATATTAGTCAAGAGCAAAGCACATGTAAAGTGATCAATCAGTATTTTTGTTCATATTTTTCATTCTAGGTGCAGGTTAATTTGAGATATACAATATTATACTAAACTAAGACGGAAAGTTCTCAAAAAGCAGTGTTCTCAAACTTCGGGGTTTTGAGACTTTTTTCCATTAAGGAGGTTTTTTTTTTTGCTTGATTAACCAGTTCAAATATTTTTCCATCCTGCCAAAATTTTTTTTTATTTTTATTGCAATTTCTACATTTAATTCCAAAACGTATGCAAATTCACAAGCATTTTTTGATGAAATATGTTGGCATAATATCTAAAAATAATTTTTTTGATTAGATGATTAGATTAAACTTTATTGTCATTATGCAGAGTACAAGTACAGAGCTAATGCAATGCAGTTAGCATCTAACCAGAAGTGCAAGAATATAGTGTTTTATATACATGTAAGTGCAGAGTAAGTGAAGTTATAATTTACTGAATGTACAGTGGAGTTGCTATATATAGTATTAAGCAGAGTATGTACTGTACAGAATATAAATAGGAATGCAATGTAGGATTATATATACATTATGAACAGCAGCAATGTAAGACAGTGTTAATAAATACGGTTGGTTGAGTGTACAATAGTATTGTTAAACAATGTATTATATGCAAAATATCGGTAGTGCAACTATATTTTTATAGAAATAGTTTATTGTGCTTTGTACAGTAACAACATTAGACAGCTTACATTATAATAGCTTGAACAGTGTGCAGTCTGTGCAAAATATGAGTAGTGCAAATACATGTATGTAAAGTACTATGAACAATGCAGTAAGAAAGCAGGTTGCAGGTTAGATTGGTGGTGTGAAGTTCAGAAGGGTCACTGGGGGAAGAAGGTCTTCCTGAGTCTACTAGTGCAAGAGCATAGGCTCCTGTAATGCCTGCTGGATGGAAGGAGGGAGAAAAGTCCATGGTTAGGATGAGAGGCATCCTCGATGATGTTCCTTACCCTGCCCAGGCAGCGCTTGGGATATATATCACAGTAGTAGTTAGTAGTACAGTAGTAGTAGTTAACAGGGTACCAGTGATCCACTGAGCAGTTTTCACAATCCGCTGGAGTGCTTTGTGGTCAGATGCGGAGCAACTTGAAACTCGACACACGCTCCACTACAGCTCCATTGATGTAGATGGAGTGTGTGCATGACTCCTAGTCGTCTGAGGTCCACAATGATCTCCTTAGTCTTCTGGTTATTTAGTTCCAGATTGTTGGTGGCACACCACACAGCCAGATGCTGCACCTCATCATCATCATCTTTGATCAGAACCTACAACCGAGGTGTCATCTGCGAATTTGATTATGGTGTTGGAGCCATAAACAGGAACTCAGTCATGGGTGAAAAGGGAGTACAGGAGAGGGCTCAGTACACAGCCCTGTGGCATGCCGGTGTTCAGGGTGATGATGGAGGAGGAGAGGTAATCTAACTTAACTGACTGAGGTATTAAATGTACTGTAAATGTACATTATTAAATGCAAAATTAGAATCGATGAACAGCATTCTCACATGTGTATTTTGATTGTCCAGGTGGGTGAGGACAGAGTGAAGTGCCGTAGAGATGGCATCCTCTGTTGACCTATTGCGGCGATAGGCAAATTGGAATGGGTCTAGTGTAGCAGGGAGACAGGATTTTAAGTGGGATGCAACCAGCCTCTTAAAGCACTTGACAGTGATGGGGGTGAGTGTGACAGGACGGAAGTCATTAGTGACAGAAACAGTGGAGTGCTTCGGTACTGGCACGATGGTGGAGTTTTGTTGCTAGTGGGGACAGTTGTTTGGGCCAGGGACAGATTGAAAAAGGCTGTGAAGACCTCAGCCAGCTGCTCTGTACAGGCTTTAAGTACACGACCAGGTATTCCGTCAGGGCCAGCTGCCTTTGGTGCATTCACTTTACACAGAGTGGAGAAAACATCTGAGTTGGACAGTGTGAGAGGCAGTTCATTGGGTTGATGCTTAGCTTTGAGGGACATCTCCTTATTATTTTGATTAAAAACGAGCATAACAAGTGAGTGAGCTCGTCAGGGAGGGAGGTAAATTAACACTACTTTCTGAAATCTGGTAAGACGCTGAGCCTCGCATTGTGTTCACGACTGCCATCTTGTCTCGAAAAAAACAGGGTGATGATGGAGGAGGAAAGGTTAAAATAATTATTTTAACTTAAAATATTTGCTAGGCATACTATTTTAGAGCATTATCAACACACGTGAGATTTAGTGGAAACACATTATTGTTCTTGTGAACAAAATTCAAAACGAAACTTTAAAACGATGTTTCTAGGAAACTTTGTACTGGTCAAAGCTGTCCTGCTCTATCATGATCCTGGCTGGCATTTGGAGAACAGATTGCATGGGGATTTTTGACAGGATGCCAACCATGGCAATACAGCTCTAGCAATTAACCTTGATGTCAGTGTAATTACTAAGTCACTTTAGTCAAATAAATTAATTTCCCAAAAGGATGATGAAACCAATTGATCTCTTCTTCTCCTAAAGCAAGCCAATATGGAGGCTGCTAATTAGAGAGAGGAGGAAAAAGAGGGGATTACATACACACTACGGCTGTCTTCTATCATACCACACATAGAACCAATATAGCTCTCAGCAGCTGATAATTATATCATCATATCGCCCTAATTTCTTAATGTTAAAGCATTAAGGAAAATAACCGTAGCCTAAGACCCCATGTAATGCAGCTCCGAAATGAATTGTTTTCTGATACAAAAAATGTTTTACTGTACTTAAATGGAAAAATACACAATTTCTCACAAATTGTTGCTGAACAATGAATCAAAGGATCGTTGCTTTATGAACACAGAGTGTGAACACGGTAAATTGTGCTTCATTTATTACATCAGCTTTCTGTTTCGGTCATGAGAGCAGATATGACAGTTCATAACACAGCAAGTGTTTTTACATCCCAATGTGTGTTATTTGTATAATTGAAATTTTAACTTCAACGTCCATTTTTACCTAGTCTGTACTGTAGTGTCAGTTTCTACAAATCACAGAATGTACAGCATTGAATGAATGAATGAATGAATGAATGACAGTGTTGCCGACATTACATTCCCATTCTGACGACCACAACTTTTTGGGGTGGGTCGTATGCTTCCCCCTGTACAATCACACATTTGCTTTAAAGGTCCCCTTCTTTGTGATCCCATGTTTTCAACTTTAGTTATTGTGTAATGTTTTTGTTACAGTATAAATAAAATCTGTAAAATTCTAAAGCTCAAAGTCCAATGCCAAGCGAGATATTTTATTTAACAGAATTCGCCTACAAAAAACTACCCGTTTGGACTACATCCCTCTAGTTCCTGCAGTAATGACGTCACTTAAACAGTTTTTTGACTAACCTCCGCCCACATGAATTCACAAAAAGGGGGGCGTGGTCTTGTTGCGCTCCGACGGAGAAGGAGGAAGAGCTGCGTTTGTGTTTGTCGCCATGTCGTTGAAACGCTGTTATTTACATCTCGGAGTCCAATCATCTTTGTTTGGCCTTCCCAGGGACGCTGTACTTGGAGATTAATGGTTACAATTTATGTTTAACTCTGTTCCCGAAAATTATAATCCCAATGTAAAACTATGTGCAGCACATTTTGCTGAGGACAGCTTGCTGAGGACAACTTCCTCAATCTCAATCTCAATTCGTTTAATGCCGGATTCGCACAAAGATTAATCTGAAAGATGGAGCAGTTCCCTCTTTGTCTGGAGATATTTTATTAAGTTGGTGCGTTTAACAGTTTCTGTAACTTATTACACAAAGGGCAACACTGTTTAGCTTTGTTAACTAGATGTTAGGGCTGTGCAAAAAAACGAATGCGATTTTCATTCGCATCTCATCAGTTAAAACGCTCCTGTGAATATAAGTATATCTCCAGCACATGCTCCTGCCCATTTGGTTCTCAAAACTAGTCCAATCGCGCATTTCCAGGAGGGCAGCGTGCGCTCAGCTGGTATCGAATCACAACACAGGAACCGCTGGCACAATCAGAACTCGTTACGTATTTCTGAAGGAGGGACTTTATAGAACAAGGAAGTCATCAGCCCGTTTTTATGACAGTGAAAACAGCGGTATACAGATAGGTGAATTGTGTGAAAAATACTGTTCTCTTACGAGAGTTCTCTCGTACTGCGTCTTAGCTAAGACGCTACGGGAAAAGTCTCTTTTCACGAAATACTGAAGCAAAAAATTATCCTTAATTTTGAATTTTTGTAAAGTGCATTTGCAGCAGCACACAGCCATAGGCGAGACAGCTCGCTCGCTCATTGGCTGCTCTGCGGCAACTGCACAGCCTATCGAGCGCAGGCTGATGCAACATCAGACCAATAAGGGCGCTTCGCGCCCTTCATGCCACTTCCCGCCGAAACGGGTGTGGCCCAACCCTATAAAAGGAGCTCGAAAAGGCTGACTCATCTGATTTTTCATCTCTTCAGCGAAGCTCACGCATCGTTGGATCACGAAGGAAGCAAGCGCCGTCTGATAAGCATCTCAGCGGGACGAACCACTTCTGAAGCTGCTGGCCTTCGCCGCCTTCCACTGCCATTCCTGCTGCGCTCTCCGGCGCCTATATCCTTTTATATCCTTGTGTGTGTTCACCCTGCGACGCGCACTCATAAAAGAGCTGCGTCTTTTTAAAGATGCCCTCGTGCGGCTCGTGCAGAGCCCCGCTCAGTGAAGGAGACCGTCACGTCATCTGTGTCTCCTGCCTGGGTGAGGATCATGCAGCGCTCCTGCTCGCTGACGGCGGCTGCCCTCACTGCGAGCTACTGTCGATGGTGACTCTGAGGACTCACCTGGCATTTTTCTCCGAGCCTGCATCCTCCGCTGCGCCGCAGCGCCGTAAAAAGCGCCGCTCCCAGCGTTTACCGGAACCGCCTCCAGCTCAACCGAACTCGCCGGTTCTCCCCGCTTCACCGGCCTCCCCTGCATCGCTTCCCGATGGTCAGCGCCCGCTGTCTGCTGCCGCGTCCTCCGAGGAAGTGGATCTCAGGGCCGCGTCGGAGGAAGAGGACACGTGCTCTCTGCTAGCTTCGGGCAGTGAGGGTTGGGCGAGCTCCGCGGATCTCGCGCCTTCTGCTCAGAGGCCCAGCGGACGAGCTGATATCGAGAAAGAGCTGATGCGAGTGCTCACGCTGGCCGCGGCGAGCCTCGGCCTCGAGTGGTCTGCACCAGCGCCCCCCTCTCGTTCCCGGCTGGATGGTAGTTTCCTTTCGGATGAGCGTACTCAAAGCCCGCCTCATTTCTTCCTGAGCTTCACGAAGAGGTGGCAAAGGCTTGGAACGCTCCATATTCAGCGCGAACTCGTTCGTCTGTCTCACTAGCATTCTCCGCACTGGATGATGCTAAAAACAGGAACTACCAGTCACTTCCGCCGGTGGAACAGGCGATAGCGACGCACCTTTGCCCGCCCTCTGCTGCAGATAATTTTGCTCTATTTTTACCCATCTAATATATTTTATCATTTGTATCTATCTATTCCTATTAAAGAACAAATATGTCTGGCCAAAAAAGGACTTGGCAGCAAGTCAAGATTAAATACAAGAATATTTTGCAGGCTGGTAAGTGACTTGTTTGCGGAGAACATAGGTGACATGTTTGATGACATTTTATTGTCTGTGCTGATTTTAGCAATAAAAAAAAGTCATATATCTAGTACGGGGGGTGGCCCTCCAACCCAAGACTTCACCACAGCAGAGGAGCTGGCCCTGGACTTAAATAAAGGGAAGCCAGTGATTGAAGGGATCCAGGGAGGGATAGCCACTGACTCTGGCCCAGTAAGGGATACTGGCCTCCTCATACAAGGTACATTATTGCCATACTACTGCACATGGAAAATATTGAAATCCATATATATTTTGTTATGTGGACTGTGTGACTTTGCCTTACCTTGCAGTGGCTGGTAACACCCTTACACTTTTGGAGCCACCAGACTATAATTCATCGGTGAGTACTCTTTATTAAATCATAGGCTTTGCATGTCCTGTCAAAAATATCAGTACAAGTATTGAATATGGCAGAGGGAAGCCACATCTACAGCAGCGGAGTGCACTTCTGCCGATGATGAGACCGTGTTGCTGGACTCCAGAAGGCTCGAGGTATCATGTCAATTTTGTGGAAATAGACACTTTTGTTTTAAGTTCATAATAGATAAGAAGTCAGGGAAGTGGTACTAATAGAAAATATCATTTGTTACAGGATCCTGACATTGGGCAGCCTGATAAGCAGCCTGGTAACATAGTGAGTATTGCCTACAGTAAATTTACATTATGCAAAAATTCTGCAATGCTAACTAAAAGGTGTTCACAGAGATCACAAACTGTCAGATATCTCTACACAACGCATCTTAAGAGACAGATCGAGCTGACAAAAGTCAAGATTGATGTGAACAAAAGAAAGCTGCAGGACATGGACCTTGAGATGCAAATTAAACGAAAGACACTGAGGAAACTAGAACTGGAAATCCAGAAACTATAAAGAGAATTAAGTGACTTCAGTTCATACTGTAACCATGACTGTAACACAATGTATTAATCATCATAATTTTTCTCTCCAAAGCTCCAAGCTGACAAGTGATAACAACAAAATAATAAAAGAAAAATATTCCAAAACCATTGTGGTCTTCTAACTTTTTTTTTATGAATGTCAAGTACACTTTATAGTTATTGATCCAGTGAAGTGGAACTAGAATTTGGGAAGAAAACAACAGTGTGTGCTACCGATGCCAAATAAAATGCATGTACACATGAAAAAGTAGCCTACATTATCCTTTATTAAGGAATGGGCTAAATCAAAACTAAATTAACTGAAATAATTTGCAATGTATTGTTCTCTAACAAGTCTACCATTTCTGTTATCTGGGAATATGGCAGCATTGTCCCAATCAACATCCAAAGCAACTCTGGGAGCACTTTTTTTTCTTAGGCTGGCAATATTGTGCAGCACTGTGCAGGCAACAGTCACATCACATACTCTGTCTGGGGAGACCCTCAGGTGGTGCAGGCACTGAAATCGTGATTTCAGGAGGCCGAAGGTCATTTCAATTCGAGCCCTGGTTTTGGCATGGGCATGGTTGTAAGCTTGCTGTGCTGGGGTTTGGGGGTCTGTAAGGGGAGTCATCAGAAATGTCTCACAGGCATAGCCTTTGTCCCCCAGCAGCACACCAGAGAACTCACCTGCGAATACAAAACATAATTTTTACAAGTACTGTACTCTTGATGTTCAAGGTGCTTAAAAAAATAGGGTGGCTTACCTAGAGAGAGTCTCTGGTAAATTCTACTGGCCCGAAAGATTCTGGAGTCATGGACTGAGCCAGGCCACTTTGCCTCTAAATTTGTAATAAGGCAGTCAGCATCACAGATCATCTGTAAAAATATATAGCCTATTAAGGTCATTTAATGCATAGAATATTTATGTAGCTGACAGTAACCATAACTCCTTCTTACCTGAACATTGATACTGTGGAAGGATTTCCTGTAAACATAATCTCTCTCATGTGCCCCTGAGGGGCGTTGGATACGAATATGGGTGCAATCCACTGTACCAATTACATTAGGAAAAGCTGTAAAACAAAATAATGAGTGTCATACTATGACTGTGCTAATGTAACATTTTGTAGTAATCTGTTATTATTCGTGTTACCTGCAATCTTGTAGAACTCCTCCTTGATGTGAATGAATCTTCTGTGACCAGGGAAGGTGATAAATATGTGCACAAGAGATTTCATTGCCAGACTTACATTTCTTATTGTGCGGCAAATAGTGGCTTTATTGAGGTTTTCTGCATCACCGACAGAATACAGAAACATGCCACTTGCAAAGAATCGCAGTGCTACGCAGACCATCTGTGGGACAGTGAGAGCATGGCTCCGTGCTGTCCTGTGCTGTATGTTTGGACCCAGCAGCCTACACAAATATCTGATGCCATCACCTGAGAATCTGTACCTCTCAGTCAGATATTCGTCTGAAAATGCCAATGGGTCTGCCCTATCTCGGAAGACTCTTTTGTGCCTGAATGCTCGTCTGAGTATTAAAACATCCTCATCAACTACATCATCCAACAAAGGGCAAGCCATTGTGAATAGGAAACACACAAATCTTTAGTCTATATATACTACATATTGACCTCCTTACAGACTTAATTGAAACCACATTTGCAAATTCATGAGCCATTTCTTATCTCATCAACTGCAATAAAATATAATCTATTGATATTTTTTCTCATTCAACAGTACATTTCTACTCTATACTTGCATATATAGATATATATAGTCTATATTCTATTTCTCATATTGTATAATATAGTTCTTTTGCACTGTGTTGGCATTCATTGTGGACAGCAAAGTAATAATTGCTCAGGAAAATCTGCTTTCCTCACTGGGTGTATGACAATAAACACTTTAAATTTCAAATAATATATATATTCATCAAACATCTGACAGTGAAATGAACAGCAGTTTTCAATAATAACTAAAATAACAGTACACATACTTAGATGAATGACAGTATATCTAGTATTTTAATGCAGGACCATGAAGTGACTAAAACACATTAATATCTAGTAGGATTTAGGGAGGAACTAGCCGATAAATCACTAGGATTAATCTTAGCCTGGTTGTTAGCCTGCTCCGGAGCAGGCTAGCTGCAAAGTGTAAATCTCCATAGTAACTTAATGTAGATTAATTTAGCCTCCCTTCATGCAACCGAGTCAGGGCTAAATTCAGCCAGGATAACTGGAAAATCCCAGCTTAATCCCTTATCTTGCTTTTGTGCAATACCCCTCAGGACTCTACACATCAGATATCCAGAAGAATCACAAGCAAGTAAGAGACGTGATGAAATCACGAACATCAAGAGAAGAACATCAAGGCTCAATCGCCATTTCCTGCCAAGATGAAAATTCACCTGAAGTCTGGAACGAAGACCTTCATGACACTCGGCTGCAACGCTCAGAGAGTTGTGTATCCATGTTCAACTCAACGAACGTGAGACACTATTCTTGAAGAATAAATGGACTGAGGCTTCAACGTCAAACAGAGTGAATTCAATGACCAACGCGGATTTGAAGAGCATTCTCCATGGTGGCCAATGATGAACAAACAAAGCATTACTGAACTCTGTTAGTAGTGATTTATGAAAAAAAAACTTTTACCCTGTAACACATATTTATCTAGCTTTATTATTTAAAGTAAAATAATAATAAGAAAGGATGGGTTCTCCTCAGTCGAGCGGTTTTTATTTTTCTCTCTTTTCATTTATTTTTTAATTTATTTTCTGTTGGCGTTTACAATAGGCCGTATTACAGGCAACTTATCACACTTAGGCTATAGTTGCACAACTCTCTATCCTTGTTGAGACTGAGTTTATGCTTGTTAGAACAGTCTGGTTTTTGCAAGCTAATCATACTGTGTCCAAGGTTTGTCATCCTGCACTGAGTAGAACAGTATCTCAACCCAAAAAGGCAGCAGATGCTTTTGCATCATTCTACCAAAATGTATACAAAAAAAAAAAAAAAAAACAAGATTACAAACATCGGGAAAGGATACTGATACTTTCCTCACTGATTTTAACCTCCCCACATTATCAGAAGAAACATCTAAACAGATGATAACACCAATTACCGAAACAGATTTAAGAGAGGCTATAAAAAGAATGGAAAGCAACAAATCTCCAGGGGTCGATGGGCTTTCTGGAGAATTTTACAAACGCTTCATAAATGACCACAAAATCTTGTGTCAGAGTAAACGGATGCTGCTCTGAGTTCTTTAACCTACAGAGGGGGCTGAGGCAAGGGGACTGTCTTAGCCCTTTGCTCTTTGCTATAAATATTGAACCCTTTGGCAGCATCTATAAGACTGAATGAGGAAATAAAAGGCTTAAAAGACTCCTTATGCGGATGATATCCTGACCTATATAAGGGACCCAGTCATTTCTGTCCCTGCACTGCTAGACACCTTAAAAAATATGGAGAACTCTCTGGTTATCAAATCAACCAATCAAAGTCTGAGGCAATGATGCTAGTTGGACATTGGCTAATCCAGTTATCAGAAAGGCTTGATTTCCACTGGTCACAAGGATTTAGATATTTGGGAATTATCATAATGAAAATAATATCATAATATCATAAATATCATAATTTGCCCAAAGGAAAACGGAGGCCTAGACTTGACTAGCCTTAAAACATATTATTGGGCAGCCCAAATGAGATCAATGGTTGCATGGATGTCCCAAGACACTTACACTATATGGGTTGGAATGGAGCAGAGTGAATGCCCAAATTTCCATTAGATTCAATCCAATTCCTAAACTGGGACATATGGGTGAAAAAGAAGATTACTATTGTATGGAGTAAAAACACCTTAAAAATGTGGTCAATTGTAGGGAAAAAACTACAACTTCCCATGAATATTTCCAGAGATATAAGGATAGCAGACAACTGTGAGTTCTCCCCAGCTAGGCTGGACAAGGGATTCCTGAAATGGACAGAAAAGGGTTTAGTTGGACCAGCTGTTTGACAGAGCAGTCTTGAAATCGTTTGAACAGCTCAAAGAGTAATATGACCTAACAAATCAAGATTTCTTTAGGTACTTACAAATTAGACATTACCTCCAAAATCATCAAGAATGGGAAAAGCTCTGCTCTCTACCAACAAAAATAGAGAGCTTCTTCATATTAATAACAGAAGGAATATTGAAATCAAAATTCATTTAAGATATTTACTAAATATTACGGGAATAATTTAAAGAAAATAATTTCGATATTAAAGAAAAATGTGAATTACAAATGAACACAATAATTATAGATAAGCAGTGTGAGACTTAATGCAGTCAAGGACACAGGGTAACCAGTAGTCCTAACTATAAGGAATTTGGATGGAAAATTAAAATGAGATATTTTAAGACTTCATTCATAACATCAAAGTGGACCAACACCTCAGTTGTTGGAGGCATTGTAGCTTGGTGGGAGACCACATGCATATATTTTGGGACTGCCCAAAGATATCAGAATACTGGCAAAATGTACAAAAGATAATTAAAAAAAATGTCTCTATAGATTTACCTCTTGAACCATCATACTTTGTGTTAGAACTGAAAGCAGATGTTGTCATGATCATTAGCTAGAGTGCCCACGAACTTCAGTAGAGGGCACTCCACTCAGGACCATTCCATCCATCAACCACCAGAGTTCACCATATCACTTGGACACTAGCACCTCTCATCTGTTGCACCACACCCAAACTACATCTCCCATGAGCCTCTGCATCACTATCACCTTGCCACACCTGCACCTCATTCATCAGCTAATCTCCTTGCCATACCTGCACCTCATTTACGCATGCATATAAGCAGCACTCACACACAGCCACATTGCGAAGTATTGTTTAGCCTGTCTAGCATTTCCGAGCGTATTCCCTTGTGTTTGTTCTTCCCGTGTATTATCTTGGATTGTTTAAACCGGCTCTGATTCTCTCCTGCCTGCCCTGATCTCTTCTTGTTACCGTTAATGATTCTGGATATCCCTAACACACCTGACACCGTTTCTGCCTGTATGACCATTCTCTTAATAAAATTCTGCACATGGATCTGAATGCCTCTGACTCCTTGTTACAGATGTATTCCTAAATAATTGGTTTTCCATTGCCCAACATTTTCATCTGATATGACCATTATGCAAACTATATTTTTCTTACCTCTATTATTATTTTATTTACTCATTTATTTATCAATGGTTATTTGCATTGTAAAAATGTATATGTGGTATTGAAGAGACAAGGATCTTTGTCTCAGCCCTGTCTTTCAGGGCTGTAGAGGTCCTTTCTAGGTGCTGATCCACCATCTGGTCTGGATATGTACTGGATCCGGGTGTCTGCAGTGACCCTCTGACTTGGATACAGACTGGATCATGTGCCTAAGGTGACCTAAGAGAGAAACAGATTAATGCTGCTTTCACACCAAACGCGAACAGAGCGTCTGGCATAAATGATTTCAATGTTAAGTCAATATAAAGGCGCGTTTACGCACGTCTGGAGGTCTCGCGGTGCAAATGAGGCATTTAGTGTGGTGCGGTAGACACGAATTCGCCTCATTCACACGTCTAGTTCACACGGATTGAGCGTTTTGCGCAAATTAGTTTCAGACACCCGAGTTGAAAAATTTTAACTTTGGCGTCAATTTGCACCGCGTTAACCAATCAGGAGCCTGCTCAGGAGTCACTCATTCAACATGGAGGAACGACTGATGTTGTCAGTGAGCAGTCAATCGGAGCTTAATCATCATATAGAAGTATCATACACAAGTTCATATTTCAGGAATAAAAAGGACCTCGCTTGGAAGAGTGTGTTGTAAATACACAGTTAACTTTTGAGTCACATACACGTTTATCTACCCGCTGCCTTCCCGTCATTTTTTACCACCATTTTCCCACTATTATAGCCTACAGATACTTTTCGCTACCAAGATAATGTGTTTATTCAGAGGACGTGTGCAGGAAAAAGTGGAAAAGACCCGAGTGCTCGATCAACATCAGCCATATTTGCAAACAGACAACCGCCTAGCACTTGCCCCTCCCACAAGAAGCGGATTTCGCTCTAGACCGCGAATACATTCAAAATGTTAAAGCGGCAAACTAGACACAGTAGACGCGAATTTGACGCTCTATTCGGGTTTGGTGTGAACGCAGCACAATATTACAGTAGACGCCATTCTTCTAATGATGTAGCAAGTACATCAGGTGTTATATGAAGTGTTCCCGGTTGTGGTTTTCCTAACTAATGCAGCCTAAAAATCATTTAACGGATTTGCATATTAGAAGCATATTAGTGTGTTATGTGTAAGTCAGGTTAAAGAGATGGGTCTTTAATCTAGATTTAAACTGCAAGAGTTTGTCTGCCTCCCAAACAATGTTAGGAGTTTAGGCACCAAATAAGAAAAGGATCTGCTGCCCGCAGTTGATTTTGATATTATAGGTATTATCAAATTGCCTTAGTTTTGAGAACGCAGCGGACGTCGTGCATTATAATGTAACGAGAGCTCATTCAAGTACTGAGGTGCTAAACCATTCAGGGCTTTATGAGTAATAAGCAATATTTTAAAATCTATACGATATTTAATAGAGAGCCAGTGCAGTGTGGACAGAACAGGGCTAAAGTGGTCATACTTCCTGGTTCTAGTAAGAACTCTAGCTGCTGCATTTTGGTCTACTTGGAGCTTGTTTATTAAATGTGCAGAACAATCACCCAATAAAGCATTACAATAATCTAACCTTGAGGTCATCAATGCATGGATTAACATTGAGAGCATAGGCCGTAATTTAAATATAAATGCTAGAAACGTGGCTTTCTAAGGAAAGATTGCTATCAAATAGCACACCTAGGTTCCTAACTGATGACGAAGAATTGACAGAGCAGCCATCAAGTCTTAGACAGTTTTCTAGGTTATGATATGCAGAGTCTTTAGGTCCTATAATTAACACCTCTGTTTTTTCAGAATTTAGCAGTAAGAAATTACTCATCATCCAGTTTTTTTATTGACTATGCAGTCTGTTAGTTTTTCAAATTGGTATGCTTTGCTAGGCCGCAAAGAAATATAGAGCTGAGTATCATCAGCATAACAGTGAAAGCCAACACCATGTTTCAAGGG
Source organism: Carassius carassius (assembly GCF_963082965.1). Lineage (NCBI taxonomy): Eukaryota > Metazoa > Chordata > Actinopteri > Cypriniformes > Cyprinidae > Carassius > Carassius carassius. The sequence goes on along the minus strand of NC_081780.1, from coordinate 19,530,727 downwards.
GGACCTGTAAAGCGTGAAGAATAATGGCCCTAGTACTGAGCCTCGAGGTACTCCATACTGCATATGCAAGTAGGCATCAACTATCATGAATATTATTGTGATTTACACCTGAGAAGACAAAGGACCGCATAATGAGCTGCATAATGAGCTGCATAATGAGCCTTTTAGTCAGGTGTGTGACTGAGAGGGAAGACTTACAATAAAGAATGTGAGGACAAAACAAATTTATATATTTTTTTATGTTTGTAGTTTATTTAGAATATATTTAATTATCCCACAAAATAACTTATGTCTAAAGGGCTACTTAAATAAAACAATCAAAAACAAAATTGTGTTTATTTTATTCATATAGCCTAAACAAGTTTTAGGCCTTCTTTCCTTCTTTCCTCAGACAGTCTTTCCCGTTTGAGCTCATGTGTATTTTGCTCACACCCAGTGCAGCGCTGCCTATTCCTTTAAAGCAAAGCTTGGGATTTTACCCACAAGAACACGACACTACATAATTAATATATAATTAGACTAAGGTATCAAAGCTCCTCACACATGTAAAACAAATATTAAAGCATAAGCCCATTTGTTTACCCACGAACAAAAATATGCCTATGAAAAACTTAGCTTAATTTTCCAACAAAAAGAAATAATAATAATAATAATAATAATAATAATAATAATAATAATAATAATAATTATTATTATTATTATCATCATTAGTCTATTATTATTATTGGCCTATCAGAAAATCTCTTTATTTCTTTTTTTTCGTATTTCGATTTGTTGTTAAATCAAACAGTCATTCAAATAAAGAAATATTAAGCAGAGAGTCGATTATTCAAAAATAACTGTTTTGATCTGATCATAGAGTCATGGGTCTGAGTTGGATATCACTATATTGTAGACAGATTGGAAAATAATCCTAATAAACATGCCGCTAAAATTAAAACCATTACATTAAAATACATTTAAAACAGTGTAGGCTAGTATTTAAATAATTTCAACAGCGTGCAGCTCCTCGTTTATGTCAGACTGTGGCGACAGCAGTGCGGACTTATCACTCACATAATGTACCATCTAAAATAATGGGAAAACATATTTTGTTTTCATAATATCGATTTTATGACATAATATGTCATTATAACGAGAAAAATATGTCGTTTTAACGAGAAAACATCTCGTAATTCTGGCAGTTTTCTGCAACTTTGTTGATTCACTTCGAAGCAGTCAACACATGGATAAAATGACGAAGGTTTCACTCCTAACAGGATTTAACAGAAATCTATGCATTATACATGCACACTTTACTCAGCAACTAGAAAACCAATGCAAGTAAACACTTGTTAACTATTCTTCTGGCAGCTCCATGTCTAACATTCTCCTACCAATATACTTACTCTCCCTCCTCTGAACATGTCCAAACCATCATAATCTGGCCTCCCTAACTTTGTCCCCCAAACGTCCAACATGAGCTGTCCCTCTGATGTACTCGTTCCTAATCCTGTCCAATCTTGTCTCTCCCAAAGAGAACCTCAACATTTTCAGCTCTGCTACCTCTAGCTCTGATTCCTGTCTCTTCCTCAGATGTTGCATATAGTGTTAGGGCTCTAGATACGGCTTTGGATGCGTCTAGCTCAGGGATTCCTGTACATTGTACGGTTCCGGAAACAGAGCCCCAGCAGCAGGGCAACTGGGTGACGGTGAGGCAGCGTAGTCGTGGGTCAAAACACCGCTCTTCTGTTCCGATCAAAACATTAAACAGGTTCTCCCCACTCAGTGATGCACCCACTGAGAAACCTGATGAAAGTGCTCTAGTTATTGGTGATTCTATTGTACAGAACGTGAATATAGAGACACCAGCCACCATAGTCAAATGTTTACCGGGAGCCAGAGCGCCTGACATCTTGGCAAATTTAAAAGTGCTGGCTAATGCTAAACGTAAATACAGTAAGATTGTTATTCATGCCGGCGCTAATGATGTTCGACTTTGCCAGTCGGAGATCACTAAAAATAACATTAAAGAGGTGTGTGAACTTGCAAGCACGATGTCAGACACTGTAATATGCTCTGGTCCCCTCCCTGCTTACCGTGGTGATGAGATGCATAGCAGATTGTCATCACTCAATGGCTGGATGTCTAAGTGGTGCCCACAGAATAACATAGGTTTCATAGACAATTGGACGAGCTTTTGGGGCAGACCTGACCTGTTTAAAAGAGATGGTCTTCATCCCTCCTGGGGTGGCGCCACTCTTCTCTCTAGAAATATGGCAAATAGTCTTAGTGTTTATACTTGACTAACTGGGGCCCAGGTCAGGAAGCAGACAGACTGGCTAAACCGACCGTCTGCTAGCTGCCTCCCGTCACAGAGGTCAGTTAATTCTCAGCACATAGAGACTCTTTCACCTAGATATCACACTATAGAGACTGTGTCTGTTCCCCGAACTAGAAAATACAAAAAACGTCCAAACCAAGTTAAGATTAACTATTTAATTGAGGTTCAACAAATAAAAAACAGAAGCAATATGGATAAACAAATGATAAAGCTTGGCTTATTGAATATCAGATCCCTTTCTACGAAAACACTTTTTGTAAATAATATGATCACTGATCATAATATAGATGTACTCTGTTTGACAGAAACCTGGCTAAAACCTGATGATTACATTATTTTAAATGAGTCCACCCCCCAAGATTACTGTTATAAACATGATCCGCGTCTAAAAGGCAAAGGTGGAGGTGTTGCTTCAATTTATAACAACGTTTTCAGGATTTCTCAGAGGGCAGGCTACAAGTATAACTCGTTTGAAGTAATGGTACTTCATATAACATTATCCAAAGAAACAAATGTTAATGATAAATCCCCTGTTATGTTTGTACTGGCTACTGTATACAGGCCACCAGGGCACCATACAGACTTTATTAAAGAGTTTGGTGATTTTACATCCGAGTTAGTTCTGGCTGCAGATAAAGTTTTAATAGTTGGTGATTTTAATATCCATGTTGATAATGAAAACGATGCATTGGGATCAGCATTTATAGACATTCTGAACTCTATTGGTGTTAGACAACACGTTTCAGGACCTACTCATTGTCGAAATCATACTCTAGATTTAATACTGTCACATGGAATTGATGTTGATGGTGTTGAAATTATTCAGCCAAGTGATGATATCTCAGATCATTATTTATTTCTTTGCAAAATTCATATAGCCAAAATTGTAAATTCTACTTCTTGTTACAAGTATGGAAGAACCATCACTTCTAACACGAAAGACTGTATGACATTATTAACACACAAGAAAACACACACCCTGACGCAGTGTTTATCGTTGCGGGCGATTTTAACCACTGTAATTTACGGACTGTGATGCCAGCCTACCACCAGCACGTTGATCTCCCCACGAGAGAGAAAAACACACTCGACCAGGTGTACAGTAACGTGAAGGGGGCATACAAAGCTGCACCCCGCCCCCACTTCGGACAGTCCGATCACATCTCAGTGTTTCTTTACCCAGCATACAGACAGCTTCTCAAGCAAGCCCCCATTATAAGGAAAACAGTACAAATGTGGACTGAGGAATCTGATCAGGTGCTTCAAGACTGCTTTGAATGTACCGAATGGGATGTGTTCAAGACAGCTGCTAGGTCCAATGACTGTACTGTCGATTTGGACGAATACACTTCAGTGGTTACTAGCTATATTAGCATCTGCATTGATAACATTGTGCCACGTAAAATACAGAAATATCCCAACCAGAAACCATGGATAAACTGTGAGGTACGATCCATGCTGCATGCACGCTCCAAGGCATTTGTCTCAGGTAATGCCAGTGACTATAAGAAAGCGAGGTATGACCTACGAAGAGCCATAAAGGATGCCAAACGACAATATAGATTGAAATTAGAGGGTCACTACACCACTGCGGATATCCAACACATGTGGCAGGAATTGGAAAGCATCACTGGCTACAAAGGCAGAAGCGGGGTAAAGATCACGGACAGTCACTTTACATCAGACAAGTTTAATGAATTCTATGCCCACTTTGAGGCCCTAAACACAGAACCACTGGAGAGAGAGTTGGTCAGAGGAAGTACTCTGAACCCACCATTTACAGTCACATCTGCAGATGTGATAAAGACTCTGAGAAAAATAAACCCCCGAAAGGCAGCTGGCCCGGACAACATCCCCGGACGAGCACTTAAAACCTGTGCATGGATGCTAGCAGATGTCTTTGCGGACATATTCAACCTCTCGCTTTCACAAACCTCAATCCCCACCTGCCTTAAGACAACCACTATCATACCGGTGCCAAAAAAGGGTAAAGTAATCTGTCTTAATGACTATCGGCCCATTGCATTGACTCCGATAGTCATGAAATGTTTTGAGAGAATTGTCATGAGCTATATCAAGACCATTGTTCCAGACACGCTGGACCCCTACCAGTTTGCTTACAGACCGAACAGGTGTATAGAGGACGCCGTCAATGCGACAATACACACAGCCCTCACGCACCTAGAGAGCAGGGACAGCTTTGTTCGACTGCTGTTCATTGATTTCAGTTCAGCGTTTAATACAGTGATACCATCCAAGCTCATCGAAAAGCTCTCCATCCTCGGTGTGCCACCAATCCTATGTAACTGGGTTCTGAATTTTCTAACAAACAGACCACAGTCTGTTAAATTGGGCAACCACACATCCAGGATTATAACTGTAAACACAGGAACTCCACAGGGTTGTGTCTTGAGTCCCATGCTTTATACGCTATATACCCATGACTGTGTGACCTCACAGACTAACACCAGTATTATCAAATTTGCTGACGACACCACAGTCATTGGACTGATATCTGGGGGTGATGAGTCAGCATACAGAAGGGAGGTGGCCTTGTGAAGTGGTGTGAGGATAATAATCTCACCTTAAATGTTAGTAAAACAAAAGAGATGATCGTTGATCCACGGAGGAAGAGGAAGCAGCATCCATCACTGCATATCGGAGGGACTGTAGTGGAGAAAGTGAGCGCATTTAAATTTCTAGGTGTTCACATATCTGAGGATCTCTCCTGGACTCTTAACATCACACATCTGGTGAGGAAATCACGACAGCGGCTGTATTTCCTGAGAAGGCTCAGGAAATTTGGCATGCCAGGCAAAATCCTCAACAGCTTCTACAGATGTACAATAGAGAGCATCCTCACAAGCTCTATCACAGTCGGGTTCGGCAGTTGTACAGCACGGGACCGTAAGGCTCTGCAACAGGTGGTGAGAGCAGCCAAAACCATCACTGGAACAACTTTAACAACGCTGGAGAAGATCTACCAGATCAGGGTCAACAGGAGGGCAGTTAACATCATTAAGGACAGTAGTCACCCACAGCATAACCTATTCACACTTCTACCATCTGGAAGACGCTACAGAAGTGTGAAAGCGAGGACGACAAGACTAAAAGACAGTTTTTACCCACAGGCCATCAGGCTTGTGAATGGTTCTTACCCTCTGCCCCTCCCCCCAACACTGCAGATTGCCCATTAATCCCGGGAGGTGCAATGAATGATCCATCATGTCCTTACCACACACACACACACACGCGCGCGTGCGCACATATATACAGCGAACAATTATTGTCAACTTACCTCTGCATACTTTGCACTGATTCTGCATGTTTACATGGCATATATGATGTTGTCTTTTTTGGTGTCACTTGCTATTTAGGGTGTTTGATTTAATTTTAATTTAATTGATAATTGATGTTTAATGTTGCTAGGAGGAGGCGCAGAATAAGAATTTCATTGTACTGTGTGACGACAGTTTCCTGTGCATATGACAATAAAGATTTGAATTTGAATTTAAGTTATCTTCCTGATGTATCCAAATTCCTTAGCATATCCAAAACCTCAGAACAACTTGATGATGTAACAGAAACTATGGACTCTCTCTTTTCTAGCACTTTAAATAAAGTTGCTCCTTTACGCTTAAGGAAGGTTAAGGAAAACAGTTTGACACCATTTAATGACCATACTCGCACCCTAAAGAGAGCAGCCCGAAAAATGGAGTGCAGCTGGAGGAAAACAAAACTAGAGGTATTTCGTATTGCTTGGCGGGAAAGTAACATATCCTACAGAAAAGCATTAAAAACTGCTAGATCCGATTACTTTTCTTCTCTTTTAGAAGAAAACAAACATAACCCCAGGTATTTATTCAATACAGTGGCTAAATTAACAAAAAATAAAGCCTCAACAAGTGTTGACATTTCCCAACACCACAGCAGTAATCACTTTATGAACTACTTTACTTCTAAAATCGATACTATTAGAGATAAAATTGCAACCATTCAGCCGTCAGCTACAGTATCACATCAGACAGTGCACTATAGACCCCCTGAGGAACAGTTCCACTCATTCTCTACCATAGGAGAGGAAGAATTGTATAAACTTGTTAAATCATCTAAACCAACAACATGTATGTTAGACCCTATACCATCTAAGCTCCTGAAAGAGGTGCTTCCAGAAGTCATAGATCCTCTTCTGACTATTATTAATTCCTCATTGTCATTAGGATATGTCCCCAAAACCTTCAAACTGGCTGTTATTAAGCCTCTCATCAAAAACCACAACTTGACCCCAAAGAACTAGTTAATTATAGACCAATCTCGAATCTCCCTTTTCTGTCCAAGATACTAGAAAAGGTGGTATCCACACAATTATATTCCTTCTTAGAGAAAAATGGTATATGTGAGGATTTCCAGTCAGGATTTAGACCGTATCATAGTACTGAGACTGCTCTTCTTAGAGTTACAAATGATCTGCTCTTATCATCTGATCGTGGGTGTATCTCTCTATTAGTTTTATTGGATCTTAGTGCTGCGTTTGACACAATTGACCACAACATTCTTTTGCATAGACTTGAATACTTTGTTGGCATCAGTGGAAGTGCATTAGCATGGTTTAAATCGTACTTATGTGACCGCCATCAGTTCGTAGCAGTGAATGAAGATGTATCCTATCGATCACAAGTGCAGTATGGAGTACCTCAAGGCTCAGTACTAGGGCCGCTACTCTTCACGCTTTATATGTTACCCTTGGGAGATATCATCAGGAAACATGGTGTTAGCTTTCACTGTTATGCTGATGATACTCAGCTCTATATTTCTTCGCAGCCCGGTGAAACACACCAATTTGAAAAACTAATGGATTGCATAGTCGATATAAAAAACTGGATGACGAGTAATTTCTTACTGCTAAATTCTGAAAAGACAGAGGTGTTAATTATAGGACCTAAAAACTCTGCTTGTAATAACCTAGAACACTGTCTAAGACTTGATGGTTGCTCGGTCAATTCTTCTTCATCAGTTAGGAACCTAGGTGTGCTACTTGATCACAATCTTTCCTTAGAAAGCCACGTTTCTAGCATTTGTAAAACTGCATTTTTCCATCTCAAAAATATATCTAAATTACGGCCTATGCTCTCAATGTCAAATGCAGAAATGTTAATCCATGCATTTATGACCTCAAGGTTAGATTATTGTAATGCTTTATTGGGTGGTTGTTCTGCACGCTTAGTAAACAAACTACAGCTAGTCCAAAATGCAGCAGCAAGAGTTCTTACTAGAACCAGGAAGTATGACCATATTAGCCCGGTCCTGTCAACACTGCACTGGCTCCCTATCAAGCATCGCATAGATTTTAAAATATTGCTTATTACTTATAAAGCCCTGAATGGTTTAGCACCTCAGTATTTGAATGAGCTCCTTTTACATTATAATCCTCTACGTCCGCTACTTTCTCAAAACTCAGGCAATTTGATAATACCTAGAATATCAAAATCAACTGCAGGCGGCAGATCCTTTTCCTATTTGGCGCCCAAACTCTGGAATAACCTACCTAACATTGTTCGGGAGGCAGACACACTCTTGCAGTTTAAATCTAGATTAAAGACCCATCTCTTTAACCTGGCATGCACATAACATACTAATATGCTTTTATTATCCAAATCCGTTAGGATTTTTAGGCTGCAATAATTAGGTAAACCGGAACCGGAAACACTTCCCATAACAACCTATGTACTTGCTACATCATTAGAAGAATGGCATCTACGCTAATATTTGTCTGTTTCTCTCTTGTTCCGAGGTCACCGTGGCCACCAGATCCAGTCTGTGTCCAAATCAGAGGGTCACTGCAGTCACCCGGATCCAGTACGTATCCAGACCAGATGGTGGATCAGCAACTAGAAAGGACCTCTACATCCCTGAAAGACAGCGGAGACCAGGACAACTAGAGCCCCAGATACAGATCCCCTGTAAAGACCTTGTCTCAGAGGAGCACCAGGACAAGACCACAGGAAACAGATGATTCTTCTGCACAATCTGACTTTGCTGCAGCCTGGAATTGAACTACTGGTTTCGTCTGGTCAGAGGAGAACTGGGCCCCCAACTGAGCCTGGTTTCTCCCAAGGTTTTTTTCTCCATTCTGTCACCGATGGAGTTTCGGTTCCTTGCCGCTGTCGCCTCTGGCTTGCTTAGTTGGGGACACTTCATCTACAGCGATATCGTTGACTTGATTGCAAATAAATGCACAGACACTATTTAACTGAACAGAGATGACATAACTGAATCCAATGATGAACTGCCTTTAACTATCATTTTTGCATTATTGACACTGTTTTCCTAATGAATGTTGTTCAGTTGCTTTGACGCAATGTATTTTGTTTAAAGCGCTATATAAATAAAGGTGACATTGACATTGACATTGTAGTTTAATAAACGTCCATATGTATTCATGCTTGGTTGTCTGTGTTCGCTGCTCACAGGACGAGGTCACTTTAACGTTCTGGTTTCGTTACGTGCTCTGGGAGCAATTTATTAGCAGTAAAATAATTTTTCGTGGCCTGAGAAATAATTTTACTTAGAGTCAATAAACGATTAAAACTGTCCGCCCTGCGGACGAACAAATCGTATTATTGTAGTATTAATGCGATAATGCTACAAGTAATTCCTGAAAATGAATGTAGTTAATAATAACCCGTTATGATTAATTATGTACATCTCACTTTGAGCTAATTTGTTACATTAATTAAGATTCTTGAAATTATAATTTTTGGGGGTGGTATTATTCTTAAAATTATAACAGTCTAATTGAACATGCATCAAAACTTGCACTTATATAGCTGTCATTAGTTTCTGGTAAAATCTACCTCAAAATGAATTAACATTTACTTGTCAAGACAGAAGACGACCAATTTTCTTAAATTAAGATTAATGAGCTAATGTGCAATGTATTTTATAAGACATTTTATCTTTTATGGCAAAAAAACAAGACATTTTCTAGATTTTTTTTTTTTACTTTCTTATATTTCGGTTTTTGCAGTGTAGAGAGGACCTCTACGTACAGCCCTGAATGTCAGCAGAGACCAGGACAACTAGATGAGCCCCAGAGGCAGATCCACAATCAAGACCTTGTCTCCTAGACAATTACCGGGACAAGACCACAGGAAACAGATGATTCTTCTGCACAATCTGACTTTGCTGCAGCCTGGAATTAAACTGCTGGTTTCGTCTGGCCATAGGATATCTAGTCCCCCGACTGAGCCTGGTTTCTCCCAAGGTTTTTTCTCCATTCTGTCACTGATGGAGTTTTGGTTCCTTGCCGTCATCGCTTCTGGCTTGCTTAGTTGGGGGCCCTTAATTTCCAGCGATTGAATTGACTTAAAGGGTTAGTTCACCCAGATAGAAAAATTATGTAATTAATAACTTACCCTCATGTTGTTCCAAACCCGTAATACCTCTTATCTTTGGAACACAGTTTAAGATATTTTAGATTTAGTCCGAGAGCTCTCAGTCCCTCCATTGAAGCTGTGTGTACGGTATACTGTCCATGTCCAGTAAGGTAAGAAAAACATCGTCAAAGTAGTCCATCTGACATCAGAGGGACAGTTAGAATTTTTTGAAGCATCGAAAATACATTTTGGTCCAAAAATAGCAAAAACGACGACTTTATTCAGCATTGTCTTCTCTTCCGTGTCTGTTGTGTGAGAGAGTTCAAAACAAAGCAGTCTAGATATCCGGTTCGCGAACGAATCATTCAGTTCACCAAATCGAACTGAATCATTTTAAATGGTTCGCATCTCTAATACGCATTAATCCACAAATGACTTAAGCTGTTAACTTTTTTAATGTGGCTGACACTTCCTCTGAGTTCAAACAAACCAATATCCCGGAGTAATGCATGGACTCAAACAGTACACTGACTGAACTGCTGTGAGAGAACTGAAGATGAACACCGAGCCGAGCCAGATAACGAACAAAAGACTGACTCGTTCACGAGTCAAGAACCGGTGGCATCGGTTTTCGGATCACCAGTAGTTCTTTCGGACAGTTCGATTCAATAAACCGGTTGAAGAAAACGGTTCACCGGTTCTTTTGCGCTCAATGTAATGGCTTCATTTGCGATGATTCATTCATAACACTAGCACAGAATCAGTTCAGAATCAATCACCAAAAGAATCAAGTCGGTTCATGCACTCTGTGTTTCAGTCTGCTTCACGCTGAATCACACATGCACAGTATCATCAGCTCCTCGATTCTTCTTATCTGGCTCGGCTCGGTGTTCATCTTCAGTTTTCACTTCACAGCAGTTCAGTCAGTGTACTGTTTGAAGGCATGCATTACTCCGGGATATTGGTTTGTTTGAACTCAGAGGGAGTGTCAACCACATTAAAAAAGTTAACAGCTTAAGTCATTTGTGGATTAATGCGTATTAGAGATGCGAACCATTTAAAATGATTCAGTTCGATTTGGTGAACTGAATGATTCGTTCGCGAACCGGATATCCAGACTGCTTTGTTTTGAACTCTCTCACACAACAGACACGGAAGAGAAGACAATGCTGAATAAAGTCGTCGTTTTTGCTATTTTTGGACCAAAATGTATTTTCGATGCTTCAAAAAATTCTAACTGACCATCTGATTTCACATAGACTACTTTGATGATGTTTTTCTTACCTTTCTGGACATGGACAGTACAGTCGTGGCCAAAAGTTTTGAGAATTACATAAATATTAGTTTTCAATAAGTTTGCTGCTCAACTGCTTTTAGATCTTTGTTTCAGTTGTTTCTGTGATGTACTAATATAATTACAAGCACTTCATACGTTTCAAAGGCTTTTATCGACAATTACATGACATTTATGCAAAGAGTCAGTATTTGCAGTGTTGGCCCTTCTTTTTCAGGACCTCTGCAATTCGACTGGGCATGCTCTCAATCAACTTCTGGGCCAAATCCTGACTGATAGAAACCCATTCTTTCATAATCTTCTTGGAGTTTGTCAGAATTAGTGGGGTTTTGTTTGTCCACCCGCCTCTTGAGGATTGACCACAAGTTCTCAATGGGATTAAGATCTGGGGAGTTTCCAGGCCATGGACCCAAAATTTCAACATTCTGGTCACCGAGCCACTTAGTTATCGCTTTTGCCTTTTGGTGCTCCATCGTGCTGGAAAATGCATTGTTCTTCACCAAACTGTTGTTGGATTGTTGGAAGAAGTTGCTGTTGGAGGGTGTTTTGGTACCATTCTTTATTCATGGCTGTGTTTTTGGGCAGAATTGTGAGTGAGCCCACTCCCTTGCATGAGAAGCAACCCCACACATGAATGGTGTCAGGATGCTTTACTGTTGGCATGACACAGGACTGATGGTAGCGCTCACCTTTTCTTCTCCGGACAAGCCTTTTTCCAGATGCCCCAAACAATCGGAAAGGGGCTTCATCGGAGAATATGACTTTGCCCCTGTCCTCAGCAGTCCATTCACTATACTTTCTGCAGAAGATCAATCTGTCCCTGATGTTTTTTTTGGAGAGAAGTGGCTTCTTTGCTGCCCTTCTTGACATCAGGCCATCTTCCAAAAGTCTTCGCCTCACTGTGCGTGCAGATGCGCTCACACCTGCCTGCTGCCATTCCTGAGCAAGCTCTGCACTGGTGGCACTCCAATCCCGCAGCTGAATCCTCTTTAGGAGACGATCCTGGCACTTGCTGGACTTTCTTGGACGCCCTGAAGCCTTCTTTTGGGGAACAGATACCAGAAGTGTAGACACAAAACAGAGAGACCAGGAGGGAGCAGGACCGGAGGAGGTTCAAGGGGAGGGACGGAGGGCCAGGCTCACAGAGGGGAACAGGCAGAAAACAAGAAACACAAAACATAAGTCCATAAGGACATCACGTGGTGCCCACCAGGGCGGAACAGAAGACCACCACAAACGTGTGATCAGGGCGGAAGCCCCCCCAGGGTGGAGCAGAAGACCCCCACAACCGTGTGGTCAGGGCGGAAGCCCCCCAGGGCGGGGCAGAAGACCACCACAACCGTGTGGTCGAGGCCGGAGTCCCCCAGGGTGGAGCGGAAGACCACCACACCCCTGTGGTCAAGGCGGAAGCCCCCCAGGGCGGAGCAGAAGACCACCACAACCTTGTGGTCGAGGCCAGAGTTCCCCAGGGTGGAGCAGAAGACCACCACCACCATGTGGTCAGGGCGGAAGGCCCCCAGGACAGAGCAGAAGACCACAACCCCCCTGTGGTCAAAGCGGAAGCCCTCCAGGGCGGAGCAGAAGACCACCACATCCCTGTGGTCGATGCACAAAGCCCCCAGGGCGGATCAGAAGCCCACCACTTCCGTGCGGCCGGATCAACGGGAGGACGAGACTCTGGTAATTCCATGGTGTCTCTACTGGACTCCAGAAGATCGGTGCTGGCCTGACACTGCTCATGAAGATCATTGGTGACTTGCATTTGCTCATGAAGATCAATGGTGACTTGTTTTTGTTCATGAAGATCAGAGGTGACTTGACTTTGTTCATGAAGATCAGAGGTGACTTGCCTTTGTTCATGAAGATCAGAGGTGACTTGCCTTTGTTCATGAAGATCAGAGGTGACTTGACTCAGTCCTTGAAGATCACCGGTGACTTGACTCAGTCCTTGAAGATCACCGGTGACTTGACTCAGTCCTTGAAGATCACCGGTGACTTGACTTGACTCTGAAAGGTCAACGGTGACTTGACTTGACTCTGAAAGGTCAACGGTGACTAGCCCTGACTCTGGAGGATCAGCGGTGACTAGCCCTGACTCTGGAGGGTTAACAGTGACTAGCCCTGACTCTGGAGGGTTAACAGTGACTAGACTTGACTCTGGAGGGTCATCTGGAACCCGACTCGACTCTGGAGGGTCATCAATGACTAGCCCTGACTCTGGAAGGTCATCGGTGACTAGCCCTGACTCTGGAAGGTCATCAATGACTAGCCCTGACTCTGGAATGTCATCGGTGACTAGCCCTGACTCTGGAAGGTCATCAGTGACTAGCCCTGACTCTGGTAGGTCATCGCTGACTAGCCCTGACTCTGGAAGGTCATCGGTGACTAGCCCTGACTCTGGAGGGTCATCGGTGACTAGCCCTGACTCTGGAGGGTCATCGGTGACTAGCCCTGACTCTGGAATGTCATCGGTGACTAGCCCTGACTCTGGATGGTCATCGGTGACTAGCCCTGACTCTGGAAGGTCATCGGTGACTAGCCCTGACTCTGGAGGGTCATCGGTGACTAGCCCTGACTCTGGAGAGTTCCCTGGCACCTGACTCGACTCTGGAGAGTTCCCTGGCACCTGACTCGACTCTGGAGAGTTCCCTGGCACCTGACTCGACTCTGGAGAGTTCACTGGCACCTGACTCGACTCTGGAGAGTTCACTGGCACCTGACTCGACTCTGGAGAGTTCACCGGCACCTGACTCGACTCTGGGGAGTTCACCGGCACCTGACTCGACTCTGGGGAGTTCACAGGCACCTGACTCGACTCTGGGGAGTTCACAGGCACCTGACTCGACTCTGGAGGGTCAACTGGCACCTGAATCGACTCGGGAGGGTCAGCTGAGACTCTCATCCTGTGCAGCGGCGCTGGGCAAGGAGCCATCTTGGGCCATGACTCTGGACAGGCGGCCATCTTGTACTGTGGTGCTGGGCTGGCGGCCATCTGGGGTTGTGGCGCTGGACTGGCGGCCATCTTGTACTGTGGCGCTGGACCAGTGGCCAATTTGGGCATTGGCGCTGGGTTAGCGGCCATCTTGTGCAGTGGCACTGGACTGACGGCCATCTTGTGCTGTGGCGCTGGACTGACGGCCATCTGGTGCTGTGGCGCTAGGCTGACGGCCATCTGGTGCTGTGGCGCTAGGCTGACGGCCATCTTGGGTTGTGGAGCTGAACCGGTGGCCAATTTGGGCATTGGCGCTGGGCTGGCGGCCATCTTGGGCTGTGGCGCTGGAACGGTGGCCAATTTGGGCATTGGCGCTGGGTTAGCGGCCATCTCCTCATGAGACACTGGATCATCCAGCCCGCCATTGAAATAGTCCTTGAGGGCCGCATCGTTGTAGCCCATGCCCTCGGCCAGGGACCAGAACACCTGAGCCAGGGCACCCACTTCATTGCCCTCTTGGCGGAGGGCGATCAACCGAAGGTACTTGGTTCGCCGCTCCGCCATCTTGGCTGGGGAACGGAAAAATGACATACCGCTGGTTTCTAGTGTGACGGAGTCGTTCTGTCACGTTGGGTGTTACAGATAACACAGGAGAGGGAACCAATTTGCAGGTAAGTCATTTATTAAAGGGTAATCCACAGGGGTAAACAGTCCAGGCAGGGTCAAAACCAGAATATCCAAACAAAACATAAACTAAACAAGAAGACAAGGCAAGGGCACGAACTGACGGACATGAATAAACAACGACTCCGTGACACATACTAAGACAGACCGGGTTAAATACACAAGGAGAGACAAGCGCTAATGGGAAACTGACAGGGTGTGATGATAGGTAATTAGTGACAGCTGGGTGCAATAATTAAGCAGGGACATGAGGAATGTGATTAATGAAGTGAAAGACACCGTGGGAAAAGAGGACATCTAGTGGACACCCAGGGAACACAACCCAGACACTGTGACAGTTTGTCGCAGTGTAAAATATTTCACTTCCTGTTGCCAGTAGGTGGCGCTATGACTATAACTGAATATTGGCATGGAGATCTGTTCAGGTCAAGAGTCTTATCCAACATGTGAAGTTTGGGGCAGATTGGACATTGTATGTCTGAGTTACAGCAACTTCCTTTTTCATGGCGAAACATCGAAAATTGTCAGGCCGCCATGGACACGCCCTTTAACGAAACCTCAAGTCCTTCGCAATTTAACATCGCAAAGGGCTTTAGATTACACTGACCAAGTTTGGTGTTCATCTGAATAGATCTCTAGGAGAAGTTCGTTAAAGGACAACCCCTGAAAATGGCAAAAACAACACCAATCTCGCAGGGAAAATTCAAACATTTTTTGAAAATTCAAAATTTAACTTTTTTGTAGGTATTGGTGTGTTACATGTGTGTACCAATTTTTGTACATGTACGTGAAACATAGCTCGAGGCGCACTCCGTTGAAAGTGTATAGGTGGCGCTATCGAGCCATTTTGCCACACCCGATGGAATATTGGCCTTCAGATCCGTTCAGGCCAGGACTTTTATCACACATGTGAAGTTTGGGGAAGATCGGACATTTTATGCCTGAGTTATAACATCTTTTATTCCCATGGCGAGACTTTGAATTTTGTCACGGCGCCATGGACACGCCCCTTAACGAAAACTCAAGTTTTAACATTACACAGGCCTTTAGATTAGACTGACCATAAAAAAGACATTGATGTCAAAAAATTTCTAGGAGTAGTCTGTCGAAGTGTAAAATATGTCACTTCCTGTTGCCTATAGGTGGCGCTATGACTATAACTGAATATGGGCATGTAAATATGTTCAGGTCAGGAGTCTTATTAAACATGTGAAGTTTTGGGCACTTTGAACATTGTATGTCTGAGTTAAAGCAACTTCATTTTTCATGGCGAATCATCGAAATTCGCCAGGCCGACACGGGCACACTCTTTAACGAAAACTCAAAATCATCGCAATTTAACATGAGACGATGAACGGGCCCTCGCACCCGGGCTCACCGGCAGCGAGTGGCTTTAGTAAATAGGTGAACGGTGAGAAATATGCATTTAAACTCATAAATATCAGTAGAATATATCAATGTTTATTCCATATATGTTCCAATCTTCCTGTTGGCAGCAGGTGGCGCTATCATTATAATGGAATATTGGCCTTCAGATGTGTTCAGGGCTGCACTCTTATCGAACATGTGAAGTTTGGAAAAAAACATTTTATGCCTGAGTTACAACAACTTCTCTTGCTGTGGCGAGACATCAAATTTTGTCATTTTTGCCGTGGACATGCTCTTTAACAAAAAAGATTGCCACAATTTAACATTACACAGGCCTTTAGATTAGACTGACCACAAAAATACATTAATGTCAAAAAATCTCTAGGAGTAGTTTATCTCAGCGTAAAATATGTCACTTCCTGTTGCCAACAGGTGGCGCTATGACTATAATTGAATATGGGCATGTAGATCTGTTAAGGGCAAAAGTCTTATCTAACATGCAAAGTTTGGGGCAGATTGGACATTGTATGTCTGAGTTACAGCAACTTCCTTTTTCATGGCGAAACATCGAAATTTGTCAGGCCGCCATGGACACGCCCTTTAACGAAATCTCAAGATCTTCCCAATTTAACTTCGCAAAGGCCTTTAGATTTAACTGACCAAGTTTGATGCTGATCTGAATAAATCTCTAGGAGGAGTTCGTTAAAGTACAACCCCTGAAAATGCCAAAAACAACACCAATTTTGCAGAGAACATTCTAAATAACTGACTTCCTGTTTGGATTCGGATTTCGTACCAAGAGACTTTTTTTTCGTAGATATTGGTGTGTTACATGTGTGCACCGATTTTTGTACATGTACGTGAAACATAGCTTGAGGCGCACTCCATTGAAAGTGTATATGCACTCAGTTGAAAGTGTATAGGTGGCGCTATCGAGCCATTTTGCCACACCCAATGGAATATTGGCCTTCAGATCTGTTCAGGCCAGGACCCTTATCATACATGTGAAGTTTGGGCAAGATCGGACATTTTATGCCTGAGTTATAACATCTTTTATTCCCATGGCGACACATCAAACTTCGTCATGGCGCCATGGACACGCCTTTTAACGAAAACTCAAGATCTTCACAACTAAACATCACACAGGTCTTTAGATTAGACTGACCACAAAAATAACATTGATGTCATAAAATTTCTAGGAGTAGTTTGTCGCAGTGTAAAATATTTCACTTCCTGTTGCCATTAGGTGGCGCTATGACTATAACTGAATATTGACATGTAGATCTGTTCAGGTCAAAAATCTTATCCAACATGTGAAGTTTGGGGCAGATTGGACATTGTATGTCTGAGTTACAGCAACTTCCTTTTTCATGGCGAAACATCGAAATTTGTCAGGCCACCATGGACACGCCCTTTAACGAAACCTCAAGTCCTTCGCAATTTAACATCGCAAATGGCTTTAGATCACACTGGCCAAGTTTGGTGTTCATCTGAATAAATCTGTAGGAGGATTTCGTTAAAGTACAACCCCTGAAAATGGCAAAAACAACACCAATTTTGCAGGGAAAATTCAAAATAACCAACTTCCTGTTGGGATTAGGATTTCGTACCAAGATACTTTTTTGTAGGTATTGGTGTGTTACATGTGTGTACCAATTTTTGTACATGTACGTGAAACATAGCTCGAGGTGCACTCCGTTAAAAGTGTATAGGTGGCGCTATCGAGCCATTTTGCCACACCCGATTGAATATTGGCCTTCAGATCTGTTCAGGCCAGGACTTTTATCACACATGTGAAGTTTGGGGAAGATCGGACATTTTATGCCTGAGTTATAACATCTTTTATTCCCATGGCGAGACTTTGAATTTTGTCACGGCGCCATGGACACGCCCCTTAACGAAAACTCAAGATCTTCACAATTTAACATTGCACAGGCCTTTAGATTATACTGACCATAAAAAAGACATTGATGTCAAAAAATTTCTAGGAGTAGTCCGTCGAAGTGTAAAATATGTCACTTCCTGTTGCCTATAGGTGGCGCTATGACTATAACTGAATATGGGCATGTAAATATGTTCAGGTCAGGAGTCTTATTAAACATGTGAAGTTTTGGGCACATTGGACATTGTATGTCTGAGTTATAGCAACTTCATTTTTCATGGCGAATCATCGAAATTCGCCAGGCCGCCACGGACACGCCCTTTAACGAAAACTCAAAATCTTCGCAATTTAACATCGCAAAGGCCTTTAGATTAGGCATACCAAATTTGGTGTTGATCTGAATAAGTTTCTAGGAGGAGTTCGTTAAAATACAACTCATGGAAATGGCAAAAATGACACAAAATTTGCTCATAATATTAAAAATAACTGACTTCCTGTTGGGTTTCGGATTTTGCTCCAAGAGACTTTTTTGTAGGTATTGGAGAGATACATGTGTATACCAATTTTCATACATGTACGTGAAACGTAGCTCGAGGCGCACACCGTTGAACGGGTATAGGTGGCGCTGTCGAGCCATTTTGCCACACCCACTTCTGAAACCCATATCAGACGTAAATTTTCGCCAGTTCTGAGGTGTGTGCAAAGTTTCATGACTTTTCGAGCATGTTTAGGCTCTCAAAAATGCGATTCATCTTAGAGAAGAAGAATAATAATAATAATTAAAGCTGCAAGCAGCGATGAACGGGCCCTCGCACCCGGGCTCACCGGCAGCGAGTGGCTCTAGTAAATAGGTGAACGGTGAGAAATATGCTTTTAAACTCATAAATATAAGTAGAATATATCAATGTTTATTCCATATATGTGCAAATCTTCCTGTTGCCAGCAGGTGGCGCTATCACTATAATGGAATATTGGCCTTCAGATGTGTTCAGGGCTGCACTCTTATCGAACATGTGAAGTTTGGGGAAGATCAAACATTTTATGCCCGAGTTACAACAACTTCTCTTGCTGTGGCGAGACATCAAATTTTGTCATTTTTGCCATGGACACGCTCTTTAACAAAAACTCAAGATTGCCACAATTTAACAGTACACAGGCCTTTAGATTAGACTGACCACAAAAATACATTAATGTCAAAAAATCTCTAGGAGTAGTTTGTCTCAGCGTAAAATATGTCACTTCGTGTTGCCAGCAGGTGGCGCTATGACTATAATTGAATATGGGCATGTAGATCTGTTAAGGGCAGAAGTCTTATCTAACATTCAAAGTTTGGGGCAGATTGGACATAGTATGTCTGAGTTACAGCAACTTCCTTTTTCATGGCGAAACATCGAAATTTGTCAGGCCGCCATGGACACTCCCTTTAACGAAACCTCAAGATCTTCCCAATTTAACTTCGCAAAGGCCTTTAGATTTAACTGACCAAGTTTGATGTTGATCTGAATAAATCTCTAGGAGGAGTTCGTTAAAGTACAACCCCTGAAAATGCCAAAAACAACACCAATTTTGCAGAGAAAATTCTAAATAACTGACTTCCTGTTTGGATTCGGATTTTGTACCAAGAGACTTTTTCGTAGATATTGGTGTGTTACATGTGTGTACCGATTTTTGTACATGTACGTGAAACATAGCTTGAGGCGCACTCCGTTAAAAGTGTATATGCACTCTGTTGAAAATGTATAGGTGGCGCTATCGAGCCATTTTGCCACACCCAATGGAATATTGGCCTTCAGATCTGTTCAGGCCAGGACCCTTATCACACATGTGAAGTTTGGGCAAGATCGGACTTTTTTATGCCTGAGTTATAACATCTTTTATTCCCATGGCGACACATCAAACTTCGTCACGGCGCCATGGACACGCCTTTTAACGAAAACTCAAGATCTTCACAACTAAACATCACACAGGTCTTTAGATTAGACTGACCACAAAAATAACATTGATGTCATAAAATTTCTAGGAGTAGTTTGTCGCAGTGTAAAATATTTCACTTCCTGTTGCCAATAGGTGGCGCTATGACTATAACTGAATATTGGCATGTAGATCTGTTCAGGTCAAGAGTCTTATCCAACATGTGAAGTTTGGGGCAGATTGGACATTGTATGTCTGAGTTACAGCAACTTCCTTTTTCATGGCGAAACATCGAAATTTGTCAGGCCGCCATGGACACGCCCTTTAACGAAACCTCAAGTCCTTCGCAATTTAACATCGCAAATGGCTTTAGATTACACTGACCAAGTTTGGTGTTCATCCGAATAAATCTCTAGGAGGAGTTCGTTAAAGTAAAACCCCTGAAAATGGCAAAAACAACGCAAATTTTGAGCCTGTCCTCCAACAAAAAACGACCATATAGGTCGTTTGTGCAAGCATTTATTACGACCTATATTTACGTTTTAAAGTTAAGCACCCTCTAGCGGGCGTAAAAATAATGACAGTATCGTGTTGCGTCTGTCGTCATGAAATGACGTATCACGTCATTACCAATCAAAACGTACGTTTATTTAAATGCAATGTGTGAGCTTTTTACACCGATCTCACAGTATTTCCTACATATTTTACTAGGTGGCTTATTCGTTCGAATGACCACACCTAACCCCACCCCTAAACCTAACCCTCACAGAAATCATGCTAAATTATGATTTATTGAGCATATACATTTTCGTGCATATCCGTTCCCTGGGATCGAACCCATGATAGCATGATTACATATCAAGGTATAACGCAATAATCTACCAACTGAGCTACACGAAACACAAACCAGAGTGCAAATAAAAGAATACAAAACATTAATATGAAAACGATGTTTTGCCGATAGGGGCACAATTGTAGGATACGCTCTTATGGGGCGTATTTCAGGGATTTGGACAAACGACCTATACGAGCGTATTGGTTGGAGGACAGGTTGCAAATTTTGCAGGGAAATTTCAAAATAACCAACTTCCTGTTGGGATTAGGATTTCGTACCAAGAGACTTTTTTGTAGGTACTGGTATGTTACATGTGTGTACCGATTTTTGTACATGTACTTGAAACGGAGCTCGAGGCGCGCTATGTTGAAAGTGTATAGGTGGCGCTATCGAGCCATTTTGCCACACCCGATGGAATATTGGCCTACAGATGTGTTCAGGCCAGGACTATTATCACACATGTGAAGTTTGGGGAAGATCGGACATTTTATGCCTGAGTTATAACATATTTTATTCCCTTGGCGAGACATCGAACTTCGTCATGGCGCCATGGACACGCCTTTTAACGAAAACTCAAGATCTTCACAATTTAACATCGCACAGGCCTTTAGATTAGACTGACCAGAAAAAGACATTGATGTCATAAAATTTCTAGGAGAAGTTAGTCGCAGTGTAAAATATGTCACTTCCTGTTGCCTATAGGTGGCGCTATGACTATAACTGAATATGGGCATGTCAATCTGTTCAGGTCAGGAGTCTTATTAAACATGTGAAGTTTTGGACACATTGGACATTGTATGTGTGAGTTATAGCAACTTCATTTTTCATGGCGAATCATCGAAATTCGCCAGGCCGCCACGGACACGCCCTTTAACGAAAACTCAAAATCTTTGCAATTTAACATCGCAAAGGCCTTTAGATTAGGCATACCAACTTTGGTGTTGATCTGAATTAATCTCTAGGAGGAGTTCGTTAAAATACAACGCATGGAAATGACAAAAATGACACAAAATTTGCTCATAAAATTAAAAATAACCGACTTCCTGTTGGGTTTCGGATTTTGCTCCAAGAGACTTTTTTGTAGGTATTGGAGAGATACATGTGTTTACCAATTTTCATACATGTACGTGAAACGTAGCTCGAGGCGCACACCGTTGAACGTGTATAGGTGGCGCTGTCGAGCCATTTTGCCACACCCACTTCTGAAACCCATATCAGACGTAAATTTGCGCCAGTTCTGAGGTGTGTGCAAAGTTTCATGACTTTTCGAGCATGTTTAGGCTCTCAAAAATGCGATTCATCTTAGAGAAGAAGAATAATAATAATAATTAAAGCTGCAAGCAGCGATGAACGGGCCCTCGCACCCGGGCTCACCGCCAGCGAGAGGCTTTAGTAAATTGGCGAACGGCGAGATATATGCATTTAAAGTCGTAAATATAAGTGTAATATATCAAAATCATTTATATGTGCCAGTCTTCCTGTTGCCAGCAGGTGGTGCTATCACTATAATGGAATATTGGCCTTCAGATGTGTTCAGGGCTGCACTCTTATCGAACATGTGAAGTTTGGGGAAGATCAAACATTTTATGCCTGAGTTACAACAACTTCTCTTGCTGTGGCGAGACATCAAATTTTGTCATTTTTGCCATGGACACACTCTTTAACAAAAACTCAAGATCTCCACAATTTAACATTACACAGGCCTTTAGATTAGACTGACCACAAAAATACATTAATGTCAAAAAATCTCTAGGAGTAGTTTGTCTCGGTGTAAAATATGTCACTTCCTGTTGCCAGCAGGTGGTGCTATGACTATAATTGAATATAGGCATGTAGATCTGTTAAGGGCAGAAGTCTTATCTAACATGCAAAGTTTGGGGCAGATTGGACATTGTATGTCTGAGTTACAGCAACTTCCTTTTTCATGGCGAAACATCGAAATTTGTCAGGCCGCCATGGACACTCCCTTTAACGAAATCTCAAGATCTTCCCAATTTAACTTCGCAAAGGCCTTTAGTTTTAACTGACCAAGTTTGATGCTGATCTGAATAAATCTCTAGAAAGAGTTCGTTAAAGTACAACCCCTGAAAATGGCAAAAACTACACCAATTTTGCAGAGAAAATTCTAAATAACTGACTTCCTGTTTGGATTCGGATTTCGTACCAAGAGACTTTTTCGTAGATATTGGTGTGTTACATGTGTGTACCGATTTTTGTACATGTACGTGAAACATAGCTTGAGGCGCACTCCGTTGAAAGTGTATATGCACTCTGTTGAAAGTGTATAGGTGGCGCTATCGAGCCATTTTGCCACACCAAATGGAATATTGGCCTTCAGATCTGTTCGGGCCAGGACCCTTATCACACATGTGAAGTTTGGGCAAGATCTGACATTTTATGCCTGAGTTATAACATCTTTTATTCCCATGGCGACACATCGAACTTCGTCACGGCGCCATGGACACGCCTTTTAACAAAAACTCAAGATCTTCACAACTATACATCACACAGGTCTTTAGATTAGACTGACCACAAAAATGACATTGATGTCATAAAATTTCTAGGAGTAGTTTGTCGCAGTGTAAAATATTTCACTTCCTGTTGCCAATAGGTGGCGCTATAACTATAACTGAATATTGGCATGTAGATCTGTTCAGGTCAAGAGTCTTATCCAACATGTGAAGTTTGGGGCAGATTGGACATTGTATGTCTCAGTTACAGCAACTTCCTTTTTTATGGCAAAACATCGAAATTTGTCAGGCCGCCATGGACACGCCCTTTAACGAAAGCTCAAGTCCTTCGCAATTTAACATCGCAAATGGCTTTAGATTACACTGACCAAGTTTGGTGTTCATCTGAATAAATCTCTAGGAAGAGTTCGTTAAAGTACAACCCCTGAAAATGGCAAAAACAACGCCAATTTTGCAGGAAAAATTCAAAATAACCGACTTCCTGTTGGGATTAGGATTTCGTACCAAGAGACTTTTTTGTAGGTACTGGTGTGTTACATGTGTGTATCGGTGCTCAGGCCCTAATAATAAATGGAGCAATTCAAATAGGTTCCTCACACCATCGGTGCTCGGGCCCTAATAATAAACAGAGCAATTCCAAGAGGGTCCTCACACCATCGGTGCTCGGGCCCTAATTAAAGCTGCAAGCAGCGATGAACGGGCCCTCGCACCCGGGCTCACCGGCAGCGAGTGGCTTTAGTAAATAGGTGATTTAACTGACCAAGTTTGATGCTGATCTGAATAAATCTCTAGGAGGAGTTCGTTAAAGTACAACCCCTGAAAATGCCAAAAACAACACCAATTTTGCACTCATTTTGCCACACCCACTTCTGAAACCCCTATCAGACGTAAATTTTCGCCAGTTCTGAGGTGTGTGCAAAGTTTCATGACTTTTCGAGCATGTTTAGGCTCTCAAAAATGCGATTCATCTTGGAGAATAATAATAATAATAATAATAATAATAATAATAATAATTAAAGCTGCAAGCAGCGATGAACGGGCCCTCGCACCCGGGCTCATCGACAGCGAGTGGCTTTAGTAAAGAGGTGAACGGTGAGAAATATGCGTTTAAACTCATAAATATAAGTAGAATATATCGACGTTTATTCCATGTATGTGCCAATCTTCCTGTTGCCAGCAGGTGGCACTATCATTACAATGGAATATTGGCCTTAAGATGTGTTCAGGGCTGCACTCTTATCGAACATGTGAAGTTTGGGGAAGATCAAACATTTTATGCCTGAGTTACAACAACTTCTCTTGCTGTGGCGAGACATCAAATTTTGTCATTTTTGCCATTGAACACGCTCTTTAACAAAAACTCAAGATTGCCACAATTTAACATTACACAGGCCTTTAGATTAGACTGACCACAAATATACATTAATGTCAAAAAATCTCTAGGAGTAGTTTGTCTCAGCGTAAAATATGTCACTTCCTGTTGCCAGCAGGTGGCGCTATGACTATAATTGAATATGGGCATGTAGATCTGTTAAGGGCAGAAGTCTTATCTAACATGTGAAGTTTGGGGCAGATTGGACATTGTATGTCTGAGTTACAGCAAATTCCTTTTTCATGGCGAAACATCGAAATTTGTCAGGCCGCCATGGACACTCCCTTTAACGAAATCTCAAGATCTTCCCAATTTAACTTCGCAAAGGCCTTTAGATTTAACTGACCAAGTTTGCTGTTGATCTGAATAAATCTCTAGGAGGAGTTCGTTAAAGTACAACCCCTGAAAATGGCAAAAACAACACCAAATTTGCAGAGAAAATTCAAAATAACCGACTTCCTGTTGGGATTCGGATTTCGTACCAAGAGACTTTTTTGTAGCTATTGGTGTCTTACATATGTGTACCAATTTTTGTACATGTATATGAAACATAGCTTGAGGCGCACTCCGTTGAAAGTGTATATGCACTTAGTTGAAAGTGTATAGGTGGCGCTATCGAGCCATTTTGACACACCCAATGGAATATTGGCCTTCAGATCTGTTCAGGCCAGGACCCTTATCACACATGTGAAGTTTGGGCAAGATCGGACATTTTATGCCTGAGTTATAACATCTTTTATTCCCATGGCGACACATCGAACTTCGTCACGGCACCATGGTTACGCCTTTTAACGAAAACTCAAGATCTTCACAACTAAACATCACACAGGTCTTTAGATTAGACTGACCACAAAAATAACATTGATGTCATAAAATCTCTAGGAGTAGTTTGTCTCAGCGTAAAATATGTCACTTCCTATTGCCAATAGGTGGCACTATGACGATAACAGAATATTGGCATGTAGATCTGTTCAGGTCAATAGTCTTATCCAACATGTGAAGTTTGGGGCAGATTGAACATTTTATGCCTGAGTTACAACAACTTCTCTTGCTGTGGCGAGACATCAAATTTTGTCATGGCTCCATGGACACGCCCTTTAACAAAAACTAAAGATCTCCACAATTTAACATTGCACAGGCCTTTAGATTAGACTGACCACAAAAAATACATTAATGTCAAAAGATTTCTAGGAGTGGTATGTCACAGCGTAAAACATGTCACTTCCTGTTGCCAGCAGGTGGCGCTATGAGTATAACTGAATATGGGCATGTAGATCTGTTAAGGGCAGAAGTCTTATCTAATATGTGAAGTTTGGGGCAGATTGGACATTGTATGTCTGAGTTACAGCAACTTTCTTTTTCATGGTGAAACATCGAAATTTGTCAGGCCGCCATGGACACGCCCTTTAACGAAACCTCAAGTCCTTCGCAATTTAACATCACAAAGGCCTTTAGATTTAACTGACCAAGTTTGGTGTTGATCTAAATAAATCTCTAGGAGGAGTTAGTTAAAGTACAACCCCTGAAAATAGCAAAAACAACACCAATTTTGCATGGAAAATTCAAAATAACCGACTTCCTGTTGGGATTAGGATTTCGTACCAAGAGACTTTTTCGTACATATTGGTGTGTTACATGTGTGTACCAATTTTTGTACATGTACGTGAAACATAGCTTGAGGCGCACTCCATTGAAAGTGTATATGCACTCAGTTGAAAGTGTATAGGTGGCGTTATCGAGCCATTTTGCCACACCCAATGGAATATTGGCCTTCAGATCTGTTCAGGCCAGGACCCTTATCACACATGTGAAGTTTGGGCAAGATCGGACATTTTATGCCTGAGTTATAACATCTTTTATTCCCATGGCGACACATCAAACTTCGTCACGGCGCCATGGACACGCCTTTTAACGAAAACTCAAGATCTTCACAACTAAACATCACACAGGTCTTTAGATTAGACTGACACCAAAATAACATTGATGTCATAAAATTTTTAGGAGTAGTTTGTTGCAGTGTAAAATATTTCACTTCCTGTTGCCAATAGGTGGCGCTATGACTATAACTGAATATTGGCATGTAGATCTGTTCAGGTCAAGAGTCTTATCCAACATGTGAAGTTTGGGGCAGATTGTACATTGTATGTCTGAGTTACAGCAACTTCCTTTTTCATGGCGAAACATCTAAATTTGTCAGGCCACCATGGACACGCCCTTTAACGAAACCTAAAGTCCTTCGCAATTTAACATCGCAAATGGCTTTAGATTACACTGACCAAGTTTGGTGTTCATCTGAATAAATCTCTAGGAGGAGTTCGTTAAAGTACAACCCCTGAAAATGGCAAAAACAACACCAAATTTGCAGAGAAAATTCAAAATAACCGACTTCCTGTTGGGATTAGGATTTCGTACCAAGAGACTTTTTTGTAGGTACTGGTGTGTTACATGTGTGTACCAATTTTTCTACATGTACGTGAAACATAGCTCGAGGTGCACTCTGTTGAAAGTGTATAGGTGGCGCTATTGAGCCA
Source organism: Carassius carassius (assembly GCF_963082965.1). NCBI lineage: Eukaryota > Metazoa > Chordata > Actinopteri > Cypriniformes > Cyprinidae > Carassius > Carassius carassius. The sequence goes on along the minus strand of NC_081780.1, from coordinate 19,503,748 downwards.
TTTTGCGACACACGATGGAATATTGGCCTTCAGATCTGTTCAGGCCAGGACTTTTATCACACATGTGAAGTTTGGGGAAGATCGGACATTTTATGCCTGAGTTATAACATCTTTTATTCCCATGGCGAGACTTTGATGTTTGTCACGGCGCCATGGACACGCCCCTTAACGAAAACTCAAGATCTTCACAACTTAACATCGCACAGGCCTTTAGATTAGACTGACCACAAAAAAGACATTGATGTCATAAAATTTCTAGGAGTAGTTAGTCGCAGTGTAAAATATGTCACTTCCTGTTGCCAATAGGTGGCGCTATGACTATAACTGAATATGGGCATGTCAATCTGTTCAGGTTCGGAGTCTCATCAAACATGTGAAGTTTGGGGCAGATTGGACATTGTATGTCTGAGTTATAGCAACTTCATTTTTCATGGCGAATCATCGAAATTCGCCAGGCCGCCACGGACACGCCCTTTAACGAAAACTCAAAATCTTTGCAATTTAACATCGCAAAGGCCTTTAGATTAGGCATACCAACTTTGGTGTTGATCTGAATTAATCTCTAGGAGGAGTTCGTTAAAATACAACGCATGGAAATGACAAAAATGACACAAAATTTGCTCATAAAATTAAAAATAACCGACTTCCTGTTGGGTTTCGGATTTTGCTCCAAGAGACTTTTTTGTAGGTATTGGAGAGATACATGTGTATACCAATTTTCATACATGTACGTGAAACGTAGCTCGAGGCGCAGACCGTTGAACGTGTATAGGTGGCGCTGTCGAGCCATTTTGCCACACCCACTTCTGAAACCCATATCAGACGTAAATGTTCGCCAGTTCTGAGGTGTGTGCAAAGTTTCATGACTTTTCGAGCATGTTTAGGCTCTCAAAAATGCGATTCATCTTAGAGAATAATAATAATAATAATAATAATAATAATAATAATAATAATAATAATAAACGGAGCAATTCCAAGAGGGTCCTCACACCATCGATGCTCGGGCCCTAATAATAATAATAATAAACGGAGCAATTCCAAGAGGTTCCTCACACCATCGGTGCTCGGGCCCTAATTAAAGCTGCAAGCAGCGATGAACGGGCCCTCGCACCCGGGCTCACCGGCAGCGAGTGGCTCTAGTAAATAGGTGAACGGTGAGAAATATGCGTTTAAACTCATAAATATAAGTAGAATATATCAATGTTTATTCCATATATGTGCAAATCTTCCTGTTGCCAGCAGGTGGCGCTATCACTATAATGGAATATTGGCCTTCAGATGTGTTCAGGGCTGCACTCTTATCGAACATGTGAAGTTTGGGGAAGATCAAACATTTTATGCCCGAGTTACAACAACTTCTCTTGCTGTGGCGAGACATCAAATTTTGTCATTTTTGCCATGGACACGCTCTTTAACAAAAACTCAAGATTGCCACAATTTAACAGTACACAGGCCTTTAGATTAGACTGACCACAAAAATACATTAATGTCAAAAAATCTCTAGGAGTAGTTTGTCTCAGCGTAAAATATGTCCCTTCCTGTTGCCAGCAGGTGGCGCTATGACTATAATTGAATATGGGCATGTAGATCTGTTAAGGGCAGAAGTCTTATCTAACATTCAAAGTTTGGGGCAGATTGGACATTGTATGTCTGAGTTACAGCAACTTCCTTTTTCATGGCGAAACATTGAAATTTGTCAGGCCGCCATGGACACTCCCTTTAACGAAACCTCAAGATCTTCCCAATTTAAATTCGCAAAGGCCTTTAGATTTAACTGACCAAGTTTGATGTTGATCTGAATAAATCTCTAGGAGGAGTTTGTTAAAGTACAACCCCTGAAAATGCCAAAAACAACACCAATTTTGCAGAGAAAATTCTAAATAACTGACTTCCTGTTTGGATTCGGATTTTGTACCAAGAGACTTTTTCGTAGATATTGGTGTGTTACATGTGTGTACCGATTTTTGTACATGTACGTGAAACATAGCTTGAGGCGCACTCCGTTAAAAGTGTATATGCACTCTGTTGAAAATGTATAGGTGGCGCTATCGAGCCATTTTGCCACACCCAATGGAATATTGGCCTTCAGATCTGTTCAGGCCAGGACCCTTATCACACATGTGAAGTTTGGGCAAGATCGGACATTTTATGCCTGAGTTATAACATCTTTTATTCCCATGGCGACACATCAAACTTCGTCACGGCGCCATGGACACGCCTTTTAATGAAAACTCAAGATCTTCACAACTAAACATCACACAGGTCTTTAGATTAGACTGACCACAAAAATAACATTGATGTCATAAAATTTCTAGGAGTAGTTTGTCGCAGTGTAAAATATTTCACTTCCTGTTGCCAATAGGTGGCGCTATGACCATAACTGAATATTGGCATGTAGATCTCTTTAGGTCAAGAGTCTTATCCAACATGTGAAGTTTGGGGCAGATTGGACATTGTATGTCTGAGTTACAGCAACTTCCTTTTCATGGCGAAACATCGAAATTTGTCAGGCCGCAATGGACACGCCCTTTAACGAAACCTCAAGTCGTTCGCAATTTAACATCGCAAATGGCTTTAGATTACGCTGACCAAGTTTGGTTTTCATCCGAATAAATCTCTAGGAGGAGTTCGTTAAAGTACAACCCCTGAAAATGGCAAAAACAACGCCAATTTTGCAGGGAAATTTCAAAATAACCGACTTCCTGTTGGGATTAGGATTTCGTACCAAGAGACTTTTTTTGTAGGTACTGGTGTGTTACATGTGTGTACCGATTTTTGTACATGTACTTGAAACGGAGCTCGAGGCGCGCTATGTTGAAAGTGTATAGGTGGCGCTATCGAGCCATTTTGCCACACCCGATGGAATATTGGCCTACAGATGTGTTCAGGCCAGGACTCTTATCACAAATGTGAAGTTTGGGGAAGATCGGACATTTTATGCCTGAGTTATAACATATTTTATTCCCTTGGCGAGACATCGAACTTCGTCATGGTGCCATGGACACGCCTTTTAACGAAAATTTAAGATCTTCACAATTTAACATCGCACAGGCCTTTAGATTAGACTGACCACAAAAATAACATTGATGTCATAAAATTTCTAGGAGTAGTTTGTCGCAGTGTAAAATATGTCACTTCCTGTTGCCTATAGGTGGCGCTATGACTATAACTGAATATGGGCATGTCAATCTGTTCAGGTCAGGAGTCTTATTAAACGTGAAGTTTTGGACACATTGGACATTGTATGTCTGAGTTATAGCAACTTCATTTTTCATGGCGAATCATCGAAATTCGCCAGGCCGCCACGGACACGCCCTTTAACGAAAACTCAAAATCTTCGCAATTTAACATCGCAAAGGCCTTTAGATTAGGCATACCAACTTTGGTGTTGATCTGAATTAATCTCTAGGAGGAGTTCGTTAAAATACAACGCATGGAAATGACAAAAATGACACAAAATTTGCTCATAAAATTAAAAATAACCGACTTCCTGTTGGGTTTCGGATTTTGCTCCAAGAGACTTTTTTGTAGGTATTGGAGAGATACATGTGTATACCAATTTTCATACATGTACGTGAAACGTAGCTCGAGGCGCACACCGTTGAACGTTTATAGGTGGCGCTGTCGAGCCATTTTGCCACACCCACTTCTGAAACCCATATCAGACGTAAATCTTTGCCAGTTCTGAGGTGTGTGCAAAGTTTCCTGACTTTTCGAGCATGTTTAAGCTCTCAAAAATGCGATTCATCTTAGAGAATAATAATAATAATAATAATAATAATAATAATAATAATAATAATAATAATAATAATAATTTAAGCTGCAAGCAGCGATGAACGGGCCCTCACACCCGGGCTCACCGGCAGCGAGTGGCTTTAGTAAATAGGTGAACGGTGAGAAATATGCATTTAAACTCATAAATATAAGTGGAATATATCAATGTTTATTCCATTTATGTTCCAATCTTCCTGTTGCCAGCAGGTGGCGCTATCATTATAATGGATTATTGGCCTTCAGATGTGTTCAGGGCTGCACTCTTATCGAACATGTGAAGTTTGGGGAAGATCAAACATTTTATGCCTGAGTTACAACAACTTCTCTTACTGTGGCGAGACATCAAATTTTGTCATTTTTGCCATGGACACGCTCTTTAACAAAAACTCAAGATTGCCACAATTTAACATTACACAGGCCTTTAGATTAGACTGACCACAAAAATACATTAATGTCAAAAAATCTCTAGGAGTAGTTTATCTCAGCGTAAAATATGTCACTTCCTGTTGCCAGCAGGTGGCGCTATGACTATAATTGAATATGGGCTTGTAGATCTGTTAAGGGCAGAAGTCTTATCTAACATGCAAAGTTTGGGGCAGATTGGACATTGTATGTCTGAGTTACAGCAACTTCCTTTTTCATGGCGAAACATCGAAATTTGTCAGGCCGCCATGGACACTCCCTTTAACGAAATCTCAAGATCTTCCCAATTTAACATCGCAAAGGCCTTTAGATTTAACTGACCAAGTTTGATGCTGATCTGAATAAATCTCTAGGATGAGTTCGTTAAAGTACAACCCCTGAAAATGCCAAAAACAACACCAATTTTGCAGAGAACATTCTAAATAACTGACTTTCTGTTTGGATTCGGATTTCGTACCAAGAGACTTTTTCGTAGATATTGGTGTGTTACATGTGTGTACCGATTTTTGTACATGTACGTGAAACATAGCTTGAGGCGCACTCCATTGAAAGTGTATATGCACTCAGTTGAAAGTCTATAGGTGGCGCTATCGAGCCATTTTGCCACACCCAATGGAATATTGGCCTTCAGATCTGTTCAGGCCAGGACCCTTATCACACATGTGAAGTTTGGGCAAGATCGGACATTTTATGCCTGAGTTATAACATCTTTTATTCCCATGGCGAGGCTTTGAATTTTGTCACGGCGCCATGGACACGCCTTTTAACGAAAACTCAAGATCTTCACAACTAAACATCACACAGGTCTTTAGATTAGACTGACCACAAAAATAACATTGATATCATGAAATTTCTAGGAGTAGTTTGTCGCAGTGTAAAATATTTCACTTCCTGTTGCCAATAGGTGGCGCTATGACTATAATTGAATATTGTTATCTAGATCTGTTCAGGTCAAAAATCTTATCCAACATGTGAAGTTTGGGGCAGATTGGACATTGTATGTCTGAGTTACAGCAACTTCCTTTTTCATGGTGAAACATCGAAATTTGTCAGGCCACCATGGACACGCCCTTTAACGAAACCTCAAGTCCTTCGCAATGTAACATCGCAAATGGCTTTAGATTACACTGACCAAGTTTGGTGTTCATCTGAATAAATCTCTAGGAGGAGTTCGTTAAAGTACAACCCCTGAAAATGGCACAAACAACACCAATTTTGCAGGGAAAATTCAAAATAACCGACTTCCTGTTGGGATTAGGATTTCGTACCAAGAGACTTTTTTGTAGGTATTGGTGTGTTACATGTGTGTACCGATGTTTGTACATGTACGTGAAACATAGCTCGAGGTGCACTCCGTTGAATGTGTATAGGTGGCGCTATCGAGCCATTTTGCCACACCCGATGGAATATTGGCCTTCAGATCTGTTCAGGCCAGGACTTTTATCACACATGTGAAGTTTGGGGAAGATCGGACATTTTATGCCTGAGTTATAACATCTTTTATTCCCATGGCGAGACTTTGAATTTTGTCACGGCGCCATGGACACGCCCCTTAACGAAAACTCAAGATCTTCACAATTTAACATTGCACAGGCCTTTAGATTATACTGACCATAAAAAAGACATTGATGTCAAAAAATTTCTAGGAGTAGTCTGTCGAAGTGTAAAATATGTCACTTCCTGTTGCCTATAGGTGGCGCTATGACTATAACTGAATATGGGCATGTAAATATGTTCAGGTCAGGAGTCTTATTAAACATGTGAAGTTTTGGGCACATTGGACATTGTATGTCTGAGTTATAGCAACTTCATTTTTCATGGCGAATCATCGAAATTCGCCAGGCCGCCACGGACACGCCCTTTAACGAAAACTCAAAATCTTCGCAATTTAACATCGCAAAGGCCTTTAGATTAGGCATACCAAATTTGGTGTTGATCTGAATAAGTTTCTAGGAGGAGTTCGTTAAAATACAACTCATGGAAATGGCAAAAATGACACAAAATTTGCTCATAATATTAAAAATAACTGACTTCCTGTTGGGTTTAGAATTTTGCTCTAAGAGACTTTTTTGTAGGTATTGGAGAGTTACATGTGTGTACCGATTTTCATACATGTACGTGAAACATAGCTTGAGGCGCACACCGTTGAACATGTATAGGTGGCGCTGTCGAGTCATTTTGTCACACCCACTTCTGAAACCCATATCAGATGTACATTTTCGCCGGTTCTGAGGTGTGTGCAAAGTTTCATGACTTTTTGAGTATGTTTAGGCCCTCAAAAATGCGATTCATCCTGGAGAATAATAATAATAATAATAATAATAATAATAATAATAATAATAATAATAATAATAATAAACGGAGCAATTCCAAGAGGGTCCTCACACCATCGGTGCTCGGGCCCTAATTAAAGTTGCAAGCAGCGATAAACGGGCCCTCGCACCCGGGCTCACCGGCAGCGAGTGGCTCTAGTAAATAGGTGAACTGTGAGAAATATGCGTTTAAACTCATAAATATAAGTAGAATATATCAATGTTTATTCAATATATGTGCAAATCTTCCTGTTGCCAGCAGGTGGCGCTATCACTATAATGGAATATTGGCCTTCAGATGTGTTCAGGGCTGCACTCTTATCGAACATGTGAAGTTTGGGGAAGATCAAACATCTTATGCCCGAGTTACAACAACTTCTCTTGCTGTGGCGAGACATCAAATTTTGTCATTTTTGCCATGGACACGCTCTTTAACAAAAACTCAAGATTGCCACAATTTAACAGTACACAGGCCTTTAGATTAGACTGACCACAAAAATACATTAATGTCAAAAAATCTCTAGGAGTAGTTTGTCTCAGCGTAAAATATGTCACTTCCTGTTGCCAGCAGGTGGCGCTATGACTATAATTGAATATGGGCATGTAGATCTGTTAAGAGCAGAAGTCTTATCTAACATTTAAAGTTTGGGGCAGATTGGACATTGTATGTCTGAGTTACAGCAACTTCCTTTTTCATGGTGAAACATCGAAATTTGTCAGGCCGCCATGGACACTCCCTTTAACGAAACCTCAAGATCTTCCCAATTTAACTTCGCAAAGGCCTTTAGATTTAACTGACCAAGTTTGATGTTGATCTGAATAAATCTCTAGGAGGAGTTCGTTAAAGTACAACCCCTGAAAATGCCAAAAACAACACCAATTTTGCAGAGAAAATTCTAATTAACTGACTTCCTGTTTGGATTCGGATTTTGTACCAAGAGACTTTTTCGTAGATATTGGTGTGTTACATGTGTGTACCGATTTTTGTACATGTACGTGATACATAGCTTGAGGCACACTCCGTTGAATGTGTATATGCACTCAGTTGAAAGTGTATAGGTGGCGCTATCGAGCCATTTTGCCACACCCAATGGAATATTGGCCTTCAGATCTGTTCAGGCCAAGACCCTTATCACACATATGAAGTTTGGGCAAGATCGGACATTTTATGCCTGAGTTATAACATCTTTTATTCCCATGGCGACACATCGAACTTCGTCACGGCGCCATGGACAAGCCTTTTAACGAAAGCTCAAGATCTTCACAACTAAACATCACACAGGTCTTTAGATTAGACTGACCACAAAAATAACATTGATGTCATAAAATTTCAAGGAGTAGTTTGTCGCAGCGTAAAACATGTCACTTCCTGTTGCCAGCAGGTGGCGCTATGACTATAACTGAATATGGGCATGTAGATCTGTTAAGGGCAGAAGTCTTATCTAACATGTGAAGTTTGGGGCAGATTGGACATTGTATGTCTGAGTTACAGCAACTTCCTTTTTCATGGCGAAACATCGAAATTTGTCAGGCCGCCATGGACACGCCCTTTAACGAAAACTCAAAATCTTCGCAATTTAACATCGCAAAGGCCTTCAGATTAGGCATACCAACTTTGGTGTTGATCTGAATGAATCTCTAGGAGGAGTTCGTTAAAATACAACGCATGGAAATGACAAAAATGACACAAAATTTGCTCATAAAATTAAAAATAACCGACTTCCTGTTGGGTTTCGGATTTTGCTCCAAGAGACTTTTTTGTAGGTATTGGAGAGATACATGTGTATACTGATTTTCATACATGTACATGAAACGTAGCTCGAGGCGCACACCGTTGAAAGTGTATAGGTGGCGCTATCGAGCCATTTTGCCACACCCGATGGAATATTGGCCTTCAGATCTGTTCAGGCCAGGACTTTTATCAAACATGTGAAGTTTGGGGAAGATCGGACATTTTATGCCTGAGTTATAACATCTTTTATTCCCATGGCGAGACTTTGAATTTTGTCACGGCGCCATGGACACGCCCCTTAACGAAAACTCAAGATCTTCACAATTTAACATTGCACAGGCCTTTAGATTATACTGACCATAAAAAAGACATTGATGTCAAAACATTTCTAGGAGTAGTCTGTCGAAGTGTAAAATATGTCACTTCCTGTTGCCTATAGGTGGTGCTATGACTGTAACTGAATATGGGCATGTAAATATGTTCAGGTCAGGAGTCTTATTAAACATGTGAAGTTTTGGGCACATTGGACATTGTATGTCTGAGTTATAGCAACTTCATTTTTCATGGCGAATCATCGAAATTCGCCAGGCCGCCACGGACACGCCCTTTAACGAAAACTCAAAATCTTCGCAATTTAACATCGCAAAGGCCTTTAGATTAGGCATACCAACTTTGGTGTTGATCTGAATTAATCTCTAGGAGGAGTTCGTTAAAATACAACGCATGGAAATGACAAAAATGACACAAAATTTGCTCATAATATTAAAAATAACCGACTTCCTTTTGGGTTTCGGATTTTGCTCCAAGAGACTTTTTTGTAGGTATTGGAGAGATACATGTGTATACCAATTTTCATACTTGTACATGAAACGTAGCTCGAGGCGCACACCGTTGAACGTGTATAGGTGGCGCTGTCGAGCCATTTTGCCACACCCACTTCTGAAACCCATATCAGACATAAATTTTCGCCAGTTCTGAGGTGTGTGCAAAGTTTCATGACTTTTCGAGCATGTTTAGGCTCTCAAAAATGCGATTCATCTTAGAGAAGAAGAATAATAATAATAATTAAAGCTGCAAGCAGCGATGAACGGGCCCTCGCACCCGGGCTCACCGGCAGCGAGTGGCTCTAGTAAATAGGTGAACGGTGAGAAATATGCGTTTAAACTCATAAATATAAGTAGAATATATCAATGTTTATTCCATATAAGTGCAAATCTTCCTGTTGCCAGCAGGTGGTGCTATCAATATAATGGAATATTGGCCTTCAGATGTGTTCAGGGCAGCACTGTTATCGAACATGTGAAGTTTGGGGAAGATCAAACATTTTATGCCCGAGTTACAACTACTTCTCTTGCTGTGGCGAGACATCAAATTTTGTCATTTTTGCCATGGACACGCTCTTTAACAAAAACTCAAGATTGCCACAATTTAACAGTACACAGGCCTTTAGATTAGACTGACCACAAAAATACATTAATGTCAAAAAATCTCTAGGAGTAGTTTGTCTCAGCGTAAAATATGTCACTTCCTGTTGCCAGCAGGTGGCGCTATGACTATAATTGAATATGGGCATGTAGATCTGTTAAGGGCAGAAGTCTTATCTAACATTCAAAGTTTGGGGCAGATTGGACATTGTATGTCTGAGTTACAGCAACTTCCTTTTTCATGGCGAAACATCGAAATTTGTCAGGCCGCCATGGACACTCCCTTTAACGAAACCTCAAGATCTTCCCAATTTAACTTCGCAAAGGCCTTTAGATTTAACTGACCAAGTTTGATGTTGATCTGAATAAATCTCTAGGAGGAGTTCGTTAAAGTACAACCCCTGAAAATGCCAAAAACAACACCAATTTTGTAGAGAAAATTCTAAATAACGGACTTCCTGTTTGGATTCGGATTTTGTACCAAGAGACTTTTTCGTAGATATTGGTGTGTTACATGTGTGTACCGATTTTTGTACATGTACGTGAAACATAGCTTGAGGCGCACTCCGTTAAATTTGTATATGCACTCTGTTGAAAATGTATAGGTGGCGCTATCGAGCCATTTTGCCACACCCAATGGAATATTGGCCTTCAGATCTGTTCAGGCCAGGACCCTTATCACACATGTGAAGTTTGGGCAAGATCGGACATTTTATGCCTGAGTTATAACATCTTTTATTCCCATGGCGACACATCAAACTTCGTCACGGCGCCATGGACACGCCTTTTAACGAAAACTCAAGATCTTCACAACTAAACATCACACAGGTCTTTAGATTAGACTGACCACAAAAATAACATCGATGTCATAAAATTTCTAGGAGTAGTTTGTCGCAGTGTAAAATATTTCACTTCCTGTTGCCAATAGGTGGCGCTATGACTATAACTGAATATTGGCATGTAAATCTGTTCAGGTCAAGAGTCTTATCCAACATGTGAAGTTTGGGGCAGATTGTACATTGTATGTCTGAGTTACAGCAACTTCCTTTTTCATGGCGAAACATCGAAATTTGTCAGGCCGCCATGGACACGCCCTTTAACGAAACCTCAAGTCCTTCGCAATTTAACATCGCAAATGGCTTTAGATTACACTGACCAAGTTTGGTGTTCATCCGAATAAATCTCTAGGAGGAGTTCGTTAAAGTACAACCCCTGAAAATGGCAAAAACAACGCCAATTTTGCAGGGAAATTTCAAAATAACCGACTTCCTGTTGGGATTAGGATTTCGTACAAAAGAGACTTTTTTGTAGGTACTGGTGTGTTACATGTGTGTACCGATTTTTGTACATGTACTTGAAACGGAGCTCGAGGCGCGCTATTTTGAAAGTGTATAGGTGGCGCTATAGAGCCATTTTGCCACACCCGATAGAATACTGGCCTACAGATGTGTTCAGGCCAGGACTCTTATCACACATGTGAAGTTTGGGGAAGATCGGACATTTTATGCCTGAGTTATAACATATTTTATTCCCTTGGCGAGACATCGAACTTCGTCATGGCGCCATGGACACGCCTTTTAACGAAAACTCAAGATCTTCACAATTTAACATCGCACAGGCCTTTAGATTATACTGACCATAAAAAAGACATTGATGTCATAAAATTTCTAGGAGTAGTTAGTCGCAGTGTAAAATATGTCACTTCCTGTTGCCTATAGGTGGCGCTATGACTATAATGAATATGGGCATGTCAATCTGTTCAGGTTCGGAATCTCATCAAACATGTGAAGTTTGGGGCAGATTGGACATTGTATGTCTGAGTTATAGCAACTTCATTTTTCATGGTGAATCATCGAAATTCGCCAGGCCGCCACGGACACGCCCTTTAACGAAAACTCAAAATCTTCGCAATTTAACATCACAAAGGCCTTTAGATTAGGCATACCAACTTTGGTGTTGATCTGAATTAATCTCTAGGAGGAGTTCGTTAAAATACAACGCATGGAAATGACAAAAATGACACAAAATTTGCTCATAAAATTAAAAATAACCGACTTCCTATTGGGTTTCGGATTTTGCTCCAAGAGACTTTTTTGTAGGTATTGGAGAGATACATGTGTATACCAATTTTCATACATGAACGTGAAACGTAGCTCGAGGCGCACACCGTTGAACGTGTATAGGTGGCGCTGTCGAGCCATTTTGCCACACCCACTTCTGAAACCCATATCAGACGTAAATTTTCGCCAGTTCTGAGGTGTGTGCAAAGTTTCATGACTTTTCGAGCATGTTTAGGCTCTCAAAAATGCGATTCATCTTAGAGAATAATAATAATAATAATAATAATAATAATAATAATAATAATAAACGGAGCAATTCCAAGAGGGTCCTCACACCATCGGTGCTCGGGCCCTAATAATAATAATAATAATAATAATAATAATAATAATAATAATAATAATAAACGGAGCAATTCCAAGAGGGTCCTCACACCATCGGTGCTCGGGCCCTAATTAAAGCTGCAAGCAGCGATGAACGGGCCCTCGCACCCGGTCTCACCGGCAGCGAGTGGCTTTAGTAAATAGGTGAACGGTGAGAAATATGCATTTAAACTCATAAATTTAAGTAGAATATATCAATGTTTATTCCATATATGTTCCAATCTTCCTGTTGCCAGCAGGTGGCGCTATCATTATAATGGAATATTGGCCTTCAGATGTGTTCAGGGCTGCACTCTTATCGAACATGTGAAGTTTGGGGAAGATCAAACATTTTATGCCTGAGTTACAACAACTTCTCTTGCTGTGGCGAGACATCAAATTTTGTCATTTTTGCCATGGACACGCTCTTTAACAAAAACTCAAGATTGCCACAATTTAACATCACACAGGCCTTTAGATTAGACTGACCACAAAAATACATTGATGTCAAAAAATCTCTAGGAGTAGTTTGTCTCAGCGTAAAATATGTCACTTCCTGTTGCCAGCAGGTGGCGCTATGACTATAATTGAATATGGGCATGTAGATCTGTTAAGGGCAGAAGTCTTATCTAACATGCAAAGTTTGGGGCAGATTGGACATTGTATGTCTGAGTTACAGCAACTTCCTTTTTAATGGCGAAACATCGAAATTTAGCAGGCCGCCATGGACACTCCCTTTAACGAAATCTCAAGATCTTCCCAATTTAACTTCGCAAAGGCCTTTAGATTTAACTGACCAAGTTTGATGTTGATCTGAATAAATCTCTAGGAGGAGTTCGTTAAAGTACAACCCCTGAAAATGCCAAAAACAACACCAATTTTGCAGAGAACATTCTAAATAACTGACTTCCTGTTTGGATTTGGATTTCGTACCAAGAGACTTTTTCGTAGATATTGGTGTGTTACATGTGTGTACCGATTTTTGTACATGTACGTGAAACATAGCTTGAGGCGCACTCCGTTGAAAGTGTATATGCACTCAGTTGAAAGTGTATAGGTGGCGCTATCGAGCCATTTTGCAACACCCAATGGAATATTGGCCTTCAGATCTGTTCAGGCCAGGACCCTTATCACACATGTGAAGTTTGGGCAAGATCGGACACTTTATGCCTGAGTTATAACATCTTTTATTCCCATGGCGACACATCGAACTTCGTCACGGCGCCATGGACACGCCTTTTAACGAAAACTCAAGATCTTCACAACTAAACATCACACAGGTCTTTAGATTAGACTGACCTCAAAAATAACATTGATGTCATAAAATTTCTAGGAGTAGTTTGTCGCAGTGTAAAATATTTAACTTCCTGTTGCCAATAGGTGGCGCTATGACTATAACTGAATATTGGCATGTAGATCTGTTCAGGTCAAGAGTCTTATCCAACATGTGAAGTTTGGGGCAGATTGGACATTGTATGTCTGAGTTACAGCAACTTCCTTTTTCATGGCGAAACATCAAAATTTGTCAGGCCGCCATGGACACGCCCTTTAACGAAACCTCAAGTCCTTCGCAATTTAACATCGCAAAGGGCTTTAGATTACACTGACCAAGTTTGGTGTTCATCTGAATAAATCTCTAGGAGGAGCTCGTTAAAGTACAACCTCTGAAAATGGCAAAAACAACACCAATTTTGCAGGGAAAATTCTAAATAATCGACTTCCTGTTGGGATTAGGATTTCGTACCAAGATACTTTTTTGTAGGTATTGGTGTGTTACATGTGTGTACCAATTTTTGTACATGTACGTGAAACATAGATCGAGGCGCACTCCGTTGAAAGTGTATAGGTGGCGCTATCGAGACATTTTGCCACACCCGATGGAATATTGGCCTTCAGATCTGTTCAGGCCAGGACTTTTATCAAACATGTGAAGTTTGGGGAAGATCGGACATTTTATGCCTGAGTTATAACATCTTTTATTCCCATGGCGAGACTTTGAATTTTTGTCACGGCGCCATGGACACGTCCCTTAACGAAAACTCAAGATCTTCACAACTTAACATCGCACAGGCCTTTAGATTAGACTGACCACAAAAAAGACATTGATGTCATAAAATTTCTAGGAGTAGTTAGTCGCAGTGTAAAATATGTCACTTCCTGTTGCCAATAGGTGGCGCTATGACTATAACTGAATATGGGCATGTCAATCTGTTCAGGTTCGGGGTCTCATCAAACATGTGAAGTTTGGGGCAGATTGGACATTGTATGTCTGAGTTATAGCAACTTCATTTTTCATGGCGAATCATCGAAATTCGCCAGGCCGCCACGGACACGCCCTTTAGCGAAAACTCAAAATCTTCGCAATTTAACATCGCAAAGGCCTTTAGATTAGGCATACCAACTTTGGTGTTGATCTGAATTAATCTCTAGGAGGAGTTCTTTAAAATACAACGCATGGAAATGACAAAAATGACACAAAATTTGCTCATAAAATTAAAAATAACCGACTTCCTGTTGGGTTTCGGATTTTGCTCCAAGAGACTTTTTTGTAGGTATTGGAGAGATACATGTGTATACCAATTTTCATACATGTACGTGAAACGTAGCTCGAGGCGCACACCGTTGAACGTGTATAGGTGACGCTGTCGAGCCATTTTGCCACACCCACTTCTGAAACCCATATCAGACGTAAATTTTCGCCAGTTCTGAGGTGTGTGCAAAGTTTCATGACTTTTCGAGCATGTTTAGGCTCTCAAAAATGCGATTCATCTTAGAGAATAATGATAATAATAATAATAATAATAATAATAATAATAATAATAATAATAATAATAATAATAATAATAATAATAAACGGAGCAATTCCAAGAGGGTCCTCACACCATCGGTGCTCGGGCCCTAATTAAAGCTGCCAGCAGCGATGAACGGGCCCTCGCACCCGGGCTCACCGCCAGTGAGAGGCTTTAGTAAATTGGCGAACGGCGAGATATATGCATTTAAAGTCGTAAATATAAGTGGAATATGTCAAAATCATTTATATGTGCCAGTCTTCTTGTTGCCAGCAGGTGGCGCTATCATTATAATGGAATATTGGCCTTCAGATGTGTTCAGGCCAGGACTCTTATCACAAATGTGAAGTTTGGGGAAGATCGGACATTTTATGCCTGAGTTATAACATCTTTTATTCCCATGGCGAGACTTTGAATTTTGTCACGGCGCCATGGACACGCCCCTTAACGAAAACTCAAGATCTTCACAATTTAACATTGCACAGGCCTTTAGATTAGACTGACCATAAAAAAGACATTGATGTCAAAAAATTTCTAGGAGTAGTCTGTCGAAGTGTAAAATATGTCACTTTTTCCAATTCAATTCAATTCAAGTTTATTTGTATAGCGCTTTTTACAATACAAATCGTTACAAAGCAACTTTACAGAAAATTATGTTTCTACAATATTTAGTAGTAGCTAGTAGTTTGTGCACGTTTGACAGGATTTTAGAAAAATAAAAATAATAATAATAATAATACAAGACGTAGTCAGCTAGATGATGAACTATCAATATTATTAATTAATAGTAATTATAGGATGCAGTCACACATGTAGCAATAATTGTTAGTTCTGTTTGTTGATTCAAGGTTAGCATCATCTGGGGTCCTCTGAGGGTCAGCATCATCTCTTCTCAGGTGTTCTGGATCCAGACTGGAGCTTGTGTAAATCCTAGTTACCACGGGATGTAAATCCCGTGGCAAAACATAGAAACAAAATAGAGACATCATTAGCATAGCTGCTGATCCAACAAAGTAAAATTAGTTTAACCCAAGCTAAAGAATAAAAATGCAGATGCAACTACACTCAAATTTAAGAGATACATTATTCGAATGCTTGGCGAAAGAGATGCGTTTTTAATCTAGATTTAAACAGAGAGAGTGTGTCTGAACCCCGAACATTATCAGGAAGGCTATTCCAGAGTTTGGGAGCCAAATGTGAAAAAGCTCTACCTCCTTTAGTGGACTTTGCTATCCTAGGAACTACCAAAAGTCCAGCGTTTTGTGACCTTAGGGTGCGTGATGGGTTGTAGCGTGGTAGAAGGCTAGTTAGGTACGCAGGAGCTAAACCATTTAGGGCCTTATAGGTAAGTAATGATAATTTGTAACTGATACGGAACTTAATAGGTAGCCAGTGCAGAGACTGTAAAATAGGGGTAATATGATCATATTTTCTTGACCTGGTAAGGACTCTAGCTGCTGCATTTTGGACGACCTGTAGCTTGTTTATTGAAGATGCAGGACAACCACCTAGAAGTGCATTACAATAGTCCAGTCTAGAGGTCATGAAAGCATGAACTAGCTTTTCTGCATCAGAAACAGATAACATGTTTCGTAGCTTGGCAATGTTTCTAAGATGGAAGAATGCGGTTTTTGTAACATTGGAAATATGATTTTCAAAAGACAAATTGCTGTCCAATATAACACCCAGATTTCTGACTGTAGAGGAAGTAACAGTACATCCGTCTAGTTGCAGATTGTAATCTACAAGATTCTGTGTGGTGTTTTTTGGTCCAATAATTATTATCTCTGTCTTATCCGAATTTAATTGGAGAAAATTATTTGTCATCCAATCTTTTACATTTTTAACACACTCTGTTAGCTTAGATAATTGGGAAGTTTCATCTGGTCTCGTTGAAATATATAGCTGAGTATCATCAGCATAACAGTGGAAGCTAATTCCGTATTTTCTAATAATATTACCAAGGGGCAACATGTATATTGAAAATAGAAGGGGACCTAGGACGGATCCTTGTGGCACTCCATATTTTACTGATGATAAATGAGATGACACCCCATTTAAGTAAACAAAATGGTAGCGATCGGACAGGTAGGATCTAAACCATCTTAGAGCCTGCCCTTGAATACCTGTATAGTTTTGTAATCGATCTATGAGTATGTCATGATCTATGGTGTCGAACGCAGCACTAAGATCAAGTAAGACTAGAAATGAGATGCAGCCTTGATCTGACGCAAGAAGCAGGTCATTTGTAATTTTAACAAGTGCAGTTTCTGTGCTATGGTGGGGCCTAAAACCTGACTGAAATTCTTCATACAGATCATTTTTATGCAGGAAGGTGCTCAATTGAGCAGACACAACTTTTTCTAAAATTTTAGACATAAATGGAAGATTTGAAATAGGCCTATAATTTGCCAGTACACTAGGATCTAGTTTTGGTTTCTTAATAAGAGGCTTGATAACCGCCAGCTTGAATGGTTTTGGGACGTGACCTAAAGATAACGACGAGTTAATGATATTGAGAAGCGGTTCTTCGGCTACAGGTAACAGCTCTTTTAGTAATTTAGTGGGTACAGGATCTAATAAACATGTTGTTGGTTTAGATACAGTGATAAGTTTATTTAGCTCTTCCTGTCCTATATTTGTAAAGCACTGCAGTTTATCTTTGGGTGCGATGGATGAAACTGAAGTGTTAGACGCTGTAGAATCTACATTCGCTATTGTATTTCTAATGTTATCTATTTTATCAGTGAAGAAATTCATAAAGTCATTACTATTTAACGTTGGTGGAATATTTGAATCAGGTGGCGTCTGGTAATTTGTTAATTTAGCCACTGTGCTAAATAAAAACCTTGGATTGTTTTGGTTATTTTCAATGAGTTTGTGGATATGCTCTGCCCTAGCAGTTTTTAGAGCCTGTCTATACCTGGACATACTGTTTTTCCATGCAATTTTAAAAACTTCCAAGTTAGTTTTTCTCCATTTGCGTTCAAGACTACGAGTTACTTTCTTGAGAGAGTGAGTATTACTGTTATACCATGGCACAGTACGTTTTTCTCTAACCTTTTTCAATTTGATAGGGGCAACAGCTTCTAATGTATTAGAGAAAATAGTGCCCATGTTGTCAGTAATTTCGTCTAATTCATGTGTATTTTTGGGTACAAATAGCAGTTGAGATAGATCAGGCAGGTTATTTGCGAATCTGTCTTTGGTGGCTGGAACAATAGTTCTGCCCAGACGGTAACGCTGAGACATATAGTTAATATCAGTTATACGCAGCATGCACGATACAAGGAAATGGTCTGTAATATCATCACATCGGGGTACAATATCTATAGCAGTAAGATCGATTCCATGCGATATAATTAGATCTAGTGTATGATTAAAACGATGAGTGGGCCCGGTGACATTTTGCTTGACTCCAAAGGAGTTTATTAGGTCAGTAAACGCAAGTCCTAATGTATCATTTGCATTATCAACGTGAATATTAAAATCTCCCATGATTAGCGCCTTATCAACTGTAACTAGAAGGTCTGAGAGGAAATCTGCAAATTCTTTTAGGAATTCTGTATACGGCCCTGGTGGTCTATACACAGTAGCCAGAGCAAGAGATACATTAGACTTCTTTTGCATGTCTGACAGTGTAACATTTAGCAGAAGTATTTCAAAAGAGTTAAACCTGTATCCTGTTTTCTGGGTAACATTGAGAATATCACTATATATTGTTGCAACACCTCCTCCACGACCAGTCTGACGGGGCTCATGCTTATAACAGTAGTTTGGTGGAGTAGACTCATTTAGACCAAAATAATCATTTGGTTTTAGCCAGGTTTCAGTCAAGCAGAGTACATCAAAACTATTTTCTGTGATCATTTCATTTACAATAACTGCTTTGGGTGTGAGTGATCTAATATTTATGAGCCCAAACTTTAAAAATTGTTTTTGTTCATTTACTTTACATTTTTCTGGTTTAATTACGATAAGATTTTTTCTAGATCCTACATTATATTTTGACCTCACTATTCGGGGAACAGACACAGTCTTAATAGTTTTTACAGCACAAGTACTTTTATCATTTAAGCGGGTGGAACAAAACTCATCATAATAGTTATTAGAGAATTGTCTTACTAGTCACATGGAGCGAAGTGTCCTGGAGATGTTGTCAGAGAGCAGCTCCGCTCCGATTCTGCTGGGGTGTAATCCATCAGCGCGAAACAGCCTAAGACGCTCCCAGAAAAGATTCCAGTTATTAACAAATAGCAGTTTCTGTTCTTTACACCATGACAACAGCCATTCATTTAAAGCAAAAAGTCTACTGAACCTTTCGTGTCCTCGTCAATACGTGGGCGGTGGTCCTGACACGACGATCTTCGCCGCGGGCGTCGTGCTGCGAACCGTCTCGATCAGGCTGCTGAAGTCCCTCTTCAGCGTCTCCGTCTGCCGCAGCGTGGTGTCGTTAACCACGGCGTGAAGCACGACCGCTCAGGGGCTCTCGTCGACCTTCAGGATCGCGGGTATCTGCGCAGAAACATCGAGAACACGAGCACCAGGCAAACAATGAGTGTGCACTTTACCTTCGGCTAACGTAGCACTTACGTGTTGGACGATGGAGTCTCCGATGATCACAGCGTCGCGTCCTGTCTCGCGGAGGGGAGCGAAGCGGTTCCGGATGGAGATGTCGAAGGCAGGAGGGGGAGAAGTCGTCGCCCGGGACCCGGCTCGCGTCCTCCGTTGTGGATGCACCCAGGGTCCGTGGTGTCCCGGCGTCGCAGTGAAGGACATCTGGGAAGATCGCGTACTGGGTGCACCGGGCCTGTGCAGAGAAACACACGGAGTAGACGTGGTGGGACTGTTAGCAGATCGCTGTATACTTACCCCGGACTTGTGAGCGTCAGCCCGGGATGATTCCAGCGCGGTTCTCCGCTCTCTCAGCTGGGCCTGCCTCACCTCCAGGTTGCGAATCTGCTTTCCCACGGCCTCGAGCTCGAGCTGCACAGAGTGGAGACATTCATCCGCCATTAAAGCAAGTAACAGTGAGTACAGCAGTGGTAATGTGTGTGAATAGAGTATTAGCAATGTTAGCGCAGTTAGCTGCAACCACGCCGCTGATGCTAACGGGCTAAAAGCTAATAGCGGACCCGGGAGATCAAAATAAAACTAGTGATAGCGAGGCGCTCTGATTGTTTTTGTTGTAGAATACAATAGAGGATATATTCACACGTTATATAAACGGAAACGATGATGTATAAAATAGATTTTTGAGTTAAAAATAGTCAATGAAAAGAATATAGTGACGGAGCTCAAATGCAGTACAGCCGCCAACAACAAACATGAAGTGACGTCACTTCCTGTTGCCAATAGGTAGCGCTATGACTATAACTGAATATGGGCATGTAAATTTGTTCAGGTCAGGAGTTTTATTAAACATGTGAAGTTTTGGGCACATTGGACATTGTATGTCTGAGTTATAGCAACTTCATTTTTCATGGCGAATCATCGAAATTCGCCAGGCCGTCACGGACACGCCCTTTAACAAAAAATCAAAATCTTCGCAATTTAACATCGCAAAGGCCTTTAGATTAGGCATACCAAATTTGGTGTTGATCTGAATAAGTTTCTAGGAGGAGTTCGTTAAAATACAACGCATGGAAATGGCAAAAATGACACAAAATTTGCTCATAATATTAAAAATAACCGACTTCCTGTTGGGTTTAGAATTTTGCTCTAAGAGACTTTTTTGTAGGTATTGGAGAGTTACATGTGTGTACTGATTTTCATACATGTACGTGAAACATAGCTCGAGGCGCACACCGTTGAACATGTAAAGGTGGCGCTGTCGAGCCATTTTGCCACACCCACTTCTGAAACCCATATCAGATGTACATTTTCGCCGGTTCTGAGGTGTGTGCAAAGTTTCATGACTTTTTGAGTATGTTTAGGCCCTCAAAAATGCGATTCATTCTGGAGAATAATAATAATAATAATAATTAAAGCTGCAAGCAGCGATGAACGGGCCCTCGCACCCGGGCTCACCGGCACCGAGTAGCTTTAGTAAATAGGTGAACGGTGAGAAATATGCATTTAAACTCATAAATATAAGTTGAATATATCAAAGTTTATTCCATGTATGTGCCAATCTTTCTGTTGCCAGCAGGTGGCGCTATCATTATAATGGAATGTTGGCCTTCAGATGTGTTCAGGGCTGCACTCTTATCGAACATGTGAAGTTTGGGGAAGATCAAACATTTTATCCCTGAGTTACAACAACTACTCTTGCAGTGGCGAGATATCAAATTTTGTCATTTTTGCCATGGACACGCTCTTTAACAAAAACTCAAGATTGCCACAATTTAACATTACACAGGCCTTTAGATTAGACTGACCACAAAAATACATTAAGGTCAAAATATCTCTAGGAGTAGTTTGTCTCAGCGTAAAATATGTCACTTCCTGTTGCCAGCAGGTGGCACTATGACTATAATTGAATATGGGCATGTAGATCTGTTAAGGGCAGAAGTCTTATCTAACATGCGAAGTTTGGGGCAGATTGGACATTATATGTCTGAGTTACAGCAACTTCCTTTTTCATGGCGAAACATCAAAATTTGTCAGGCCGCCATGGACACTCCCTTTAACGAAATCTCAAGATCTTCCCAATTTAACTTCACAAAGGCCTTTAGATTTAACTGACCAAGTTTGATGTTGATCTGAATAAATCTCTAGGAGGAGTTCGTTAAAGTACAACCCCTGAAAATGCCAAAAACAACACCAATTTTGCAGAGAACATTCTAAATAACTGACTTCCTGTTTGGATTCGGATTTTGTACCAAGAGACTTTTTCGTAGATATTGGTGTGTTACATGTGTGTACCGATTTTTGTACATGTACTTGAAATATAGCTTGAGGCGCACTCCGTTGAAAGTGTATATGCACTCAGTTCAAAGTGTATAGGTGGCGCTATCGAGCCATTTTGCCACACCCAATGGAATATTGGCCTTCAGATCTGTTCAGGCCAGGACCCTTATCACACATGTGAAGTTTGGGCAAGATCGGACATTTTATGCCTGAGTTATAACATCTTTTATTCCCATGGCGACACATCAAACTTCGTCACGGCGCCATGGACACGCCTTTTAACGAAAACTCAAGATCTTCATAACTAAAAATCACACCGGTCTTTAGATTAGACTGACACCAAAAAAAACATTGATGTCATAAAATTTCTAGGAGTAGTTTGTTGCAGTGTAAAATATTTCACTTCCTGTTGCCAATAGGTGGCGCTATGACTATAACTGAATATTGGCATGTAGATCTGTTCAGGTCAAGAGTCTTATCCAACATGTGAAGTTTGGGGCAGATTGGAAATTGTATGTCTGAGTTACAGCAACTTCCTTTTTCATGGCGAAACATCGAAATTTGTCAGGCCGCCATGGACACGCCCTTTAACGAAACCTCAAGTCCTTC
The DNA here is from genome assembly GCF_963082965.1 of Carassius carassius. Classification (NCBI taxonomy): domain Eukaryota; kingdom Metazoa; phylum Chordata; class Actinopteri; order Cypriniformes; family Cyprinidae; genus Carassius; species Carassius carassius. The sequence continues at coordinate 19,481,413 of NC_081780.1, read as the reverse complement.
GCAATTTAACATCGCAAATGGCTTTAGATTACACTGACCAAGTTTGGTGTTCATCTGAATAAATTACTCTAGGAGGAGTTCGTTAAAGTACAACCCCTGAAAATGGCAAAAACAACACCAATTTTGCAGGGAAAATTCAAAATAACCGACTTCCTGTTGGGATTAGGATTTTGTACCAAGATACTTTTTTGTAGGTATTGGTGTGTTACATGTGTGTACCAATTTTTGTACATGTATGTGAAACATAGCTCGAGGTGCACTCCGTTAAAAGTGTATAGGTGGCGCTATCGAGCAGTTTTGCCACACCCGATGGAATATTGGCCTTCAGATCTGTTCAGGCCAGGACTTTTATCACACATGTGAAGTTTGGGGAAGATCGGACATTTTATGCCTGAGTTATAACATCTTTTATTCCTATGGCGAGACTTTGAATTTTGTCACGGCGCCATGGACACGCCCCTTAACGAAAACTCAAGATCTTCACAATTTAACATTGCACAGGCCTTTAGATTAGACTGACCATAAAAAAGACATTGATGTCAAAAAATTTCTAGGAGTAGTCTGTCGAAGTGTAAAATATGTCACTTCCTGTTGCCTATAGCTGGCGCTATGACTATAACTGAATATGGGCATGTAAATATGTTCAGGTCAGGAGTCTTATTAAACATGTGAAGTTTTGGGCACATTGGACATTGTATGTCTGAGTTATAGCAACTTCATTTATCATGGCGAATCATCGAAATTCGCCAGGCCGCCACGGACACGCCCTTTAACGAAAACTCAAAATCTTCGCAATTTAACATCGCAAAGGCCTTTAGATTAGGCATACCAAATTTGGTGTTGATCTGAATAAGTTTCTAGGAGGAGTTCGTTAAAATACAACTCATGGAAATGGCAAAAATGACACAAAATTTGCTCATAATATTAAAAATAACCGACTTCCTGTTGGGTTTAGAATTTTGCTCTACGAGACATTTTTGTAGGTATTGGAGAGATACATGTGTGTACCGATTTCCATACATGTACGTGAAACATAGCTCGAGGCGCACACCGTTGAACATGTATAGGTGGCGCTGTCGAGCCATTTTGCCACACCCACTTCTGAAACCCATATCAGATGTACATTTTCGCCGGTTCTGAGGTGTGTGCAAAGTTTCATGACTTTTTGAGTATGTTTAGGCCCTCAAAAATGCGATTCATTCTGGAGAAGAAGAATAATAATAATAATTAAAGCTGCAAGCAGCGATGAACGGGCCCTCGCAACCGGGCTCACTGGCAGCGAGTGGCTTTAGTAAATAGGTGAACGGTGAGAAATATGCATTTAAACTCATAAATATAAGTGGAATATATCAAAGTTTATTACATATATGTGCCAATCTTTCTGTTGCCAGCAGGTGGCGCTATCATTATAATGGAATATTGGCCTTCAGATGTGTTCAGGGCTGCACTCTTATCGAACATGTGAAGTTTGGGGAAGATCAAACATTTTATGCCTGAGTTACAACAACTTCTCTTGCTGTGGCGAGACATCAAATTTTGGCATTTTTGCCATGGACACGCTCTTTGACAAAAACTCAAGATTGCCACAATTTAACATTACACAGGCCTTTAGATTAGACTGACCACAAAAATACATTAATGTCAAAAAATCTCTAGGAGTAGTTTGTCTCAACGTAAAATATGTCACTTCCTGTTGCCAGCAGGTGGCGCTATGACTATAACTGAATATGGGCATGTAGATCTGTTAAGGGCAGAAGTCTTATCTAACATGTGAAGTTTGGGGCAGATTGGACATTGTATGTCTGAGTTACAGCAACTTCCTTTTTCATGGCGAAACATCGAAATTTGTCAGGCCGCCATGGACACTCCCTTTAAAGAAATCTCAAGATCTTCCAAATTTAACTTCACAAAGGCCTTTAGATTTAACTGACCAAGTTTGATGTTGATCTGAATAAATCTCTAGGAGGAGTTCGTTAAAGTACAACCCCTGAAAATGCCAAAAACAACACCAATTTTGCAGAGAACATTCTAAATAACTGACTTCCTGTTTGGATTCAGATTTCGTACCAAGAGACTTTTTCGTAGATATTGGTGTGTTACATGTGTGTACCGAGTTTTGTACATGTACGTGAAACATAGCTTGAGGCGCACTCCGTTGAAAGTGAATATGCACTCAGTTGAAAGTGTATAGGTGGCGCTATCGAGCCATTTTGCCACACCCAATGGTATATTGGCCTTCAGATCTGTTCAGGCCGGGACCCTTATCACACATGTGAAGTTTGGGCAAGTTATAACATATTTTATTCCCATGGCGACACATCGAACTTCGTCACGGCGCCATGGACACGCCTTTTAACGAAAACTCAAGATCTTCACAACTAAACATCACACAGGTCTTTAGATTAGATTGACCACAAAAATAACATTGGTGTCATAAAATTTCTAGTAGTAGTTTGTCGCAGTGTAAAATATTTCACTTCCTGTTGCCAATAGGTGGCGCTATGACTATAACTGAATATTGGCATGTAGATCTGTTCAGGTCAAGAGTCTTATCCAACATGTGATGATTGGGGCAGATTGGATATTGTATGTCTGAGTTACAGCAACTTCCTTTTTCATGGCGAAACATCGAAATTTGTCAGGCCGCCATGGACACTCCTTTTAAAGAAATCTCAAGATCTTCCAAATTTAACTTCGCAAAGGCCTTTAGATTTAACTGACCAAGTTTGATGTTGATCTGAATAAATCTCTAGGAGGAGTTCGTTAAAGTACAACCCCTGAAAATGCCAAAAACAACACCAATTTTGCAGAGAACATTCTAAATAACTGACTTCCTGTTTGGATTCAGATTTCGTACCAAGAGACTTTTTCGTAGATATTGGTGTGTTACATGTGTGTACCGATTTTTGTACATGTACGTGAAACATAGCTTGAGGCGCACTCCGTTGAAAGTGAATATGCACTCAGTTGAAAGTGTATAGGTGGCGCTATCGAGCCATTTTGCCACACCCAATGGTATATTGGCCTTCAGATCTGTTCAGGCCGGGACCCTTATCACACATGTGAAGTTTGGGCAAGTTATAACATATTTTATTCCCATGGCGACACATCGAACTTCGTCACGGCGCCATGGACACGCCTTTTAACGAAAACTCAAGATCTTCACAACTAAACATCACACAGGTCTTTAGATTAGATTGACCACAAAAATAACATTGGTGAAAAATGGCAAAAACAACACCAATTTTGCAGAGAAAATTCAAAATAACCAAATTACTGTTGGGAGTTGAATTTCGTACCAAGAGACTTTTTTGTAGGTATTGGTGTGTTACATGTGTATACCAATTTTTGTACATGTAAATGATACGTAGCTCGAGGTGCACTCCGTTGAAAGTGTATAGGTGGTGCTATCGAGTATATATATATTATAACATCTTTTATTCCCATGGCGAGACATCGAACTTCGTCACGGCGCCATGGACACACCTTTTAACGAAAACTCAAGATCTTCACAACTGAACATTGCACAGGTCTTTAGATTAGACTTACCACAAAAAAGACATTGATGTCATAACATTTCTAGGAGTAGTTCGTCGCAGTGTAAAATATGTCACTTCCTGTTGCCAATAGGTGGCGCTATAACTATAACTGAATATGGGCATGTCAATCTGTTCAGGAGTCTTATCAAACATGTAAAGTTTGGGGCATATTGGACATTGTATGTCTGAGTTATAGCAACTTCATTTTTCATGGTGAATCATCAAAATTCGCCAGGTGCCAAGGACACGCCCTTCGACTCAAAACTCAAGATCTTCGCAATTTAACATCGCAAAGGACTTTAGATTAGGCGTACCAAATTTGGTGTTGATCTGAATAAATCTCTAGGAGGAGTTCGTTAAAATACAAAGCATGGAAATGACAAAAATTGCACAAAATTTGCTCATAATATTAAAAATAACCGACTTCCTGTTGGGTTTAGAATTTTGCTCCAAGAGTCTTTTTTGTAGGTATTGGTGTGTTACATGTGTGTGCCAATTTTCGTGCATGTACGTGAAACATAGCTGGAAGGCTGTTGATTTTTTTTGTATAGGTGGCGCTGTCGAGCCAATTTGCCACACCCTCTTCTGAGTCCTATATCAGACGAAAATACAATAACTTCTCTTGATGTGGCGAGACATCAAATTTTGTCATGGCGTTATGGACACGCCCTTTAACAAAAACTCAAGATCTCCACAAGTTAACATTGCACAGGCCTTTAGACTAGACTGACCACAAAAAATACATTCATGTCAAAAAAATTCTAGGGAGTAGTTTGTCACAGCGTAAAACATGTCACTTCCTGTTGCCAGCAGGTGGCGTTATGACTATAACTGAATATGGGCATGTAGATCTGTTAAGGGCAGAAGTCTTATCTAACATGTTACGTTTGGGGCAGATTGGACATTGTATGTCTGAGTTACAGCAACTTCCTTTTTCATGGCGAAACATCTAAATTTGTCAGGCTGCCATGGACACACCCTTTAACGAAATCTCAAGATATTCGCAATTTAACATCGCAAAGGCCTTTAGATTAGGCATACCAACTTTGGTGTTGATCTGAATGAATCTCTAGGAGGAGTTCGTTAAAATACAACTCATGGAAATGAAAAAAATGACACAAAATTTGCTCATAAAAATAAAAATAACCGACTTCCTGTTGGGTTTCGGATTTTGCTCCAAGAGACTTTTTTGTAAGTATTGGAGAGATACATGTGTATACCGATTTTCATACATGTACGTGAAACATAGCTCGAGGCGCACACCGTTGAACGTGTATAGGTGGCGCTGTCGAGCCATTTTGCCACACCCACTTCTGAAACCCATATCAGACGTAAATTTTCGCCAGTTCTGAGGTGTGTGCAAAGTTTCATGACTTTTCGAGTATGTTTAGGCTCTCAAAAATGCGATTCATTTTGGAGATTAATAATAATAATAATAATAGTAATAAACGGAGCAATTCCGAGAGGGTCTTCGCACCATCGGTGCTCGGGCCCTAATAAACGGAACAGAAACAAGAGGGTCCTCGCACCATCGGTGCAAAGCTTACAGCGTCTCCGTCGGACCGACCTCGCGCAGCTGACACACTTAGAATGGTTACGTCCGGTCCCACTCAAACAACAACTTCTTCTCTGACACAAAACAGCTTTACGTGCATTTACCGCCACCTACTGGGATGGAGTGTGGAGCATTGACATTAAAGGGTTAGTTCACCCAATAATCAAAATGTCCACGTCCAGAAAGGTAAGAAAAACATCATCAAAGTAGTCCATGTGACATCAGAGGGTCAGTTAGAATTTTTTGAAGCATCGAAAATACATTTTGGTCCAAAAATAGCAAAAACTATGACTTTATTCAGCATTGTCTTCTCTTCCGTGTCTGTTGTGAAAGAGTTCAAAACAAAGCAGTTTGTGATATCCGGTTTGCGAACGAATCATTCTATGTAACCGGATCTTTTTGAACCAGTTCACCAAATCGAACTGAATCGTTTTAAACGGTTCACGTCTCCAATACGCATTAATCCACAAATGACTTGATAAATGATAAACCCACACACAGTTTCAATGGAGAGACTGAGAGCTCTCGGATCTAAATCTAAAATATCTTAAACTGTGTTCCGAAGATAAACGGAGGTCTCACTGGTTTGGAACGACATGAGGGTGAGTTATTAATTACATAATTTTGATTATTGGGTGAACTAACCCTTTAATGAAAACTAACTCAAAAATGAGATAAAAGAAATACAAAAATAAAATACAATAAAATAATACTAATAATAATAATAAACTGAGTAGTAATTCTTTAAATCCTGTTTATTATTCTGTATTTTTTAGATAATTAATCTGTGAAACATTTCTATAGTCACATCTTAATTTAACAATTTTTGAAATGACAACTGATTTATTTCTATATTAAGTGCTTCTGTAAGTTGTCAAGTCAAGTCAAGTCACCTTTATTTATATAGCACTTTAAACAAAATACATTGTGTCACAGCAACTGAACAATATTCATTAGGAAAACAGTGTGTCAATAATGCAAAATGATAGTTAAAGGCAGTTCATCATTGAATTCAGTGATGTCATCTCTGTTCAGTTAATAGTGTCTGTGCATTTATTTGCAATCAAGTCAACCATATCGCTGTAGATGAAGTGAGCCCAGGCGACAGCAGCAAGGAACCGAAACTCCATCGGTGACAGAATGGAGAAAAAAACCTTGGGAGAAACCAGGCTCAGTTGGGGGGCCAGTTCTCCTCTGACCAGACGAAACCAGTAGTTCAATTCCCGGCTGCAGCAAAGTCAGATTGTGCAGAAGAATCATCTGTTTCCTGTGGTCTTGTCCTGGTGGTCCTCTGAGACAAGGTCTTTACAGGGGATCTGTATCTGGGGCTCTAGTTGTCCTGGTCTCGGCTGTCTTTCAGGGCAGTAGAGGTCCTTTCTAGATGCTGATCCACCATCTGGTCTGGATACGTATTGGATCCGGGTGACTGGAATAAGAGAGAAACAGACAAATATTAGCGTAGATGCCATTTTCTAATGATGTAGCAAGTACATAGGGTATTATGGGAAGTGTTTCCGGTTCTGGTTTACCTAATTAATGCAGCCTAAAAATCCTTTACCGGATTTGGATATTAAAAGCATATTAGTATGTTATGTGTAAGCCAGGTTAAAGAGATGGGTCTTTAATCTAGATTTAAACTGCAAGAGTGTGTCTGCCTCCCGAACAATGTTAGGTAGGTTATTCAAGAGTTTAGGCGCCAAATAGGAAAAGGATCTGCCGCCCGCAGTTGATTTTGATATTCTAGGTATTATCAAATTGCCTGAGTTTTGAGAACGTAGCGGACGTAGAGGATTATAATGTAAAAGGAGCTCATTCAAATACTGAGGTGCAAAACCATTCAGGGCTTTATAAGTAATAAGCAATATTTTCAAATCTATACGATGTTTGATAGGGAGCCAGTGCAGTGTTGACAGGACCGGGCTAATATGGTCATACTTCCTGGTTCTAGTAAGAACTCTTGCTGCTGCATTTTGGACTAGCTGTAGTTTGTTTACTAAGCGTGCAGAACAACCACCCAATAAAGCATTACAATAATCTAACCTTAAATGCATGGATTAACATTTCTGCATTTGACATTGAGAGCATAGGCCGTAATTTAGATATATTTTTAAGATGGAAAAATGCAGTTTTACAAATGCTAGAAACGTGGCTTTCTAAGGAAGGATTGCGATCAAATAGCACACCTAGGTTCCTAACTGATGACGAAGAATTGACAGAGCAACCATCAAGTTTTAGACAGTGTTCTAGGTTATTACAAGCAGAGTTTTTAGGTCCTATAATTAACACCTCTGTTTTTTTCAGAATTTAGCAGCAAGAAATTACTCGTCATCCTGATGATATCTCACAAGGGTAACATATAAAGTGTGAAGAGTAGCGGCCCTAGTACTGAGCCTTGAGGTACTCCATACTGCACTTGTGATCGATATGATACATCTTCATTTACTGCTACGAACTGATGGCGGCCATATAAGTACGATTTAAACCATGTTAATGCACTTCCATTGATGCCAACAAAGTGTTCAAGTCTATGCAAAACAATGTTGTGGTCAATTGTGTCAAACGCAGCACTAAGATCCAATAAAACTAATAGAGAGATACACCCACGATCAGATGATAAGAGCAGATTATTTGTAACTCTAAGGGAGCAATCTCAGTATGATACGGTCTAAATCCTGACTGGAAATCCTCACATATGCCGGTTTTCTCTAAGAAGGAGTATAATTGTGAGGATACCACCATTTCTAGTATCTTGGACAGAAAAGGTAGATTCGAGATTGGTCTATAATTAACTAGTTCTTTGGGGTCAAGTTGTGGTTTTTTGATGAGAGGCTTAATAACAGCCAGTTTGAAGGTTTTGGGGACATATCCTAATGACAATGAGGAATTAATAATAGTCAGAAGAGGATCTATGACTTCTGGAAGCACCTCTTTTAGGAGCTTAGATGGTATACGGTCTAACATACATGTTGTTGGTTTAGATGATTTAACAAGTTTATACAATTCTTCCTCTCCTATAGTAGAGAATGAGTGGAACTGTTTCTCAGGGGGTCTATAGTGCACTGTCTGATGCGATACTGTAGCTGACGGCTGAATGGTTGCAATTTTATCTCTAATAGTATCGATTTTAGAAGTAAAGTAGTTCATAAAGTCATTACTGCTGTGGTGTTGGGAAATGTCAACACTTGTTGAGGCTTTATTTTTCGTTAATTTAGCCACTGTATTGAATAAATACCTGGGGTTATGTTTGTTGTCTTCTAAAAGAGAAGAAAAGTAATCGGATCTAGCAGTTTTTAATGCTTTTCTGTAGGATAGATTACTTTCCCGCCAAGCAATACGAAATACCTCTAGTTTTGTTTTCATCCAGCTGCACTCCATTTTTCTGGCTGCTCTCTTTAGGGTGCGAGTATGCTCATTATACCATGGTGTCAAACTGTTTTCCTTAACCTTCCTTAAGGGTAAAGGAGCAACTGTATTTAAAGTGCTAGAAAAGAGAGAGTCCATAGTTTCTGTTACATCATCAAGTTGTTCTGAGGTTTTGGAAATGCTAAGGAATTTGGATACATCAGGAATATAACTTAAAAAGCAGTCTTTTGTGGTAGAAGTGATGGTTCTTCCATACTTGTAACAAGAAGTGGAATTTACAATTTTGGCTATATGAAGTTTGCACAGAACTAAATAATGATCTGAGATATCATCACTTGGCTGAATAATTTCAACACTATCAACATCAATTCCATGTGACAGTATTAAATCTAGAGTATGATTTTGACAATGAGTAGGTCCTGAAACGTGTTGTGTAACCCCAATAGAGTTCATAATGTCTATAAATGCTGATCCCAATGCATCTTTTTCATTTTCAACATGGATATTAAAATAACCAACTATTAAAACTTTATCTGCAGCCAGAACTAACTCAGATGTAAAATCACCAAACTCTTTAATAAAGTCTGTATGGTGCCCTGGTGGCCTGTATACAGTAGCCAGTACAAACATAACAGGGGATTTATCATCAATATTTGTTTCTCTGGATAATGTTATATGAGGCACCATTACTTCAAATGAGTTATACTTAATGCCTGCCCTCTGAGAAATCCTGAAAACGTTGTTATAAATTGAAGCAACACCTCCCCCTTTGCCTTTTAGACGCGGCTCATGTTTATAACAGTAATCTTGGGGGGTGGACTCATTTAAAATAATGTAATCTTCAGGTTTTAGCCAGGTTTCTGTCAAACAGAGTACATCTATATTATGATCAGTGATCATATTATTTACAAAAAGTGTTTTCGTAGAAAGGGATCTGATATTCAATAAGCCAAGCTTTATCATTTGTTTATCCATATTGCATCGGTTTTTTATTTGTTGAACCTCAATTAAATTGTTAATCTTAACTTGGTTTGGACGTTTTTTGTATTTTCCAGTTCGGGGAACAGACACATTCTCTATAGTGTGATATCTAGGTGAAAGAGTCTCTATGTGCTGAGAATTAACTGATCTCTGTGACGGGAGGCAGCTAGCAGACGGTCAGTTTAGCCAGTCTGTCTGCTTCCTGACCTGGGCCCCAGTTAGTCAAGTATAAACTCTAAGACTATTTGCCATATTTCTAGAGAGAAGAGTGGCGCCACCCCAGGAGGGATGAAGACCATCTCTTTTCAACAGGTCAGGTCTGCTCCAAAAGCTCATCCAATTGTCTATGAAACCTATGTTATTCTGTGGGCACCACTTAGACATCCAGCCATTGAGTGATGACAATCTGCTATGCATCTCATCACCATGGTAAGCAGGGAGGGGACCAGAGCATATTACAGTGTCTGACATCGTGCTTGCAAGTTCACACACCTCTTTATTGTTATTTTTAGTGATCTCCGACTGGCGAAGTCGAACATCATTAGCGCCGGCATGAATAACAATCTTACTGTATTTACGTTTAGCATTAGCCAGCACTTTTTTTTTGCCAAGATGTCAGGCGCTCTGGCTCCCGGTAAACATTTGACTATGGTGGCTGGTGTCTCTATATTCACGTTCCGTACAATAGAATCACCAATAACTAAAGCACTTTCATCAGGTTTCTCAGTGGGTGCATCACTGAGTTGGGAGAACCTGTTTAATGTTTTAATCGGAACAGAAGAGCGGTGTTTTGACCCACGACTACGCTGCCTCACCGTCACCCAGTTGCCCTGCTGCAGGGGCTCTGTTGCCGGAACCGAACAATGTACAGGAATCCCTGAGCTAGACTCATCCAAAGCCGTATCTAGAGCCCTAACATTCTTACTGTACTCAATTAAAGTTTGGATGCGTGTCTCTAATTCTGAAATCTTCTCTGTCAGCCTAACTATTTCCCTGCATTTATCACATGTGAATCCCTCATCTGCGACAGAGATAGATAAACTGTACATGTGGCAAGAGGTGCAAATAACAATAGCAGGAGAAGCCGTTACTCACCGTGCTTGATGAAATATTCTTACTGCTGTTGTTTGATGAACTTGTGAAAAACTGGAGCGAGAGAGAGGAGAGGAGAAAAGAAAACAGCGATAGGATCGAATGAAAACGCTAATGACAATTTAACGAGTGCTAACGCTTTGCAGGTGTACTGCACTCACGGATATAAAATAAAAGTGAACGATCAAAATTAATCTGATAACATTGATCGATAATATCAGAAATATGGTGTGAATTAAGTTATATTTTATCACTTTAAAAAACAGAGAGTGATAGTAAGATAAATATTCTAGAGAAAAAATAAAATAAAAACAGCTACACGGAGCTACGATTAGCTACAGAAGGCCAACAGGAAGTAGAGAAAACACTGTCCAACAGCGACACCCACAGGCAGGCAAGATGTGCACCTTCTCCAGAGAGGAGTTGTAATCTTTCGTTGTCATATATTTTACATTTTATTCAAATATGTTCAACTGTTTCAGGAAGATCACATTTAACACAAAGTTTAGACTCATGTTTTCCTATTATAAATAATGATTGATTAAGATTAAATATGTCCAATTCTATGGCGAGATATTATGCTGTCTTCCTTTCTATCCCCAAAAATTCTTCTCTCATTTCCAACTGTTCTTTGAATATTACATAAATGCCGTCCTTCATTCTCACCACCCCATGACTCATAATGCGTATATGCATTAATCGACTCCAGAGGGTTAATTTGCCACATATCTTTTAATGTTTTTTTTTTTTTTTTACTCATTGTAGAAATAAATTCTATGTCGGACATTTCAGTGTTTTTACTCTGATCCACTACTTCATTACCTTCAGGTATCCATACAAAATATTTTTTTTTTTTTTTTTTTTGTATTCTGAACTAACTCTTTAAAATGTCAAAATGTCTTATGTAGTTGAAGGATTTGCCACTCTTTAAACTTGATAGTGCTGAAAATGAGTCTGAACATATGACTTACAAAAATCTAAATGGAATGAAGGCTTACAAAAATCTAAATGGAATGAAATGTTTTGGAAAGTATTTGATTTTCTGGCTATAAGACTTGTTATCAATTGAAATAGACGTAGAATGTCTAAGCTTTTACACCATTACACATTGCTATATCAGTTAAAACCCCATATACGCATACAAATATTAAACAGGAATGAATGTGGTAAAGTCAAGATGGGATTTTCTTGCCATAAGACTTGTTATCATTTGAAATAGACGTAGAACGTCTAAACTTTTACAATATTACACGAAAGGCTAAATATTTCATCTCAAGTAGTGCATCGGAATGCTTATGGTGTCTGGGGACTGTTGTGATTAGTGGTACGACCATATCAGCAAAGACTGTAAAACATCTAAAGGTTTTCGGGGTTTGCAACTCAACTGTAAACTAATTAGATTTGAGGGGTTCTGGCATTGTAAATGGTGGTGCTGCTTTAGTTTATTTTAGTTATATTTATAAGTTACATTCATAATTTTTATTAACCCCCTAGATCTTTCAACCTGATCAATAAACCGGCCAGGGTTAAGATTAGAGTACAGCTAATGACTGTCAGACTTTTCAAAATCCTTCATCGCTTAAATTAGGATTGTGATAATTTCATTTTAAAGCACAACCACTACAAAATCAGATTTGCTTGTAGATTGTTCGAGATTAAATACATATTTAAAAACACAACAAGATAGTTTAATAGCTATGATACTGTTTGGAAATCAAGTTTTTGCATACCTATGAAGGGGAAAGCCCCGGCATCTAACAACAGGGTTGGTAAAACAGTTCAACTTAGTAAATAAATATACATTACCCAAATAAGAAATAAGAATGTGTCCTTTACTCCTGAAACATCTGTCTCATATTTTGAGTACTCAATGTAGTTTATGAAATATATAAATTATAGCTGTGTGTGTGAAAAAATATTCAGATGTAACATTTTCATAATAAACTGCAATTTAATAATTTTTTCTCAGTAACTGTAAATGATTACAATCACACTTATTTTGTAATCAAATTACATAATTTAGCTATATATAACTAGTTGCCCCCAACACTGTTTATGCATTATAACAATGATAGATGGCAAAAGAGTTCATTAACCTCTTTAACGTTAAAAATGCGGACAATGTCACTTAACACTAGTTTGGCAAAGAAAGGTTTGCACATAAAACAACCAAGACCCCCGACTTGAAGTATCGTAATAAGTAGTCTACAGCCATTGCAGAAATTTATTATAGAGACGCAGTAAGATAAAACTTAAAACTGAGAGAGAGAGCTCAACAAACATGCAAGAATTCTCCAGAATTGGGCTGATGATGGGTCTCATCATTTTTTGGTGAAGACAGGATATTTAGACAACAGCAGAAGGACACGATTGTCTTTTTCTAAAGATAAAGAAAATGATTTGGTTTCAGGAACAAATGAATCCTAACACCCAATGCTTCATAAGATAACATAATAACGGTTCCCTTTCAGTTGGTCACGTTCTATGTTACGTCAGAAAGAGACTGACGAATGGGATTTTGCCCAAGAGCCCAATAACCTACGAGTGGTTACAAAACTAACCAATGGTACGCCGAGTACCTTGGTCTGCAGACTTTGCATCGCAAGCTCCGCCCCGCAGAGCAGGTATATAAGGAGCAGCACGAGCAACTCAAGCATTCAAGTTTTCGCTTCGGAACCGAGCACTTCGCTTGCTGCTTTCACCGGAGTGGTTAAAGACGAATCAACCGGTGTTGGTGTGACGGCGCGATTCAGCGGATTGTCTGAGTTTGCTGCATCAGCTCCTGCGTTCCCCTGAGCACTTCAGCACCTAAAAGAACTATTTCCTCTGAGACTAAGAGAGAACGGGCTGAGTTTGCATCTTTATAAAGATGTCATTTCGCCTGTGTGTTTCTGAGTGCGGTCGATATATATTGCTGCTCGTGACGGGCACGATCGCTGTATCACGTGTCTGGGCTTTCAGCCCGCACGCATTGCGAGGACATGACCATCTCGGCGTTAAGATTGAGACTTGATTACCTTAAGAGGTATAGAGTCCCCTCTGCCACACCCTGTTCTAGCTCCTCTTCTTTTAAGAGGGCTACTTCGGCTGGTGGCCAGGGAGATCTGAGGGTTACCGTGTGGGCTTCCCCGACGAGCCAACCTCCTCGGGCCACACCCCCCTCAGAAATGCCGCAGCCGGTCAAGTTTTTGGATGAGTTTGCTGGAACCTCTCAGGCTCCTGACATCTCATTCGGGGCTCGGGAAGAGGACCGTATGTCGATCAGCGCATCACAAGGCGGGCTTTAGACCTCGGTAGATGAGGATTCGGCTGCGTTGCCTCCCTTGGGAGTGCCAGCGTTGCCCGAGTCCGGTCCCGAGCTGACGGCCGTGCTTTCCCGGGCAGCGGAGAGCATTGGGCTTGAGTGGAATCCTCCACCCTGTCCTAAGCACTCAAGGCTGGATGATTGGTTCCTGGGGGCTGCTCATGCTGACCGCCAGCACCCCCCTCTGGTTCCTTTCTTCCCGGAAGTGTACCAGGAAGTAACCACTTCATGGAAGGCACCTTTAACTGCCCGAAACTGTTCTGGTACTTCCTCTGCCTTCACTGCCCACGATGGCAGAGCAGCCAAGGGGTGTGCTGGGATTCCCCAAGTGGAGCTATCTGTTGCGATGCAACTGTGCCCGCAGAGCGCCTCCGCTTGGATGGCGCAGCTGGTCTCTGCCCCTAATTCTCCCAAACGTCAGGCCAAGCAGCATTCCTGAGACAGGCAACCTGGAGTTGGAGACGTCAGCTCATCAGGAGATGGTACCAGGACCACTCCTTCTCCCGGAGGAGGGCCGGGGGAGAATCCTTTGTTCTCATTTTCTTTCTGTTCCACCACTGGCCCCTCGGTGGTACCCAGACCTTCACTAAAAGAGCTGTTTGCTCTACCTCCGGGTCCCAAGAGGCCATTAATGACAGTGGGCGATGTGCTTCCTTGCCGCTCTCATTCCCCTCTCCCCTTACCAGTTTCCACGCAAAGCCAGCTCAAGAGCGCTTCCCCTTTTCATGCCCTCTTTGCTACTTGGAGTCAGCCCTTGACCCTGCTGGATTGGTTTCTGGGAGCCTGGCTAGAGCTTCCCAGGCCTTCCTGCTGGCTCATCCGGATGATCAGGCTTGGCTACGCGATTGAGTTCGCCCGGCGTCCCTCCAGGTTTTGGTGTGTTCACACTTCAATGGTGGGCAAAGATGCTCCTGTCATGCGCGTGGAGGTCGCAACCCTGCTGGCAAAGGGCGCGATAGAGCCGGTCCCTCCAGCCGACATAAAGTCGCTGGAGGACGCGTACTTTTATGTCTCCATTCTTCCTTGACACAGACTGTTTCTTCAGTTTGCTTTCGAGGGGCATGCATTTCAGTACAAGGTTCTCCCATTCGGGTTAGCCCTGTCTACCAGCGTCTTTATGAAAGTCACAGAGGGAGCCCTGGCTCCTCTCAGGGAATGAGGTGTCCGTATCCTCAACTGCCTCGACGACTGGCTGATTCTATCTCACTCTCGAGCGCGGTTGTGCGAGCATAGGGATCTGGTGCTCAGACACCTCGCCCGCCTGGGTCTTCAGGTCAACTGGGTCAACTCTTTTCTCGGTATGGAAATAGACTTGGTCGCCATGTTCAGGCGGCTTACGAACGAGCGCACGCAGTCACTGCTGAATTGCCTGAGACAATTCCAGGGCAAGAGAGCGGTTCCACTGAAACTGTTTTAGAGGCTCCTAGGGCATATGGCATCTGTGGCGGCAGTCATACCGCTCAGGTTACTTCATATGAGACCGCTTCAGCACTGGCTTCAGTCCGAGATGGTCATGGCAACTGGGCACGCTCCGAGTGACCGTCACTCCGGCCTGCCTCCGAACCTTCACCCCGTGGTTGGACCCCTCGTTTCTACGGACTGGCGTGCCCCTAGAACCGGTGTCCAGACATGCTGTTGTGTCAACAGATGCCTCTGCCATGGGCTGGGGTGCCATGTGCAACGGGCATGCTGCGTCAGGCTCCTGGACTGGACCACTGCTGGCAACTCGAGGCAATTGACATGCCACTGAAGTCGTTCAGTGGCATGTCAATTGCCTCGAGTTGCCAGCAGTACGGCTTGCTCTGATCCGCTTCAGGGCCGTGCTGAAAGACAAGCACGTTCTGGTCCGTACAGACAACACTGCGACCGTAGTGTACACCAACCATCAGGGTGGTCTACGCTCCTGCCACATGTCACAACTCGCTCGCCATCTCCTCTTGATGAGTCAGAAGCATCTGAGGTCACTTCGTGCCATTCACACCCCGGGCAGGCTCAATCGTACAGCCGAGGAGCTGTCACGGCAGCAGTCTCGCCCTGGGGAATGGAGACTCCACCCCCAGTCGGTTCAGCTGATTTGAGAATACTTCGGAGACGCTCAGGTAGACCTGTTTGCCTCTCCAGAAAATTCCCACTGCCAGTTGTTTTACACCCTGACTGAGGGTGACCAAAGTTCCCACCACTCCTTTTAGGGATCAGGTGGCGAACTTGCAAGCGCTGTCCCTGGA
Organism: Carassius carassius; assembly: GCF_963082965.1. Taxonomy (NCBI): domain Eukaryota; kingdom Metazoa; phylum Chordata; class Actinopteri; order Cypriniformes; family Cyprinidae; genus Carassius; species Carassius carassius. The sequence goes on along the minus strand of NC_081780.1, from coordinate 19,465,354 downwards.
GGAGGCAGACCCAGCCCTGACGCTGCTCTGTCCAGTATGTGCACTCCGCATCTACGTAGACAGAACTCAGTGCCTTAGGACCTCAGACCAGCTCTTTGTCTGTTACAGAGGCCATCAGAAGGGAAAGACTGTCTCCAAGCAGAGGTTGTCCTGGCTTATCAGGCTCAAGACCTGACATGCCCCCTAGGGGTGAGAGCTCACTCAACTAGGAGTGTAGCTTCCTCCAGGGTGCTGGTGCATGGTGCCTCTTTAACAGACATCCGTAGAGCTGCAAGCTGGGCGACACCTAACACATTTTTGAGATTTTATAATCTCTGTGTAGAGCCTGTGTCCTGCCGGGGGCTCGCCCCTTCGGGCCAGTAAGGACCTGCTCGGTCAATCCGCTTGCTGCGCCATTCCACTCCGCGGACTGGATTGTGTGCGCTATTCCCCTCAGATGAGTTCCTCAGTCAGAACCCTGGGTTCCTCCAGCACTGTTGATGTCCAGCTCTTGCTTACATGCCCCTTCGGTCAGCCCTGTGTGGGACTAGGTGCCTCCGCGTTGTGATTTCCCTTCCGGGCAATCCCACGTGTGTATGTCCACAGTCTCTTCACAGCATGTGTCTTTCCCTTGGCAAGCCCCTTGCCAGCTCTGTCATTGAAACTTCCACCCTGCGGGCTGGGTACCTCAGAGTTCATGTGTATCACCACCTTGGTGGATACCTACCTTCTGTAAGTCCTCCTACGAGCAGGCAGCCTGCTAGCATACGTCCAGCTGGAAAATGCTACTCATGCATTCTGTGTAAGCTATATGCCCTCACTCGTGCTGGCCTCACAACAGGGTGCTATCACTCACACGGGTCTCTGGAAGACAGCCATGTGGCGTTTTGTAAGGGAACCCATTCGTCAGTCTCTTTCTGACGTAACATATAACATGACCGACTGAAAGGGAACATCTCGGTTACGTATGTAACACTCGTTCCCTGAAAGAGTGAACGGAGACATTACGTCCCCTTGCCACATCGCTGTTCTGCTGAATAGCCGGGTCACTGCGGGGCGGAGCTCGAGATGCAAATTCCGCAGACCAAGGTACTCGGCATACCATGGGCTCTTTTTGTAACCACTCAAAGGTGATTGGGCTCTCAGGCGAGATCCCATTCATCAGTGTCTTTCTGCCGTAACCCTCTGTTCCCTCCTTCAGGGAAAGAGGGTTACATACGTAACTGAGACGTTGCTCCATTACAACATGGCCAACACTTCATGACTGTTGTAGCACATGTATATCATCTTATTCTTGACCATAATCGTTTAGTCTAAATATGTTTTAACAATTATTTTTGTTTTAACAAAGTGGGGTTCAATTAACTTTTACTAACTTTTAATTAACTTTTACTAAGGTTTAACTAACACCTCATTCAAGCTACTTTCTGAAAAAATTATTCATTTAAACAGTTTGGTTCCATGAACCGATTCATAGGCTCTTTGAGTTATCTCAGTTATGTCAGCACACATTTTTTTCTTCTAACAATTCAGTGTCATTTTATATCCGTGAATCATTTAAATAAAGTTAACTGTGTGAACACATATTGGTGGTTATTTTCTTTTGTTCATTTAAGTTAATGATGTTTGTGGTCTCAGTTTTATGCACTTATCCTTTGTCGTTTGTTTAGCTTAAATATCAAAACAGGATTTTCCCGCGGCGCACTCCGCCTCTTCGACTTCAGCAGCACCACTCCATTTACCCTCCATGGGGCGTTTGTGCAGCGTCAGATGACTTTCCTTAGAAAGCCACGTTTCTAGCATTTGTAAAACTGCATTTTTCCATCTCAAAAATATATCTAAATTATGGCCTATGCTCTCAATGTCAAATGCAGAAATGTTAAGCCATGCATTTATGACCTCAAGGTTAGATTATTGTAATGCTTTATTGGGTGGTTGTTCTGCACGCTTAGTAAACAAACTACAGCTATTCCAAAATGCAGCAGCAAGAGTTCTTACTAGAACCAGGAAGTAGGACCATATTAGCCCGGTCCTGTCAACACTGCACTAGCTCCCTATCAAACATTGTATAGATTTTAAAATATTGCTTATTACTTATAAAGCCCTAAATGGTTTAGCACCTCAGTATTTGAATGAGCTCCTTTTACATTATAATCCTCTACGTGCCCTACGTTCTCAAAACTCAGGCAATTTGATAATACCTATAATATCAAAATCAACTGCGGGCAGCAGATCCTTTTCCTATTTGGCGCCTACACTCTGGAATAACCTACCTAACATTGTTCGGGAGGCAGACACACTCTTGCAGTTTAAATCTAGATTAAAGACCCATCTCTTTAACCTGGCTTACACATAACATACTAATATGCTTTTAATATCCAAATCCGTTAAAGGATTTTTAGGCTGCATTAATCAGGTAAAACGGAACCGGGAACATTTCCCATAACACCCGAAGTTCTTGCTACATCATTAGAAGAATGGAATCTACGCTAATGTTTGTCTGTTTATCTCTTATTCCGAGGTCACCGTAGCCACCAGATCCAGTCCAGACCTCTACAGCCCTGAAAGACAGCGGAGACCAGGACAACTAGAGCCCTAGATACAGATCCCCTGTAAAGACCTTGTCTCAGAGGACCACCAGGACAAGACCACAGGAAACAGATGATTCTTGCTTCTTCTGCACAATCTGACTTTGCTGCAGCCTGGAATTGAACTACTGGTTTCGTCTGGTCAGAGGAGAACTGGCCCCCCAACTGAGCCTGGTTTCTCCCAAGGTTTTTTTCTCCATTCTGTCACCGATGGAGTTTCGGTTCCTTGCCGCTGTCACCTCTGGCTTGCTTAGTTGGGGTCACTTCATCTACAGCGATATCGTTGACTTGATTGCAAATAAATGCACAGACACTATTTAAACTGAACAGAGATGACATCACTGAATTCAATGATGAACTGCCTTTAACTATCATTTTGCATTATTGACACACTGTTTTCCTAATGAATGTTGTTCAGTTGCTTTGATGCAATGTATTTTGTTTAAAGCGCTATATAAATAAAGGTGACTTGACTTGACTTGATATTTAAGCTAAACAAACGACAAAGGATCGGTGCATAAAACTGCGACCACAAACATCATTAACTTAAATGAACAAAAGACAATAACCACCAATATTTTTTCACACAGTAAACTTTATTTAAATTATTCATGGATATAAAATGACACAGAGTTGTTAGAAGAAAAAAAATGTGTACTGACATAACTGTGAGATGACTTAAGGAGCCTATGAATCAGTTAATTGAACCGAACTGTTCAAATTAATAATTTTTCAGAAGTGAATCGGACTTTGCATCCCTAAAACGGATCACAAAAAAGGGGTTTGTAACATCACAACATGGAAGGAGTGTATACTTCACAAAAGTGTGGAAATGTGCATCTTTTTATACAAGTTATCTGAACATGCGTTTAATCAGATTTCCAATGATCTACAGCACTGCCATGTACAGTATGAGTATTTTGGGATACACATCCACGACGGCCATGTTTGAAGCCTGAGGTGTATGTTGGTATTGTAGTTCCCTGACCTGAAGGTCAACATAGCTTGAATGAGGTGTCCAATTGAACCCCCTTTGTAAAAACAAAAATAATTGTTAAAACATATTTAGACTAACAATTATATTCAAGAATAATACAATATACATGTGCTAAAACAGGCATGAAGTGTTGGCTGTGTTGTAATGGAGCAACCGTTATTACAGTAGGTGGACAAGCTAAATGGGCAATACTGCCACGTGTACCGCAGCGGTGTAATTGAATCGCGTGTTAATTGAGTCGCGTGTTAAAATCATTCGCGAAACTACTGCCAGGTGGCGCAAAGGGACGGATTGCGAAATGAATGTAATTGTAAAATGAGATAAAAGGAGGAAGTAAAACAACAATAACATTATTATTACATTGTAACATCTTTAAAAAAATATTAAAACATTTACAGTGATTTCAAAACGTAGGATAATCTTAGGCTACAGTCTACTCATCAAAAATTAAAAGAGGACCTTTACACAAAGGATCATATGCATGCTATTGTTATTAAACAGTAATTAAATATAAGGCCTATAAATATATATATATATATATATATATATATATATATATATATATATATATATATTTATTTATTTATAGATAGATAGATAGTACAGACCAAAAGTTTGGACACACCTTCTCATTCAAAGAGTTTTCTTTATTTTCATGACTATGAAAATTGTAGAGTCACACTGAAGGCATCAAGGGCTATTTGACCAAGAAGGAGAGTGATGGGGTGCTGCGCCAGTCACCGGACCTGAACCCAATCGAGATGGTTTAGGGGTGAGCTGGACTGCAAACAGGAGGCAAAAGGGCCAACAAGTGCTAAGCATCTCTCGGGGAACTCCTTCAAGACTGTTGGAAGACCATTTCAGGTGACTAGCTCTTGAAGCTCATCAAGAGAATGAGAGTGTGCAAAGCAGAAATCAAAGCAAAAGGTGGCTACTTTGAAGAACCTAGAATATGACATATTTTCAGTTGTTTCACACTTTTTTTTTATGTATATAATTCCATATATAATTCCACATGTGTTAACTCATAGTCTTGATGCCTTCAGTGTGAATCTACAATTTTCATAGTCATGAAAATAAAGAAAACTCTTTGAATGAGAAGGTGTGTCCAAGCTTTTGGTCTGTACTGTGTATATATATATATATATATATAATTCATAAACTCCTTGATATTTTAAAGTTAGTTTAATAGTATTTAAATTCAAGTTTAAAAATAGGTTTTAACTACTTAAATTATTTCTTAATGAATTAGTAATATGTTGTTTATTCTTGTAGAGAATATGTGTTTATTCTTTAAGAAAATAAGGGAAACATTATGGGACGATCCAAATATTTGTTTTGCATCACCTATTTATGTAGGCTAAAATTATTCAAAAATAAATAAATAAATAAATAATAAAATGTCATTAAAAATGCCATCGGCCTGAGTAAATTTGACTTTTATAGAATTTTGTAAATTATAGAATCGTGACTTTAAAGGTTAGTGATTTAGAAGGTGAAAATACTGTGAAAATAAAAATGGCATTGGATTTTAGAGCATAACAACTGAAGGTTTATGCAACGTTAGCCAATAAAGCAATTTTTTTTAAACAATGGAACTTAAAGTTGTGAACTAAAATATAATTTCAACCATACAGCATGTGAATAAATAAAATGCATACTTTTCATAACATTTCATTATTCATAAAATGCATAACGTTTCTGGTGTTTGGATTTGTACTTCAATATATAATGAGCTCCAAGTGAATGTTTTCCTGCCTTGCTAAATGATTCTCTCATGATCAATAAGTTGTATTCGCATTGTGAATAGCAATTGAAATTGAGTTACAGGTGGAGTTACAAGTTCAGTTCTACTGTCCCTTATCCAATCACACCACCTTGTTTCCACCACTAATTGTTGATCTACATTTACAAGACGAAATAAAAAGACATGAAGGGAAGGGCAACTGGGCAGAGATAGTAGATGACAGACTAAGGTCTGTGTATAAATCTTTTATATCAGTATTCACAGATGGATCAAAGGATCCTAAGAGTGGTCTTACTGGTTTTGCATTCAGTATTCCAGAGTTGAAGATAAGTATTAAAGAAAGAACTTCTGATCATCTAACAGTGTTTATGGTTGAGTTGTTAGTTATTTTAAGGGGAAGTCATGGCCTGGTGTTTAGAGAGTTTGACTCCTAACCCTAGGGTTGTGGGTTCGAATCTCGGGCAGGCAAAACCACGACTTAGGTGCCCTTGAGCAAGGCATCAAACCCCCAACTGCTCCCCGGGCACTGCAGCATAAATGACTGCCCACTGCTCCGGGTGTGTGTTTGTGTGTTCACTTCTCTGTGTGTGTGCACTTTGGATGGGTTAAATGCAGAGCACGAATTCTGATTATGGGTCACCATACTTGGCTGAATGTCACGTCACTTAACGGCAGTACAGTGGGTAGAACAAAATAAAATTGGCAAGGTTGTGATATGTTCAGATAGTTTATCTTCATTGATGTCTCTACAGTCTTTATCATCTTATAACAGACTTGATATTGTATATGAAATGTATTAAGTTATGTTCAGACTTTACCATATAAAAACAGAAATCAGAATTATGTGGATTCCAGCTCATAGGGGAATTGAGGGGAATGAAGATGCAGACGTGTTGGCTCAGCAAGCTCTGAAACATGATAGAATTATGGAAGTAGCATTTAGTAAAGCTGAAAGTAAAGCAAAAATAAGGAATAATATTATGAGGGACTGGCAGAAACAATGGGATGAAGGGAAGAAGGGACGTCATTTATACAATATTAAACAAGTGGTAGGGAGAATGAAAGCAATAGGAAGACATACAAGAGAACATATAATTATTTTGAGGTTGAGATTGGGGCATACTGGGTTGAATAAAACAATGCATTTATTGAAAAAACATCCATCAGGTATGTGTGAGTGTGGAATAGAAGACGAATCAGCAGAACATGTGATTAGCCAATGTGTCAAATATGGAAATCAAAGGATAAAATTCAGAGATGAATTTGTCACAGTGTCTGGGTTGTGTCCCTGGGTGTCCACTAGATGTCCTCCTTCTCACGGTGTCTATCACCTTATCACTTTCTGTCTCCCTTATTTGGTCACCTTCCTCCTTGTTTAGGTAATTGATTGTGTTCCCCACCTGTCTCCTGTTTCCCCATCATCCTTGTGTGTATTTATACCTGGTCTGTCTGAGTCTCAGTCACGGAGTCCTTGTTTAATGTTGTACGTTAATTCTTGCCCGTCATCTTGCCTTGCCTTGCCGTCGTGTTTGTTTATGTTTGGATTGCTCTTCCGGTTTTCGACTCACGCCTGGACTGTTTATGCTCTGTGGATTAACCCCTAATAAAAGGCATACCCGCTATTGGTTCTCTCTCCTGTGTGTTCAGTAACACCAAACGTGACAGAAGGACTCCGTCACTTTGAGACCCAGCGGTATGTCGAGTTACGCTTCTTCCCCAGCCTCCGAGCGGGAGAGAGGCATTCAGTTTGAGGGAACCCGCCTGGTCGTGTTTCGCGGGACCAGGGGAGGGCGCCGAGGAGGAGGTGGGCGAGAGGAAGCCCAGCATCGCTCTCCACCATGGCTCCCCTTTGACTCTGGGTTCACGTGGGAGGGACCAGAGCCGCCGTCTCACCAGGGCAGAAGGAGAAAGCCAGCGACACTGCCCATGAGGAACGCGGGTCCAGCACCACAGCACAAGAGGGCCACCAGCCCAGCGCCACGGTGCAAGATGGCCGCCAGCTCAGCGCCAACGCCCAGGAGGGCCGCTGACTCCTTCTTGGATTATTTCGCTACGCTGTCCAAGATCCTAGAGATTCCCAAGACGGTTAATGTCATGGCTGCGGAGCCAGCGCCACAGCACAAGATGGCCGCCAGCCCAGAGCCACAGCACAAGATGGCCGCCAGCCCAGCGCCACAGCACAAGATGGCCGCCAGCCCAGAGCCACAGCACAAGATGGCCACCAGCCCAGCGCCACAGCACAAGATGGCCGCCAGCCCAGCGCCACAGCACAAGATGGCCGACTCAACGCCTGAGTCTCCAGACGAGGTGTCGCCGACTCGCCAACATAGAGGACGGAGGAGGAGGAGACAGGCGTCTACCGTTCCTCAAAGCCCAGAGGACGTTCCCGAGGCGGTGCCCGAGGCCGTTCCCGAGACCGAGGCGGTGCCCGATGCTGTTCCCGAGGCCGAGGCGGTGCCCGAGGCTGTTCCCGAGGCCGAGGCGGTGCCCGAGGCTGTTCCCGAGGCCGAGGCGGTGCCCGATGCGGTTCCGGAGGCTGAGGCGGTGCCCGATGCTGTTCCGGAGGCCGATGCCGAGGCGGTGCCCGAGGCGGTGTCCGATGCCGAGGCGGTGCCCGATGCTGTTCCGGAGGCCGAGGCGGTGCCCGATGCTGTTCCGGAGGCCGAGGCGGTGCCCGATGCTGTTCCCGAGGCCGAGGCGGTGCCCGAGGCTGTTCCGGAGGCCGAGGCGGTGCCCGAGGCTATTCCCGAGGCCGAGGCGGTGCCCGATGCCGAGGCGGTGCCCGATGCTGTTCCCGAGGTCGAGGCGGTGCCCGATGCTGTTCCGGAGGCCGAGGCGGCGCCCGAGGCTGTTCCCGAGGCCGAGGCGGTGCCCGATGCCGAGGCGGGGCCCGATGCTGTTCCGGAGGCCGAGGCGGTGCCCGATGCTGTTCCGGGGGCCGAGGCGGTGCCCGATGCTGTTCCCGAGGCCGATGCCGAGGCGGGGCCCGATGCTGTTCCGGAGGCTGAGGCGGTGCCCGATGCGGTTCCGGAGGCCGATGCCGAGGCGGTGCCCGAGGCGGGGTCCGATGCCGAGGCGGTGCCCGATGCTGTTCCGGAGGCCGAGGCGGTGCCCGAGGCTGTTCCCGAGGCCGAGGCGGTGCCCGATGCCGAGGCGGGGCCCGATGCTGTTCCGGAGGCCGAGGCGGTGCCCGATGCTGTTCCCGAGGCCGATGCCGAGGCGGGGCCCGATGCTGTTCCGGAGGCTGAGGCGGTGCCCGATGCGGTTCCGGAGGCCGATGCCGAGGCGGTGCCCGAGGCGGTGTCCGATGCCGAGGCGGTGCCCGATACTGTTCCGGAGGCCGAGGCGGTGCCCGAGGCTGTTCCCGAGGCCGAGGCGGTGCCCGATGCCGAGGCGGGGCCCGATGCTGTTCCGGAGGCCGAGGCGGTGCCCGATGCTGTTCCGGGGGCCGAGGCGGTGCCCGATGCTGTTCCGGAGGCTGAGGCGATGCCCGATGCTGTTCCGGAGGCCGATGCCGAGGCGGTGCGCGATGCCGTTCCGGAGGCCGAGGCGGTGCCCGATGCTGTTCCCGAGGCCGAGGCGGTGCCCGAGGCTGTTCCCGAGGCCGAGGCGGTGCCCGATGCCGTTCCCGATTCGGTGCCCGTGCCTGAGGCCGTTCCCGATTCGGTGCCCAAGACCGGTCCAGAGTCAGGACCAGCCACTGATGACCTTCCGGGGTCAGGGCGGGTCACCGTGGGACGTTCGGAGTCAAGTCAAGTCACTGGGTGGGCTGCTGCTCGGGCCTGTTGGACTCCGGCATCGGCCACAGGGGGGTGGTGGTCATCCGCTCCGCCCTGGGGGACTCTGGCGTCGACCACGAGGACGTGGTGGTCCTCCGCTCCACCCTGGGGGGTTTCCGCTCTGACCACGAGGACGTGGTGGTCTTCGGCTCCACCCTGGGGGGCTTTTTGCTTTGACCACACGGACATGGTGGTCTTCTGCCCCGCCCTGGGGGGGTTTCATGTTGTGTTTGTCTGTTGTTTTTGTATTTACTCCTGTCCCTGTTCCTCTCTGTAGTCTGGCCCTCCATCCCTCCCCCTGAACCTCCCCCTGTCCGCCTCCCTCCTGGTCTGTCTTATGTCTGTCGTGGAGCGTCTGGGAGCCGCTCCGTAGAGGGGGGGTTCTGTCACAGTGTCTGGGTTGTGTCCCTGGGTGTCCACTAGATGTCCTCCTTCTCACGGTGTCTATCACCTTATCACTTTCTGTCTCCCTTATTTGGTCACCTTCCTCCTTGTTTAGGTAATTGATTGTGTTCCCCACCTGTCTCCTGTTTCCCCATCATCCTTGTGTGTATTTATACCTGGTCTGTCTGAGTCTCAGTCACGGAGTCCTTGTTTAATGTTGTACGTTAATTCTTGCCCGTCATCTTGCCTTGCCTTGCCGTCGTGTTTGTTTATGTTTGGATTGCTCTTCCGGTTTTCGACTCACGCCTGGACTGTTTATGCTCTGTGGATTAACCCCTAATAAAAGGCATACCCGCTATTGGTTCTCTCTCCTGTGTGTTCAGTAACACCAAACGTGACAGAATTAAAGAAATATGGAGTGAACACATTAAATCTTAAAACCCTATTTAAAGTTGGAGATCATATATATAAGGCTCTGTTTACTTTTGTGAAAGAAACTGGTTTAATGAAAATAATTTAACTGCTAAGGGTTTATTGTATTAATTCATTCACTGCTTTCCTAAATGGTTTATATATATATATATATATATATATATATATATATATATATATATATATACTTTTTTCTCCCTTAATAAGTATACATTGCTGGTCCACACTCCAGCACAGTAGGGGGAGGATATGCATCTTAAACGTTAGTTGCCACCTGCCATTATAAATACAAGAAGAAGAAGAAGAAGAAGAAGAAGAAGAAGTGGTTTGAGTGGGACTGGACGTAACCATTCTGAATGTGTCAGCTGCGCTTGATGTCAGTCCGATGGAGACGCTGTAAGCTTTGTTGGGGATCTTTTTTCTTTTGTTTAACTTTCTGTCAGTAACAAAGTCTAGATTTTTAAAATTGTAGTTAAAGCTAGTGATGGCAAAATCGATGCCTCGTGAACCAATGAAACAGTTGAACCAAATGTGCCATATTGATTCGAGGCTTCGAATCAATCAGACACCCGTCTCAACGGTGACACCTAGTGGTCACTTGCAGGTGTTGATCTGAAACAACCTTGACGAGCCATTAAAAAAATGTGTTGTTTTTTTATTATTATAATGTTCTAATATGTGAAGCTTGTAACCTATAGGCTCCTCACTGTGCATAATGTTATTTTGGTCATGAAAAATGAATATTAATAAAAGAAATCAAGCCACAATGTCTCACTTTTTTAGAGATTTTTATTCAAAAATATTAATTTATCTGCTGTGGAAGGACTTAGCCTACTTCTTTTTTTACAGATAATTTCTCCAGCCTTTGAAAAAATCCTCTCACAATGGACACTTGTTGCTGGCATACAAAGATATTTTTTTGCAAGGACATACAAATGAGGAAAGATTACTGCTCTCTCTTTCCAGTAAGTTAGTGGATCATGAGTTCTGGGCAAATACGCATCATTGATGTATTTTTTCACTTCCACTGTGGCATCAGCTGTAGCATTGTGTATCATCTTGGTTTGATGGATGCGAGTATCAAAAAGTTCCCATAAACTATCCTGTGTTTCTACTGGTGTTGATGTTGATGGTGATGGTGATGATGATGATGATGGGTGTGATGTTGACATTTCTGGGTCTGAATAAAAATGAAAACAGCAATTAGTAACAAATCCTAAACTGACGGCATATATGAAGGATATATTATATTACATGATTCAGATTACATAACATAACACAGACTGAAACTGCTCACCAGGATTTGTGTTTGAACGCATCAGTGAAGCACACTCCAGTGTGATATGCTTTTCAGCTTCCTGGGCTTTGGCAGCATTTCCAAATGCCACATTTTTGAACCTTGGGTCCAGCAGTGTAGCCAGTGCCAAGGCTCTAAAACTCTCATAACCTCCACATCTGGAGTGCAGACCTTCTTGCAGATGTGAGCCTATGAGCCAAAACAGGAGAAACACATATTTATAATAATGACAATAATATGACAGTTATGGCCAATCACATGGGTAGTATGGTCATTGTGGCCTACCTAATTGAACAGTTGATTCCTGCGTTGCATTTCCTTTTTTCTGTGCAAGCTTGTGCTGCAACATCCTGTACAGTGGTATAAGCTTTGAAGCAGACACTCTCTTTTCCTCTGACATCTCTGTTGTTGCGAGTTTGAATGGTTGCAGTATTGACAATGATTGTTCAATAATGTCATAATCAATACTTGTCAGGGGAGCAGTATCATTGTTTAAGTTGGAAAGTGCAGCAGCCACTGGTTCACATTGGTCATACAAGCGCTGTAGCATGTCAAATGTGCTGTTCCATCTTGTGTCAACCTCCTGTATCAGTTTCAGAGTTGGTCTTCCCATCAAGCTATGCATCTTCACAAGCTTGTCCTTTGCTTTGCAGCTGGATCTGAACAACCCCACTATCTTTCTGGCCTTCTGGCGTATTTCATTGATGACTGGGGTTTGATCTAGTGCCTTTTTCACAATCAAATTTAAAGTATGAGCAAAACATGGGACATGGCGAAGGTGGAGTAGCTGGGCACTTAGGATCATGTTAGATGCATTGTCAGTCACCATGCACTGAAGTTTGGAGGTTATTCCCCACTCAGCCATTAGCAAGGCTTTAGCCTCCATGAGATGCTGGGCTGTGTGGGTTTGGTAAAACCTCCTTACACCCAGTACAACAGTTGCCATTTTTGCCTCTGGTGTTATGTAATGGCAAGTCACACCAAGATATCCATCCATATTAATGGAGGACCACATGTCAGCTGTAAGGCTAACAAATTCGGCCTTTTGTAGGTCCTCCATTGTCTTCTCCTTGGCTTTGTTGTACTTTTCGCTGACCATTATTTTAAGCACCTTCCGGGATGGGAGGACATAGCTTGGATCAAGCTTGTTCACAAATGCCCTGAATCCCTCATCGTCCACGATGGTGAAGGGCTGCAGATCCTTCACCACCATGTTTATAAGAGCCTCATCCAATTCCCTCTGTCTGACTTTTAAAAGAGAAGACAAAACATACTTTCAGACAAATACATTGGAAAAATACAGCTTCAATTAGTGCACATCTATTAAAAGTATAGCCTACTGGTTCATTATTTGGAAACCTTCCAGTGTTTATAATCAGTGCTTTATATAACTTATAAACTTTATAAACAGTGTCCCAAAAGGTTGTAATTATATTTCAATTATAATTATATCCCAAACAATGCATACCTTGCTTAGATGGCCCAGCAGTGTCAGTAGCAGGCCTAGGTACAGGGGGAATGCCATCCTCTGCACCCTGCAAAATGGCAGGATGAGTGCTCCTCAAATGGCGCATCATGGATGATGTATTGTTGCAGTAGGCTAGCTGCCGATCACAATACACACATCTCACTTTATTTGGGGTTTCTAAATGGAAATGCTCCCACACCACAGATGTACGGCATCTCTTCTGGGGAGCTTCCATTTTATCTATCTATCCAAATCTATCTATCTATATATGAATCGATATATGTATCTAGATATGTATCTATAATCTATGTATCTATATATGTATCTATCTATAATATATGTATTTATATATGTATCTATAATCTATCTATATATGTATCTATCTATAATATATGTATTTATATATGTATCTGTAATCTATCTATATATGTATCTATCTATTAATCTAGCTGTCTATATATATTTATATCTATGTATCTATTAATGTGTCACTATATGTATACTCTGTCTGTCTCTAGCCTCTCAGTCAATGTGTTGTGTAAATTTAAATGTAAGTCTAAATTGCCTATAACTAATCAAATTGCACTATGTCACTATATCACCAAAAATCCGCTATCTCAAAGTCAAACTCCTCTCACAAAAACCCACGAGGTCAAAATGCGTTTATTTCACTTTTATACAGATGTGCCATTGTGTGGTCTGTTCCCGACCGTTCCAATCAAACGCTGATTCGGCGGACCACACCTGATGAAACAATTAGTGAAACACTTCGAGGCTTCGTTTGGTCATAGTCACGTGACATGGGTGTTTCGAATCACGCTTCGGATCAGTGTTTCGACACATCTGCGCTTCGGGATCTCGCAAAGCTTCGGAACGACTGTTTCGCTTCAGCCATCCTTAGTTAAAGCTAGAGTACAACATAGTTTCTGACAAGTATATTGTGCTGGTGTTTTAACGACTGCGTTTGATGCATTTTCTTTCAGATAAGTGTAAATGCATACCTCTTTTTTTCTTTTGTTTTAAATTTTTCAACCAGCGTGACAACACTAACTTTCCTGGTTAACATTGAAAACTGCTGCTTGATTTACGTTCGCTTCTTTTTGGTTTTAGTTTGAGGTAAGATACAAATGATATAAACTCTTTAGGCTGTTTTTCTTTTCTAACTGGTAACAAACTCTAACACCTTTTTAAATTGTAATGTTACAAGCTTTGATTCTCACTTGTTGCTTAACGCACATATCTGATACTTGTTTGTTTGTTTTAAATAAATAGTAACCTAGTTTTGTTTTCTAACTGGTATCGAATTCTAAATAGTTTTTTAAATTGTAATGCTACAAGCTTTGATTTTCACGTGTTGTTTAACGAACGTATCTTATACTTTTTGGCTTGTTTGGTTGTTTTAGATAAATAACCAGTAACCTAGTTTTCTTTTTATTTAATTTGTAACTTTAACACCCTTTTTTACTCTTTTCCAATTAAAAAAAAACAGATAATTAAATTTTTTCTATTTCGTCAATGTTTTAACAGTTTTCTTGAAAAGCATTGTGTATGTAAAACCTTAATAAAAACTTCCCTTATACCATTTTCACGTTTTCACATTTTAAAGTTTAAAGCACATAGTTTTGAACAGTTTTTTTAATGGCCCCCACACACAAAAAAAAATTCCCTGGGTGGGGTCGGGCGGGGGGGGGTGGGGCTGTACAGGGAGGGGTGGGTGGTCCAAACAGGTATACAAAACAGATGTCTTTTATGACCCTCATCAATCAAATTTTTCGAGACAAGGTGCACTATATCTTCTCTCTCTCTCTCTCTCTCTCTCTCTCTCTCTATCTCTCTCTCTCTATATATATATATATATATATCTCAACACAGAAATATCTCAATACAGAAATATACATGACTGTATTGTTTTTTTCATATAGTTTGAGGAAATATGCCTATAAAGAGATTTTCTAATCCAGTTATTTCTATGATTTTTGTGAGAAGGATTTCTCTATCTCTCTTTCTTTCTGGAGCTGAATCTAGTTTCAGCACAGACCTCTGGACTGCCTGCGGTTCTCTATGATTTGTAGGACTCACATGGGAGGAAAGCAAGATTCCTATAGGTTAAAATCTGCAAACAATGACTCGTGTTGGCTTGATGGATGAACTACATACTTCCCCATTTGTCTATTCTTTAAACACCATCCCTTTATCAGTTGTTATCCAAAGTTTGCTAAAACACATACTCTGAATGTTGCTGGTTGAATGGGAAGAATTGAGAAACAAAATTGAAAGAGATGCGCAATAGAGATTAGACTGGAGCAGAAGTTTGTATAAGAGGATTCTTCAAAGACTCTCAGGTCCTAATTAAGTGTGGGACGCTTCCTCTTACCGTGACATTTCACTGGACATTCTTGATAAATGTCACACCCATGGTTATGCCAACAGCAAATGGATGTTTCACCAAGCGCTTAATGACCTTTATAAATATGCCTGCCTGGAATTCAAATTCTCACACCCACATCCATAAAATATGTGCTTTGTAAACAAGGTGTGTGTATGGGGTCTTGTGCATCAATTTAAGACTGGCACCCCTGTCAGGGATGTCTAGGCTGCATTGTACAGGAATAGCTAAATGGGACCTTTCTCGTGTGAAAAAAAAAATGCTAGTCTTAAAAATCAAATCATAGTTTTTCTGAATTAATAATGACAGATTGCTTATTGCAGATTATATAATGTTTAGTGCTTATTTGTTTAAAGAAATATAATACCAAATACAATTAACTGTAGTACTGTTTAGCCCCTTTCACACAGTACATGACAAATTGTACTGGTATTTTAGTAGTGATGTATATGTAAAATGATTATGCTTAATTAGCCGAAAATGCACTTGGTCATTTAAACGTGGTAACCTGTTTCAGGGCCTGGGTCAAAGGGGGGCGTGAGGAGGCATCGCCCTCTCACTCGTACTATCTCCCAAGGTGAGTGTGAAAATAGATTTTCATTGAAATTAATGAAATTTAATGTTTTTTTTTTTTTTACATATATAATTGCCAAATGCATAGGCTTTCTAGAATTAATATGATGCTACTATATCAACAATTTAGGACAGTTTGTTTCACAAAGTTGTATTTTAATTGTTACTCTGAAACAAATTCCTGCAAGTGGTGCAACTAAGAAAGCAGCACTACTGAGTAAGGTATGATGACAAAGTTTAATTATTTAGCTGTATTGCTGTTGTTTGTTGCTGTTAAAGTTGTTACTTAAAATGATGCATCTGTTAAATGGGTCGAAATGAATGTATTATGTCAGCGAATTGGTCACAATGAGCTTGTTTCATTGTAAAGCAGACATAATTAAGTATTTCTCGTGGTTGTGGTGGTATCAATATTTGTGGGCAAAACTGCTGCCTAAAACTGCTCACATTTTTATTTCCTGGATGTCAGATTTTTGAATTTGGTGGCTATGCAATTTTGTTTTATTCAATACTTTTCCATCTGTATTTGCTAAGTAGCTTTTAATAGGTTAATTCACTCAGAATGCATTTTTCATTAACTGCTGTACTTCTCCAATGCATTTCAATGTAAATGCGCAACCCGACGTCTTGAATGCTGCGCTCTCGTCTCAGGTCTTTAGCAGTTTCTCGCGCATAATTATCGTGCATAATAGCCTACATCAGTCTAAAACACGGTGCTCAAGTTAGAGGTCTGCAAGCCCGACGGGGCCTGACACAAAAGTTCCCAATGCTTCGGGAAAAGCTGCATTTTGACAGAGTTTTGATTTGATTACCATGACAAACAGCGAGCCAATTGGTCACGTGCAGTGCTTGCCATCTCCTCATTAGACGCGCCTTTGTCTGCTGAACAAAAAATGCTCCAAACATTTTTCGAAATTAACTTAATAAAAAAACAATACGAAATATAATCAGTTTGCCATTACATACAAAACTTAATAATTTTTGATAGCTGAAACAGTAGTAGGCTATAAGCTGTTTTGGGAGAAGGGGGAAAAAAAAGACGGGCTCGTGCCAGTAATTCTGATAAGCTGTAGAACATGGGCTGGGCTTGGGCTTGGACCTGAGCGTGTTGAGCCGGGGTCGGGCTCGGGCCTAAATTTGAGGCCCATGCAGGGCTCTGGCACAATTTCAAAGAAATTCAGCATCTAAAACAAGTCTCTAGTATAATAATTTATTATTATTATTATTATTATTATTTACTTTTACTCTGTGCTATGTCATCGACCCCCTTCGTCACCTCAGACACCCCCTCAATCAGTGCTGCGCTGGCACCGGCTCTGACCTGTTTTCTTTTATCGGAGTAAGGTAATAAATGGCATAAGCATAAAATGGTCGTAACAGGTAGTTTTTTGCCTAGATTTTACTCTGATTTTTCACGACATGTAAATGCAATAACGTGTGTGTGTGTGTGTGTGTGTGTGTGTGTGTGTGTGTGTGTGTGTGGAAGTCGTGGCCTAATGGTTAGAGAGTCGGACTCGCAATCGAAGGGTTGTGAGTTCGAGTCTCGGGCCGGCAGGAATTGTAGGTGGGGAGGGAGTGCATGTACAGTGCTCTCTCCACTTCAATACCATGACTTATGTGCCCTTGAGCAAGGCACCGAACCCCCAACTGCTCCCTGGGCGCTGCAGCATAAATGGCGTGTGTGTTCACTGCTGTGTGTGTGCACTTTGGAAGGGTTAAAAGCAGAGCACGAATTCTGAGTATGGGTCACGTCACTCATATATATATATATATATATATATATATATATATATATATTTCTGAGAAATACAGGTATGCTATTTTTATATATTAAATATATTTATATATAATATAAATTGTATGAATATAAATAAATACATGTAAATACAAAATATACAAAGTACACACATATATTATGTAAACAAAAACGTTTATTTTGGATGTGATTAATCATTTGACAGCACCAGTTGAAAGAGATTAAGCAGACAGTCTACTAATACTCTAATGACTGTTGGTTGACATGTACTGTAGGGTACATCTCAAACGGAATGCTGCATCCTATCAAGGCTGCGTCCTTCCTAGGTCAGTCCTTGAGAGGCTTGTAGGCTACAGTCCTCCTCGGCATGAAACGCTAGAATGAGAAAGTCAATTAATTTGATACAGCACATATGTACCCACCCTCACTGCAACAGGAACTAAAATACTAATAAAAATGAGTTTTGGAAAAATACTTTGTATTACAAATCATTATATTATTTGGCTTTCTATTAATGTAGTACAATGAATCACAGTTGTCTAGTCTCCTAGTGGCTTACATTATTGGCAGTTTAATGTTTAGTGAGTAATTTGCACCAAAACAAAAAATAACATCTATGCTTTCATGTCCAAAAACATTATTTTTGTCTTACATTTCATAATAAATTCAGACAAGCTCAGGGACCTGTACCATGATGGTAGATGTACAAATTCAGATTCACAAAACCAAACCAGCTTTGTTGGTACCATGATGCTGATCATAAACTTTCTTTGTCAACTCGGGCTTTGATCCTGAGTTTGTCTAGCATTTGCACATGAATGTGTGACATCACTGGGGATCAGCCAACCTCAAGCCTATTTTTTTTTCTTCTGGGGGCATAAATAGAGAAATTTGGGTCAATACTGCGGCAGCAAATCCCTTTTTAATATATGATTTATTGAATCATTCACATCAAACGATTCGTTCAAAAGGGGCAGCTGTGGCCTTATGGTTAGAGAGTTGGACTTGTAACCTGAAGGTCGCAGGTTCGAGTCTCAGTGCTGGCAGGAGCTGTTGGTGAGCTTCCGGTAACCCTCATTATCCATGGCTGAAGTGCCCTTGAACCCCCCAGTTGCTCCCCGGGCGCAGGATATATAGCTGCCCACTGCTCCGGGGGTGTGTTCACTTCTCACTGCTGTAAGTGCGCACTTGGATGGATTAATTCCGAGTATGGGTTACTGAGTATGACCTTGAAGATTGAAAGCTGCATCATACACTTAGGGAAATTATGACGCCGCATCACTGCTTATTGACCCTGGCGGTGTGAAAATACACTTAGCTCACGAGATGAGACAAAATACAGATACTTGGTTCACTAGAACGTGACAATATTTAGGGCCTGAGCACCGATGGTGCGAGGACCCTATTGTATCTGCTTTGTTTATTAGGGCCCGAGCACCGATGGTGTGAGGACCCTATTGTATCTGCTCCGTTTTTTTAGGGCTCAAGCCTGGAGGGTGAGAGCCCTATTGCTTTCCATTAGGATTATTTGTTATTATTATTATTTATTATTATAATTTTTCTTCAAGGTTTCGGGGGCTTTTGGGGCCCTTAACATGCTCGAAAACTCTTCAAAATTGGCACGCATCTTGGAACCTACGGTCATAAGGGCCGGGCAGAGACTGATACAGGGGCGTAGCACAGGGGCTCTACAGCGCCCCCTGGAATATGGAGGGCCATATATCACAAATACTTGCACATAAACATATGAAACTCGGTACACATATAAATGTCATCAATCCAAACAACTTTCGTATTGCATATCAGGAAGTATTGCACAACAGGAAGTTGGCTATTTAGGGTTTAGTATTCGTATTTTCCGTCAAAGTTTTGGGGGCTTTTGGGGTCCTTAACATGCTCAAAAACTCTTGAAAATTTGCACACACCTTAGAATCTGTGGCTTTTAGGAGGCCGCAGAGGCTGGGACCCAGGCGTGGCAAAGGGGCTCTACGGTGCCCCCTGGAACACAGTCAGAAATGTTGATGTATTGCTCACACATACTTGCACGTATTCATATATAACTCAGAACACTTATAGATCTCATGGTGCCGAACAACTTTCGTATTGCATGTCATAGACTCCCCCCAACAGGAAGTCAGCTATTTAGAGTTATGTAAAAAGCGCATGCTAATTTGAAATACTTGTCATAGGTTTTTTAGCCGATTGCCACCAAACTCGGTCAAGATGGTCTCAAGACATTCGGGATGAAAAATGCCAGGGGATTTTTAATATCTCAAACGGTATTTTTACTCATTTTGCTTCAAACTTCATCATAATAATTTCAAAAACACAGCCAATATAAATCGGCGGGGGGATATTGATATCTAAAAATATTGTTGCCGGGGCAACATGTCAAACTGGAATACTTCTCAGGTGATTTTGAGGCATATAACATACTTAGAATTTCATCAAACTCAGAACACATATCAGTATTAATGATAACTAGACACTGGCAAAAGTTCATAAAAGGGCGTGGAAGAGGCACTCTATAGCGCCAACTTTTGTCAAAAGTGGGGGGGTTCGTTTTAGCTACAGACACCAAACTCGGGACATAAATTGTTCTTATCAAGACGGACAACTTTCTAATTCACAGTCATCAGCTATGACCAACAGGAAGTCAGCTATTTTGATTTGAATGTGGATTTTTGAAAGAATTTAGCTGTGAATTAATGCATACTGCTCAGAGGAGAGTTACACTATACACACCAAATTTTGTCTACATGATGCCAAAACATTGAGTAACTTAAATTGCAAATAAATTTAATATAGGTGTTAGGTGTTCTGTCCTGAACAAACACCCATGACCAAATTCAGTAATAGTCATAGCGCCACCTGCTGTTACATGGTTAACACTCTTATGGACTCCTAGGAACATATTAAAAAGTGTCAACAAGTGTTAAATATGCTGGCAACAAGCTAGAAGCATAATAAAACATGGTTGCAACACTTGCAGATGGGAGTTTTACTTACTCAAACATGTTCTGAGGGCAGAAAGGAAAATGATTGGTTTACCGATTCAACCAATGAAATTGAAGCAGAGGCTGAGTCAGGAAATTTGAACGTGTGGAAGGAATACTTCAGACAGATATGTTACTGACGCTTCGTGGGAGGCATTTATTGCAAGGTAAGTTCATTTACCATGTATTTTCATGAAAAAAATTAACATCTCTAACATTTAATAAGATAATTAGCAAACAAAGATACAGAACAAGTAATTATGGACTAAATATTATATAGCATGCATTTTCACTTGACTGCTTCATCAGTTGATTACACCAAAGCTGGTTATGAGGTAACTGGAGTAAAACATGCTTTTCCAATGCTTCCATGCTGTCTGTGAAACGGATATGAGCGAAAAAAGAACTCTCCTTGACATTACATCAGTCAGTTAGCGTTAACATTAGCATTATCACTGCTCTCAGGGCAGGAGTACTCAATATTGATATTACTGTTATTTTTAATAAATTGTGTGCTGCTTACGAGCATGGGTATTCAATATTTAAATTTATGCTATTTTTAATGAACTGTGTGCTGCTCTCAGGGCAGACGTACTCCATATTCATATTACTGTTCTTTTACTAAAATATGTGCTGCTCTCAGGGCAGAAGTTCTCCATATACATATTAGTATTATTTTACTAAACTATGCACTGCTCTCAGTGCAGGAGTACTCAATAATCATATAACTGTTATTTTACTAAACTATGTGCTGCCCTCAGGGCAGAAGTACTCAATATTTATATTACTATTATTTTACTAAACTATGTGCTGCTCTCAGGGCAGGAGTACTCAATATTCATATTACTTTTATTTTACTAAATTATGTGCAGCTCTCAGGGCAGGAGTACTCAATATTCATATTATTATTTTAATTAGCTATGCACTGCTCTCAGGGCAGGAGTACTCAATATTCACATTACTGTTATTTGAAATAGGGCTGAAACGATTCCTCGAG
Organism: Carassius carassius; assembly: GCF_963082965.1. Classification (NCBI taxonomy): domain Eukaryota; kingdom Metazoa; phylum Chordata; class Actinopteri; order Cypriniformes; family Cyprinidae; genus Carassius; species Carassius carassius. The sequence continues at coordinate 19,443,975 of NC_081780.1, read as the reverse complement.
TAACTCGAGTAACTAGATTACAAATAATGATCGAGGCAAATTTCTCTGCCTCGAAGCCTCTTTTATTTTATTTTAAATATCACGTCAGGTTCTTTTGCAATGATTTTTTAATGTGAGACAAAGCATTTACGTCACCCACAAAGCAGAAGGAGACACAAGCGCTGCGTCTGAAATCGCACACTGCAAGGAGTCAGCAGTGTTTTGATTTGAGCGCGCAGGCAACGTAAAGAGAACGTCGTGGCGTGTGTCCATTGTGAGATAGAGCTAGCATTCCACAACTAGGGCCCTATGATTTCCGCGATGCAGAAAACGCGGAATCCAGTCATAAAAATGGAATTTACAGTCTATTTAAATATGAATCCTGCATGTTCTGTGTGTCACTGTTAATGAATGGAGCAGAAGCGCGTCTTCCTTTATCAAACACACTGAAGCGTGCGTGACGCTCGCGGTAACTTCAGCGTCTGCTGTCTCACTAAATAAGGACATGAACACAACAACATCTCCAGAACTGTTCTGAGAGTCACTTCATGAGCATTTGACCATTTGATTTGAGTAAAACTAGCGTCACATCACATACACAGAACTGTAAAGGTACGTCAGTCAACCCGTCAAAATAAAAGTCCGGTTAAAGACTATTGTTCAACAGAATGTACATAGCCTACTACTAAAAAAAAAAAAAAATCAAACATTATTTTTTTAGGTTTAATCACACAACATTTCTTTCATGTTTTATTTTTAATAGTAAATCCCCTTTGTTTACCAAAAAGTTGTTAATTTTCAATAATTAAAAGATAAATTAATGTTTTATGTGTTTAATGGGCATCTCAGAAAATGCTTTATTTAAAACCCCAACTGAATGGCACTTAAATGCACTTAATTAATCTGTCAACTTTATTGTCATTGTTCACAGTACAAGTACAGACAGAAACAATGGGTAATAATTAAATGTTAATGTTTGATGTATGCATTGAATTATATGCATTTAAAAAATATTTTTTATTTTTTTTTTTCTAAAAAAGGAAACTTGTTCATTTTAAGAGACCAGGAGTCTTATTTTCTCTTGCATAATTAATATTGCACTTTAATTAAGCAAAAACACATTTTATCCGATTAATCGGTGGAATTTTTGGTAGAATACTCGATTACTAAAATATTCATTAGCTACAGCCCTAATTTGAATAATCTATGCCCTGCTCTCAGGGCAGGAATACTCAATATTTATATTACTATTATTTTAATAATCTATGCGCTGCTCTCAGGGCAGGAGTACTCAATATTCATATTACTTTTATTTTTTCTAAGCTATGTGCAGCTCTCAGGGCAGGAATACTCAATATTCATATTACTATTATTTTAATTATCTATGCCCTGCTCTCAGGGCAGGAATACTCAATATTCATATTACTATTATTTTAATTATCTATGCACTGCTCTCAGGGCAGGAGTACTCAATATTCATATTACTGTTATTTTTAGTGTATTATATGCTGCTCTCAGGGCGGGATTGTTTAATATTCATATTACAATTATTTTACTAAACTATGTGCTGCTCTCAGGGACCATACATTTGTTTTTATTACAGCTGTGACTGTTTCATGCAGTTTTTCTTCTCTTTGCAGAATAAAATTCTTGGAAAAGGCAGAAGCCATCCGTGGGCCCTTCCTGGAGAAAGGAAATTTCTGGACTTTCTTTCTAAGCTCCTCTAGTTTTATTTGAGAATCTTGCTGATATTTGTGCCCATATTATTGCTGATGTAAGTGCCCATATTATTTTCCCCTCAAATATTATTTTTCATGAATTGCAATATAGCTGTTTGTAAATGTAAAAAGGTCTGCAAAGGTTTACAGATCAAATTGCACGACAAATAAAGTTTTGTCTCGTAAAAGTAAGAATTCTGAAGATTCTTAACTACTGTGCTGAAATGAGTATCAGAAACTCCAATCTCACTTCATGTTACCAGTTACCTGTTAGGTTTGTTTGCATAATGCCAGCCTATGGACGTCATCGGCTGTCCTTCAAACGTCTACTACTCTAATCTGCCCTCAATCACAATAGTTGTAGCTAAGGCCAAACAGAGTACAGTAGGCTGTAGAAATGGCAGGGTTTAAGGATGTATTATGTGTCATTAAGAAATTGTCAATTTTGAGGCAGTTGAAATGTGTGATATTTTTATGATTTTACTAGTAATTATGTTTGCTTACATTGCTAAATTTCAGATGCTGGACAGTGAGCTGTTCATACGGTATATGTAATGTTCCTGGTTTGCTCCACAAAAGAAATTAGTCCAGGAAATATATGAAAATGAGGATGTTCATGATTCAATGTCCAAAACTAAAGACTTCAGGTAAAATAATGTTTTTGTTTTTACTTTTATATTTTTTACTTATTTTTTCATAATCATCAGTGTAAATTGAAACCAGACTCTTTATGCATTTCAAATGCAGGAAGACGTTGCAAACACTTCTGGAGACTTTGAGAAACATGCTTTGAGAAGATATCTTGCAAGGCGACCTAGGGCCTGGTTTAAAGGGAGCACGTTCAAACTACAGCAGTTTAATGATGCACCTACTTTTTGCAGCGAAATCTTCCTGTGTATTGTACATGCATTTAATTCACTGGATTTGTTTGTAATTGTAATTGTTTAAAAAAGGAAAGAAGTCATAATTATAATTGATTATTTTATTGTAATATTGGACCTGTAAACTGATTATTTTCAATCAACATTTCATTTTGTTCTTACACAAATAATCTGTACAACAAAGCTACTTGGTTTGCATTTTTAAGTATGTAATTGTAGGCCTATAAATATTTAAAAATTGTGTTGCATACCTGTTACTGCCATAATAATGACCCATTTCAAATGTTTACGTGCTTTTCTGGTCTTTTTGTTCTTAATAAGCATCCAGTCACTGTGATGGAGCATTTCTGAAATAGTATTCTTGTAAACATTTTAGTAGTTCAACATTCGCAAGGATTCGGCTGGAGATTTTCATGGGTATTGTGGGAGAAAAAACAATGACATTCTGGATTCAGATGGCAATAAAATCACAGACTAACCCCTGTAAATGTTGATAATCGCTAACGTCCCCATGAGAACCAATTACCCTTTGAATACCCTCGGCTATTATGTGCTTTCATCAGGTGGAACCAAACACACACCATTTTTCATTCATTTCCATTTTTGCACCATTTTGCACTCAGGTAACACTTTAAAATAATGTCTCATTTGTTAACATTAGTAAATGCATTGGTAACACTTAATAATAGCTGCACTCATTAGCTAAGCATTAGTAAATAGTTCCGGCTTTATATAGCCTTCTCCCCCAAAATTAATAGTCATTAATAAGCATTTTATGAATACAGTTATAATTAAATTGTTCATGGTTTATATGCACATTTATTTTGAGGAGGTTAAAGGCTGTAATCTAAATGCTTAATTAGAGAACTTGAGCAACAAGTGTGTGTATTGATGATTGGGAAGCACAGTTTTGAGCGCACTGCTGAGTATCTTACAAGGAGGATTCTAGTTGTATGCAGTCCATAAGGTTTGGCTTTGTGTGTACATGTGAACAAGGAGAGGCCACAAGAATTTGAGATCATGTTTAATGGATCTCAAGTACTAAAGAAAGACATTTGTTATGCATCTACATCTGTCTGTATGGACTCTCTTTGTGCGTGTAACTTGCTTACTCCTATTATCAACGGCATTGGAAAGCCGGTACACACACATACATACACACACACACACACACACATATATAAATAAATAAATATATATATATATAATTTTTTATCAAGTGTACAGCTGTACAGTTTCATTTTTTCCATCTTGAAAAAATATTTCTGTGTTCTGTATCCCTCTGTGTTGTGTTTAACCTTTTAGTTTCGTAGATGAATGTTCCTTTACATCTCCTTTGTGACTGCTTTAAATGTATAAATAGTCCTCACTTTAGATGAGCTCACCAAAATAGATAGCTGGAAACTACTAAATGTTTTATAAAAACCTGACTTTATCATGAATTACAGCAGGAATATATGTAAATAAAGCAGTTATTAACACACCAACTATTATCATGTGTCTAAATAATAAGATTTATATATTTACACTAAAATAGTTTATTAATCATTTAATTTCACTTTCTTAATGATCTCATGAACCACTGACAACTCCTAAATAATTGGTTTGAAAATTTTATTTAAAGTAGGAAAATACAATGATTGAACTTTATAGCTCGAGAACTAAACATTTATAGCTGTATTTATGAACTGCTTAATAATGTAGTGCTATTATTATTTTTCACTTTTTCCAACTTTAGTTATACTGTAATGTTTTTTCCTTTACTGATAAAATGGGCCATTAAAAAGAGGTTTAACTCAGACTGAAAAATGTGTTACTAAAGTTATATATATTTTTCTGTGAATGTGATTTCAAAGTCTAGATGATTTGGATTAACCCTTTAACTGCCGTATCCCTTAAAACCTGACTGCCAGAGGGCTATTGTGACTGCCTGTGCCTGCTGGGCACAGTTTATCTAATGCCACCGGGGTGGTGTTGCACTGATGGCTTGAGCCCGCCATCGCTGCTTGCAGCTATATTTAGGGCCCGAGCACCGATGGTGTGAGGACCCTCTTGGAATTGCTCCGTTTATTATTATTATTATTAATATTATTATTATTCTCCAAAATGAATCGCATTTTTGAGAGCCTAAACATGCTCGAAAAGTCATGAAACTTTGCACACACCTCAGAACCGGCGAAAATTTACGTCTGATATGGGTTTCAGAAGTGGGTGTGGCAAAATGGCTCGACAGCGCCACCTATACACGTTCAACGGTGTGCGCCTCAAGCTACGTTTCACGTACATGTATGAAAATCGGTATACACATGTATCTCTCCAATACCTACAAAAAAGTCTCAAATTTTGTGTCATTTTTGTCATTTCCATGCGTTGTATTTTAACGAACTCCTCCTAGAAATTCATTCAGATCAACACCAAAGTTGGTATGCCTAATCTAAAGGCCTTTGCGATGTTAAATTGCGAAGATTTTGAGTTTTCGTTAAACGGCGTGTCCGTGGCGGCCTGGCGAATTTCGATGATTCGCCATGAAAAATGAAGTTGCTATAACTCAGACATACAATGTCCAATGTGCCCCAAACTTCACATGTTTAATAAGACTCCTGACCTGAACAGATTGACATGCCCATATTCAGTTATAGTCATAGCGCCACCTATAGGCAACAGGAAGTTACATATTTTACACTGCGACAGACTACTCCTATTTTTATGTATTTTTTATGGTCAGTCTAATCTAAAGGCCTGTGCAATTTTAAATTGTGAAGATCTTGAGTTTTCGTTAAGGTCTCGCCAAGGGTATAAAAGATGTTATAACTCGGGCATAAAATGTCCGATCCTCCCCAAACTTCACATGTTTGATAAGAGTCCAGACCTGAACACATCTGAAGGCCAATATTCCATCAGGTGTGGCAAAATGGCTCGATAGCGCCACCTAACACATTCAATGGTGTGCGCCTCGAGCTACGTTTCACATCCATGTACGAAAATCGGTACACACATGTAACACACCAATACCTACAAAAAAGTCTCTTGGTATGAAATCCAAATCGCAACAGGAAGTCGGTTATTTAGAATATTCTCTGCAAAATTGATGTTGTTTTTGATATTTTCAGGGGTTGTACTTTAACGAACTCCTCCTAGAGATTTATTCAGATGAACACCAAACTTGGTCAGTGTAATCTAAAGCCATTTGCGATGTTAAATTGCGAAGGACTTAAGGTTTTGTTAAAGGGCGTGTCCATGGCGGCCTGACAAATTTCGATGTTTCGCCATGAAAAAGGAAGTTGCTGTAACTCAGACATACAATGTCCAATCTGCGCCAAACTTCACATGTTGGATAAGACTCTTGACCTGAACAGATGTACATGCCAATATTCAGTTATAGTCATAGCGCCACCTATTGGCAACAGGAAGTGAAATATTTTACACTGCGACAAACTACTCCTAGAAATTTTATGACATCAATGTTATTTTTGTGGTCAGTCTAATCTTAAGACCTGTGTGATGTTTAGTTGTGAAGATCTTGAGTTTTTGTTAAAAGGTGTGTCCATGGCGCCGTGACGAAGTTCGAAGTGTTGCCATGGGAATAAAAGTTGTTATAATTCAGGCATAAAATGTCCGATCTTGCCCAAACTTCACATGTGTGATAAGGGTCCTGGCCTGAACAGATCTGAAGGCCAATATTCCATTGGGTGTGGCAAAATGGCTCGATAGCGCCACCTTTACACTTTCAACATAGCGCGCCTCGAGCTCCGTTTCAAGTACATGTACAAAAATCGGTACACACATGTAACACACCAGTACCTACAAAAAAGTCTCTTGGTACGAAATCCTAATCCCAACAGGAAGTCGGTTATTTTGAAATTTCCCTGCAAAATTGGCGTTGTTTTTGCCATTTTTAGGGGTTGTACTTTAACGAACTCCTCCTAGAGATTTATTCAGATGAACACCAAACTTGGTCAGTGTAATTTTAAGCCATTTGCGATGTTAAATTGCGAAGGACTTGAGGTTTCGTTAAAGGGAGGGTCCATGGCGGCCTGACAAATTTCGATGTTTCGCCATGAAAAAGGAAGTTGCTGTAACTCAGACATACAATGTCCAATCTGCCCCAAACTTCACATGTTGGATAAGACTCTTGTCCTGAACAGATCTACATGCCAATATTCAGTTATAGTCATAGCGCCACCTATTGGCAACAGGAAGTGAAATATTTTACACTGCGACAAACTACTCCTAGAAATTTTATGACATCAATGTTATTTTTGTGGTCAGTCTAATCTAAAGACCTGTGTGATGTTTAGTTGTGAAGATCTTGAGTTTTCGTTAAAAGGCGTGTCCATGGCGCCGTGATGAAATTTGATGTGTCGCCATGGGAATAAAAGATGTTATAACTCAGGCATAAAATGTCCGATCTTGCCCAAACTTCACATGTGTGATAAGGGTCCTGGCCTGAACAGATCTGAAGGCCAATATTCCATTGGGTGTGGCAAAATGGCTCGATAGCGCCACCTATACATTTTCCTATACACTTTTAACGGAGTGCGCCTCAAGCTATGTTTCACGTACATGTACAAAAATCGGTACACACATGTAACACACCAATATCTACGAAAAAGTCTCTTGGTACAAAATCCGAATCTAAACAGGAAGTCAGTTATTTAGAATTTTCTCTGCAAAATTGGTGTTGTTTTTGGCATTTTCAGGGGTTGTACTTTAACGAACTCCTCCTAGAGATTTATTCAGATCAACATCAAACTTGGTCAGTTAAATCTAAAGGCCTTTGTGAAGGTAAATTGGGAAGATCTTGAGGTTTCGTTAAAGGGAGTGTCCATGGCGGCCTGACAAATTTCGATGTTTCGCCATGAAAAAGGAAGTTGCTATAACTCAGACATACAATGTCCAATCTGCCCCAAACTTTGAATGTTAGATAAGACTTCTGCCCTTAACAGATCTACATGCCCATATTCAATTATAGTCATAGCGCCACCTGCTGGCAACAGGAAGTGACATATTTTACGCTGAGACAAACTACTCCTAGAGATTTTTTGACATTAATGTATTTTTGTGGTCAGTCTAATCTAAAGGCCTGTGTACTGTTAAATTGTGGCAGTCTTGAGTTTTTGTTAAAGAGCGTGTCCATGGCAAAAATGACAAAATTTGATGTCTCGCCACAGCAAGAGAAGTTGTTGTAACTCGGGCATAAAATGTTTGATCTTCCCCCAACTTCACATGTTCGATAAGAGTGCAGCCCTGAACACATCTGAAGGCCAATATTCCATTATAGTGATAGCGCCACCTGCTGGGAACAGGAAGATTTGCACATACATGGAATAAACATTGATATATTCTACTTATATTTATGAGTTTAAACGCATATTTCTCACCGTTCACCTATTTACTAGAGCCACTCGCTGCCGGTGAGCCCGGGTGCGAGGGCCCGTTCATCACTGCTTGCAGCTTTAATTAGGGCCCGAGCACCGATGGTGTGAGGACCCTCTTGGAATTGCTCCGTTTATTATTATTATTATTATTATTATTATTAGGGCCCGAGCACCGATGGTGTGAGGACCCTCTTGGAATTGCTCCGTTTATTATTATTATTATTAGGGCCCGAGCACCGATGGTGTGAGGATCCTCTTGGAATTGCTCCGTTTATTATTATTATTATTATTATTATTATTATTATTAGGGCCCGAGCACCGATGGTGTGAGGACCCTCTTGGAATTGCTCCGTTTATTATTATTATTATTATTAGGGCCCGAGCACCGATGGTGTGAGGACCCTCTTGGAATTGCTCCGTTTATTATTAGGGCCCGAGCACCGATGGTGTGAGGACCCTCTTGGAATTGCTCCGTTTATTATTATTATTATTATTATTAGGGCCCGAGCACCGATGGTGTGAGGACCCTCTTGGAATTGCTCCGTTTATTATTATTATTATTATTATTATTATTATTATTATTATTATTATTATTATTATTATTATTATTCTCTAAGATGAATCGCATTTTTGAGAGCCTAAACATGCTCGAAAAGTCATGAAACTTTGCACACACCTCAGAACTGGCGAAAATTTACGTCTGATATGGGTTTCAGAAGTGGGTGTGGCAAAATGGCTCGACAGCGCCACCTATACACGTTCAACGGTGTGCGCCTCGAGCTACGTTTCACGTACATGTACAACCCGAATTCCGGAAAAGTTGGGACGTTTTTTAAATTTTAATAAAATGAAAACTAAAAGACTTTCAAATCACATGAGCCAATATTTTATTCACAATAGAACATAGATAACATAGCAAATGTTTAAAATGAGAAAGTTTACAATTTTATGCACAAAATGAGCTCATTTCAATTTTGATTTCTGCTACAGGTCTCAAAATAGTTGGGACGGGGCATGTTTACCATGGTGTAGCATCTCCTTTTCTTTTCAAAACAGTTTGAAGACGTCTGGGCATTGAGGCTATGAGTTGCTGGAGTTTTGCTGTTGGAATTTGGTCCCATTCTTGCCTTATATAGATTTCCAGCTGCTGAAGAGTTCCTGGTCGTCTTTGACGTATTTTTCGTTTAATGATGCGCCAAATGTTCTCTATAGGTGAAAGATCTGGACTGCAGGCAGGCCAGGTTAGCACCCGGACTCTTCTACGACGAAGCCATGCTGTTGTTATAGCTGCAGTATGTGGTTTTGCATTGTCCTGCTGAAATAAACAAGGCCTTCCCTGAAATAGACGTTGTTTGGAGGGAATCATATGTTGCTCTAAAACCTTTATATACCTTTCAGCATTCACAGAGCCTTCCAAAACATGCAAGCTGTCCATACCGTATGCACTTATGCACCCCCATACCATCAGAGATGCTGGCTTTTGAACTGAACACTGATAACATGCTGGAAGGTCTCCCTCCTCTTTAGCCCGGAGGACACGGCGTCCGTGATTTCCAACAAGAATGTCAAATTTGGACTCGTATGACCATAAAACACTATTCCACTTTGAAATAGTCCATTTTAAATGAGCCTTGGCCCACAGGACACGACGGCGCTTCTGGACCATGTTCACATATGGCTTCCTTTTTGCATGATAGAGCTTTAGTTGGCATCTGCTGATGGCACGGCGGATTGTGTTTACCGACAGTGGTTTCTGAAAGTATTCCTGGGCCCATTTAGTAATGTCATTGACACAATCATGCCGATGAGTGATGCAGTGTCGTCTGAGAGCCCGAAGACCACGGGCATCCAATAAAGGTCTCCGGCCTTGTCCCTTACGCACAGAGATTTCTCCAGTTTCTCTGAATCTTTTGATGATGTTATGCACTGTAGATGATGAGATTTGCAAAGCCTTTGCAATTTGACGTTGAGGAACATTGTTTTTAAAGTTTTCCACAATTTTTTTACGCAGTCTTTCACAGATTGGAGAGCCTCTGCCCATCTTTACTTCTGAGAGACTCTGCTTCTCTAAGACAAAGCTTTTATAGCTAATCATGTTACAGACCTGATATCAATTAACTTAATTAATCACTAGATGTTCTCCCAGCTGAATCTTTTCAAAACTGCTTGCTTTTTTAGCCATTTGTTGCCCCCGTGCCAACTTTTTTGAGACCTGTAGCAGGCATTAAATTTTAAATGAGCTAATTAAGTGGATAAAAGTGTAAAATTTCTCAGTTTAAACATTTGCTACGTTATCTATGTTCTATTGTGAATAAAATATTGGCTCATGTGATTTGAAATTCCTTTAGTTTTCATTTTATTAAAATTTAAAGAACGTCCCAACTTTTCCGGAATTCGGGTTGTATGAAAATTGGTATACACATGTATCTCTCCAATACCTACAAAAAAGTCTCTTGGAGCAAAATCCGAAACCCAACAGGAAGTCGGTTATTTTTAATTTTATGAGCAAATTTTGTGTCATTTTTGTCAATTCCATGCGTTGTATTTTAACGAACTCCTCCTAGAGATTAATTCAGATCAACACCAAAGTTGGTATGCCTAATCTAAAGGCCTTTGCGATGTTAAATTGCGAAGATTTTGAGTTTTCGTTAAAGGGCGTGTCCGTGGCGGCCTGGCGAATTTCGATGATTCGCCATGAAAAATGAAGTTGCTATAACTCAGTCATACAATGTCTAATCTGCCCCAAACTTCACATGTTTGATGAGACTCCGAACCTGAACAGATTGACATGCCCATATTCAGTTATAGTCATAGCGCCACCTATTGGCAACAGGAAGTAACATATTTTACACTGCGACCAACTATTCCTAGAAATTTTATGACATCAATGTCTTTTTTGTGGTCAGTCTAATCTAAAGGCCTGTGCGATGTTAAGTTGTGAAGATCTTGAGTTTTCGTTAAGGGGCGTGTCCATGGCGCCGTGACAAAATTCAAAGTCTCGCCATGGGAATGAAAGATGTTATAACTCAGGCATAAAATGTCCAATCTTCCCCAAACTTCACATGTTTGATAAAAGTCCTGGCCTGAACAGATCTGAAGGCCAAAATTCCATCGGGTGTGGCAAAATGGCTCGATAGCGCCACCTATACACTTTCAACGGAGTGCGCCTCGATCTATGTTTCACGTAGATGTACAAAAATTGGTACACACATGTAACACACCAATACCTACAAAAAAGTATTTTGGTACGAAATCCTAATCCCAACAGGAAGTCGATTATTTTGAATTTTCCCTGCAAAATTGCCATTTTCAGGGGTTGTACTTTAACGAACTCCTCCTAGAGATTTATTCGGATGAACACCAAACTTGGTCAGTGTAATCTAAAGCCATTTGCGATGTTAAATTGCGAAGGACTTGAGGTTTCGTTAAAGGGCGTGTCCATGGCGGCCTGACAAATTTCGATGTTTCGCCATGAAAAAGGAAGTTGCTGTAACTCCGACATACAATGTCCAATCTGCCCCAAACTTCACATGTTGGATAAGACTCTTGACCTGAACAGATCTACATGCCAATATTCAGTTATAGTCATAGCGCAACCTATTGGCAACAGGAAGTGAAATATTTTACACTGCGACAAACTACTCCTAGAAATTTTATGACATCAATGTTATTTTTGTGGTCAGTCTAATCTAAAGATCTGTGTGATGTTTAGTTGTGAAGATCTTGAGTTTTCGTTAAAAGGCGTGTCCATGGCGCCGTGACGAAGTTCGATGTGTCGCCATGGGAATAAAAGATGTTATAACTCAGGCATAAAATGTCCGATCTTGCCCAAACTTCACATGTGTGATAAGGGTCCTGGCCTGAACAGATCTGAAGGCCAATATTCCATTGGGTGTGGCAAAATGGCTCGATAGCGCCACCTATACATTTTCAACAGAGTGCATATACACTTTTAACGGAGTGCGCCTCAAGCTATGTTTCACGTACATGTACAAAAATCGGTACACACATGTAACACACCAATATCTACGAAAAAGTCTCTTGGTACAAAATCCGAATCCAAACAGGAAGTCAGTTATTTAGAATTTTCTCTACAAAATTGGTGTTGTTTTTGGCATTTTCAGGGGTTGTACTTTAACGAACTCCTCCTAGAGATTTATTCAGATCAACATCAAACTTGGTCAGTTAAATCTAAAGGCCTTTGCGAAGTTAAATTGGGAAGATCTTGAGGTTTCGTTAAAGGGCGTGTCCATGGTGGCCTGACAAATTTCGATGTTTCGCCATGAAAAAAGAAGTTGCTGTAACTCAGACATACAATGTCCAATCTGCCCCAAACTTCACATGTTGGATAAGACTCTTGACCTGAACAGATCTACATGCCAATATTCAGTTATAGTCATAGCGCCACCTATTGGCAACAGGAAGTGAAATATTTTACACTGCGACAAACTACTCCTAGAAATTTTATGACATCAATGTTATTTTTGTGGTCAGTCTAATCTAAAGATCTGTGTGATGTTTAGTTGTGAAGATCTTGAGTTTTCGTTAAAAGGCGTGTCCATGGCGCCGTGACGAAGTTCGATGTGTCGCCATGGGAATAAAAGATGTTATAACTCAGGCATAAAATGTCAGATCTTGCCCAAACTTCACATGTGTGATAAGGGTCCTGGCCTGAACAGATCTGAAGGCCAATATTCCATTGGGTGTGGCAAAATGGCTCGATAGCGCCACCTATACATTTTCAACAGAGTGCATATACACATTTAACGGAGTGCGCCTCAAGCTATGTTTCACGTACATTTACAAAAATCGGTACACACATGTAACACACCAATATCTACGAAAAAGTCTCTTGGTACAAAATCCGAATCCAAACAGGAAGTCAGTTATTTAGAATTTTCTCTCCAAAATTGGTGTTGTTTTTGGCATTTTCAGGGGTTGTACTTTAACGAACTCCTCCTAGAGATTTATTCAGATCAACATCAAACTTGGTCAGTTAAATCTAAAGGCCTTTGCGAAGTTAAATTGGGAAGATCTTGAGGTTTCGTTAAAGGGAGTGTCCATGGCGGCCTGACAAATTTCGATGTTTCGCCATGAAAAAGGAAGTTGCTGTAACTCAGACATACAATGTCCAATCTGCCCCAAACTTTGAATGTTAGATAAGACTTCTGCCCTTAACAGATCTACATGCCCATATTCAATTATAGTCATAGCGCCACCTGCTGGCAACAGGAAGTGACATATTTTACGCTGAGACAAACTACTCCTAGAGATTTTTTGACATTAATGTATTTTTGTGGTCAGTCTAATCTAAAGGCCTGTGTACTGTTAAATTGTGGCAATCTTGAGTTTTTGTTGAAGAGCGTGTCCATGGCAAAAATGACAAAATTTGATGTCTCGCCACAGCAAGGGAAGTTGTTGTAACTCGGGCATAAAATGTTTGATCTTCCCCAAACTTCACATGTTCGATAAGAGTGCAGCCCTGAACACATCTGAAGGCCAATATTCCATTATAGTGATAACGCCACCTGCTGGCAACAGGAAGATTTGCACATATATGGAATAAACATTGATATATTCTACTTATATTTATGAGTTTAAACGCATATTTCTCACCGTTCACCTATTTACTAGAGCCACTCGCTGCCGGTGAGCCCGGGTGCGAGGGCCCGTTCATCGCTGCTTGCAGCTTTAATTATTATTATTATTATTATTATTATTATTCTTCTCTAAGATGAATCGCATTTTTGAGAGCCTAAACATGCTCGAAAAGTCATGAAACTTTGCACACACTTCAGAACTGGCGAAAATTTACGTCTGATATGGGTTTCAGAAGTGGGTGTGGCAAAATGGCTCGACAGCGCCACATATACACGTTCAACGGTGTGCGCCTCGAGCTACGTTTCACGTACATGTATGAAAATTGGTATACACATGCATCTCTCCAATACCTACAAAAAAAGTCTCTTGGAGCAAAATCCGAAACCCAACAGGAAGTCGGTTATTTTTAATTTAAGAGCAAATTTTGTGTCATTTTTGTCATTTCCATGCGTTGTATTTTAACGAACTCCTCCTAGAGATTAATTCAGATCAACACCAAAGTTGTTATGCCTAATCTAAAGGCCTTTGCGATGTTAAATTGCGAAGTTTTGAGTTTTTGTTAAAGGGCGTGTCCGTGGCGGCCTGGCGAATTTCGATGATTCGCCATGAAAAATGAAGTTGCTATAACTCAGACATACAATGTCCAATCTGCCCCAAACTTCACATGTTTGATGAGACTCCGAACCTGAACAGATCTACATGCCCATATTCAGTTATAGTCATAGCGCCACCTATTGGCATCAGGAAGTGACATATTTTACACTGAGACTAACTACTAGAAATTTTATGACATCAATGTCTTTTTTGTGGTCAGTCTAATCTAAATGCCTGTGCGATGTTAAGTTGTGAAGATCTTGAGTTTTCGTTAAGGGGCGTGTCCATGGCGCCGTGACAAAATTCAAAGTCCCTCCATTGGAATAAAAGATGTTATAACTCAGGCATAAAATGTCCGATCTTCCCCAAACTTCACATGTTTGATAAAAGTCCTGGCCTGAACAGATCTGAAGGCCAATATTCCATCGGGTGTGGCAAAATGGCTCGATAGCGCCACCTATACACTTTCAACGGAGTGCGCCTCGATCTATGTTTCACGTACATGTACAAAAATTGGTACACACATGTAACACACCAATACCTACAAAAAAGTCTCTTGGTACGAAATCCTAATCCCAACAGGAAGTCGATTATTTGGAATTTTCCCTGCAAAATTGGTGTTGTTTTTGCCATTTTCAGGGGTTGTACTTTAACGAACTCCTCCTAGAGATTTATTCAGATGAACACCAAACTTGGTCAGGGTAATCTAAAGCCCTTTGCGATGTTAAATTGCGAAGGACTTGAGGTTTTGTTAAAGGGCGTGTCCATGGCGGCCTGACAAATTTCGATGTTTCGCCATGAAAAAGGAAGTTGCTGTAACTCAGACATACAATGTCCAATCTGCCCCAAACTTCACATGTTGGATAAGACTCTTGACCTGAACAGATCTACATGCCAATATTCAGTTATAGTCATAGCGCCACCTATTGGCAACAGGAAGTGAAATATTTTACACTGCGACAAAACTACTCCTAGAAATTTTATGACATCGATGTTATTTTTGTGGTCAGTCTAATCTAAAGACCTGTGTGATGTTTAGTTGTGAAGATCTTGAGTTTTCGTTAAAAGGCGTGTCCATGGCGCCGTGACGAAGTTCGATGTGTCGCCATGGGAATAAAAGATGCTTGACTCAGGCATAAAATGTCCGATCTTGCCCAAACTTCACATGTGTGATAAGGGTCCTGGTCTGAACAGATCTGAAGGCCAATATTCCATTGGGTGTGGCAAAATGGCTCGATAGCGCCACCTATACACTTTCAACTGAGTGCATATACACTTTCAATGGAGTGCGCCTCGAGCTATGTTTCATGTACATGTACAAGAATTGGTACACACATGTAACACACCAATACCTACAAAAAAGTCTCTTGGTACGAAATCCTAATCCCAACAGGAAGTCGGTTATTTTGAATTTTCCCTGCAAAATTGGTGTTGTTTTTGCCATTTTCAGGGGTTGTACTTTAACGAACTCCTCCTAGAGATTTATTCAGATGAACACCAAACTTGGTCAGTCTAATCTAAAGCCATTTGTGATGTTAAATTGCGAAGGACTTGAGGTTTCGTTAAAGGGAGGGTCCATGGCGGCCTGACAAATTTTGATGTTTCGCCATGAAAAAGGAAGTTGCTGTAACTCAGACATACAATGTCCAATCTGCCCCAAACTTCGCATGTTAGATAAGACTTCTGCCCTTAAAAGATCAACATGCCCATATTCAATTATAGTCATAGCGCCACCTGCTGGCAACAGGAAGTGACATATTTTACGCTGAGATAAACTACTCCTAGAGATTTTTTGACATTAATGTATTTTTGTGGTCAGTCTAATCTAAAGGCCTGTGTAATGTTAAATTGTGGCAATCTTGAGTTTTTGTTAAAGAGCGTGTCCATGGCAAAAATGACAAAATTTGATGTCTCGCCACAGCAAGAGAAGTTGTTGTAACTCAGGCATAAAATGTTTGATCTTCCCCAAACTTCACATGTTCGATAAGAGTGCAGCCCTGAACACATCTGAAGGCCAATATTCCATTATAATGATAGCGCCACCTGCTGGCAACAGGAAGATTGGAACATATATGGAATAAACATTGATATATTCTACTTATATTTATGAGTTTAAATGCATATTTCTCACCGTTCACCTATTTACTAAAGCCACTCGCTGCCGGTGAGCCCGGGTGCGAGGGCCCGTTCATCGCTGCTTGCAGCTTTAATTATTATTATTATTACACTTCTCCAAAATGAATCACATTTTTGAGGACCTAAACATGCTCGAAAAGTCATGAAACTTTGCACACACCTCAGAACTGGCGAAAATATGGTCTGATATGGGTTTCAGAAGTGGGTGTGGCAAAATGGCTCAACAGCGCCACCTATACACGTTCAACGGTGTGCGCCTCGAGCTACGTTTCACGTACATGTATGAAAATCGGTATACACACGTAACTCTCCAATACCTACAAAAAAGTCTCTTGGAGCAAAATCCGAAACCCAACAGGAAGTCGGTTATTTTTAATTTTATGAGCAATTTTTTTGTCATTTTTGTCATTTCCATTCGTTATATTTTAACAAACTTCTCCTAGAGATTCATTCAGATCAACACCAAATTTGGTATGCCTAATCTAAAGGCCTTTGCGATGTTAAATTGCGAAGATTTTGCGTTTTCGTTGAAGGGCATGTCTGTGGCGGCCTGGCGAATTTTGATGATTCGCCATGAAAAATGAAGTTGCTATAACTCAAACATACAAAGTCCAATCTGCCCAAAACTTCACATGTTTCATAAGACTCCTGACCTGAACATATTTACATGTCCATATACAGTTATAGTCATAGCGCCACCTATTGGCAACAGTTAGTGTCATATTTTACGCTGTGACAGACAACTCCTTGAAATTTTTTGACATCAATGTCTTTTTCATGGTCAGTCTAATCTAAAGGCCTGTGCAAGGTTAAATTATGAAGATCTTGGTTTTTCTTGAAAAGGCCTGTCCATGGCGCCGTGACAAAGTTCAAAGTCTCGCCATGGGAATTAAACTTGTTGTAACTCAGGCATTAAATGTCCGATCTTGCCCAAACTTCACATGTTTGATAAGAGTCCTGGCCTGAACACATCTAAAGGCCAATAGTCCATCGGGTGTGGCAAAATGGCTCTATAGCGCCACCTATACACATTCAACGGAGTGCGCCTCGAGTTATGTTTCAAAATGATATGAAGAATGAAGTTGCTGTAACTCAGACATACAATGTCCAATCTGCCCCAAACTTCACATGTTAGATAAGACTTCTGCCCTTAACAGATCTACATGCCCATATTCAGTTATAGTCATAGCGCCACCTGCTGTCAACATTCTAAAATTCTGCAACGTATAATTCTTTTGACATTAATGTATTTTTTGTGGTCAGTCTAATCTAAAGGCCTGTGCAATGTTAAATTGTGGAGATCTTGATTTTTTGTTAAAGGGCGTGTCCATGGCACCATGACAAAATTTGAAGTCTCACCACAGCAAGAGTTGTTGTTGTAACTTGGGCATAAAATGTTCGATCTTCCCCAAACTTCACATGTTTGATAAGAGTCCTGGCCTGAACACATCTGAAGGCCAATATTCCATTATAATGATAGCGCCACCTGCTGGCAACAGGAAGATTGGCACATATATGGAATATACTTCAATATATTCCACTTATATTTATGACTTTAAATGCATATTTCTCAACGTTCACCTTTTTACTAAAGCCACTCGCTGCCGGTGAGCCCGGGTGCGAGGGCCCGTTCATCGCTGCTTGCAGCTTTAATTTTATACAATTTTTTACAAAATGTTCAATTTAATTACAAAAAGTAAAAAAATTCAGTTGTATTTAGAAATATTCTAACTAATCTAGGGCTTTAACTAATAATTAGTTTGGTAATCAAGTAATCTACTGATTATTTTGACAACCGAGCAATCTGATATTTTTTAGTAACACAAACAGACCTAAGTGGAAACCAGGCATTAGTATGACTATTTATATATGAACTAACGATGAGGCAATAATAATTGTCTCAAATAAAATATCAAAACCAAGAAATTACATGATTGAATTGAACAAAATACACAATTTAATATGCCTATACATAATATGACCATAACCAACTTAACCCTTTAGGCGCCAGGTTTTTTTTTTTTAAATGCTGGATTTTGAAATCAAGATTTCAAAAGCTTGTGGCTTGAAAGCGCTTAAAGATAGAAATCTACTGTAAATTATAAAAATGTTGTGCATGACTGAAAGTTTATGTGGGGTGTAAATATAATCATATAATTAGCATATTGTGACGTCATCATGGGCGGCCATCTTGAATTTCAGAATATTCAGGAAATAGTAGGTATTGAACTGATGTTTGAACTTATATGCATGTGTTGTTTGATTTTTTTTCTTTTTATCCTCATTCCAAATGATCAGAGAGGAAACCAACAATCAAAAAGGAGAAAGTACTAAATTATTACTATATAGTTGAAAAACACATCTGAACAGTAGCCTACTTTTTGATAAGTTAATCAGTAATATTCAGGAAAAAAATAATAATAATGGAGTGGATGTTTGAACTTATTTACGTTGTTGTTGTTTTTTGTGTGTGTTTTTTTATCCTCATTCCAAATGATCAGGAAAAGAGGAAATCAACAGTAGAACTATAGTAGCTATAGTAAATTATTACTATATTACTGTGCCATAGTAAAATGCATGTGACAAAGTTTATAGTTCTTTAGAGTATGGTACCTCTCATTGCATGGCACAGCGCACAGACCTACCCCACACTGACTGCACCTGTACTTTGTCTCCCGGCGGACCTTAGAGCGTGTGCGATCAGAACAAATGACGCAATCTGGCGGATCATCAGCAACGTGGAGCCAGTATGGAGCTAAAAGAGTCTCAATCAAGATAAATGCACACATTATATTCACATATGCACACACAATTCATAAATACGCACACAGGATACACAAATGTGCACAAAATTCACAAATGCACACACAAAATGTAAAAAGCACAGAAGATTCACAAATGCATAAAAAAAAACAGAAATGCACACAAAATTCAGAAATACACAATTCAGAAATGCAAACAAAATTTACAAATGCACTTAAGATTCAGAAATGCACCGGACAAGATTCAGAAATGTATTTCTGCTGCACACACAAATATATCTTGATTTACAAACTGCTTGCGGTCTGTGACCTTCACTGCATTTGTGTGTGAAATTTGAGACTCCCCTGACTTGGCTCGACACACAAATGTCTTTTTTTAAACAGGGAATGATCAGCAACCAATCAGATATCTCCCTTGTTTTAGCCAATCACAAGAACGCACCCCACGTGGGGGATTGTTTACTTATGAACGCATTCACACAGCACGATATGCCTGTGCGAGCTAGCTTGGTGGAGTTCTGTCTGTCAGTTGGTTGAGACCTCAACATGGCTTCTGGCAACGACAGGGGAGCAGTAAGTATAACTTAAAGTGTAGCTAGTTATCTCCTTGTTATGAGATGTTGTTTAATTGTTAATGTTAACCGGTTTAATTGTGCAACTATCAACATAAACTAGCGAGCTAGGCTAGTGCATCTGCATGCTAATAGGGTCAGGCTAGTATCTTTCCATAAAGTTAAAATTCTTGTGAATTACGTTAACTTATGTGAAACCGGCATAAGACGAAACTGAAGTTGGCCTCCAATTCACAGCTTCTGATTCTCCATTTCAGGGGAAAGTTAAGAAAAGTTTACAGCAAGTGAATAAAAAATATCTATTTCTCTCTATCCCCTAGGAATCACTGAAGCGTGAAATCCTTCAGAGATTGCATGACCGACTGCTACACATCTTGGAGAGGCAGCCTCTTGACATGGAAGGGTTACATTTTGTTTGCTATCAGAATTTAGTTTTATTAAGTGCTCTGAATGACGCAGTGAATGTAGGAGAAGAATTACTGTTTGTACTTAGAAATTTAAGTACTGTTATCCAACAGGAGATGGAGAATGAGCAGACATTTATAACACTGAATTTGCAGAAGGGCTTTCGTGGGCATCCATGATTGACGACGTCAGTAGAGACCCTCACACATCTTCTAGAACTTGGACTGCCATCAACATGCATCGCTAGACTCCTCGGTGTGTTGAGAGCTACGCTTTTTAGGCGGATGGCTGAAAATAGTCTATCTGCCTCATACAGTGGCTGCAGTGATGGTGAATTGGACTCATTGATCACAGGAATTAAGAGCACAATGCCAGATGCTGGATTCAGAGTAGTCAAAGGTGCTCTACTTGCACAGAGTGCAATGGGACAGAGTGTATGCATCCATGCATCGCGTGGACAGTGTAGGTGTCCTTTTCAGGATGACTCGTCTGAGATGTGTGGTGAGGAGGACATACACGGTTCCTTACCCAAAGTACATGGTGCACATTGACACCAATCACAAGCTCATCAGGTATGTCTGCACACTATCTGTTTAGTTCGTTTTTGTTTCTAGTTGTGTATCTGGCATTGCGTATATTGTATCAAATCAACCAGAGTAATAGAGCGAAGTGAACTTCATTGAATTAGAGTGCCATGAACAGATTTTATTCTGCGTACATTCCCAGAGATATTGTATTGTAAGACATAGGCTGTTGGAGATGTTATGTAGTGTGTTTTGGACTTAGTACTTGTCTGATTTATTTTAACCTAGGTACAACTTTGTTATCTTTGGGGGAATAGATAGCTATTCAAGAAAGGTAAGAATTTTACCTGTCAAGGACAAAGAACTGCAAAATGTTACTGATATGTTACCTGATTTTAGTCAGGTTTCAGGCCCCACCATAGCACAGAAACTGCACTAAATGAGGTAGAGCTTTTTCACATTTGGCTCCCAAACTCTGGAATAGCCTTTCTGATAATGTTCGGGGTTCAGACACACTCTCTCTGTTTAAATCTAGATTAAAAACACATCTCTTTCGCCAAGCATTCGAATAATGCATCTCTTAAATTGTGACTGCAGCTGTATCTGATCAAATGCGCATTCTTATTCTTTAGCTTGGGTTAAACTAATTAGTTTTACTTTGTTGGAACAGCAGCTATGCTGATGATGTCTCTATTTGTTTCTCTGTTTTGGATTTACACAACTAGGATTTACACAAGCTCCAGTCTGGATCCAGAACACCTGAGAAGAGATGATGCTGACCCCTCAGAGGACCCCAGATGATGTTAACCCTGAATCAACAAACAGAACTATCAAATATTGCTACAAGTATGACTGCATCATATAATAATTGCTGTTAATAATGTTCATCGTCTGGCTGACTACGACTTGTATTAATTTTTTCTGAAAAAACCTGTCATACGCGCACAAACTGACAGTCACCACTTATAAGCTACTACTAAATATTGTAGAAATGTAATTTTCTGTAAAGTTGCTTTGTAACGATTTGTATTGTAAAAAGCGCTATACAAATAAGCTTGAATTTAATTGAATAGACCCCATTTAAAGGGGGTTTAATTTTAATAGACTTTTCACTTGAATGTTTTTAGGAAAGTCCTGAATTGAAGTCCCTTTCTTGGGATTCAAAAAGCCATGGCTTGGTGCAAGCAAGAATGGGATTGTTTGTGTGTACCTCTAGTGAAGTGACAAGAATCTGAGCATAGCCAGGGCCCTGTTTCAGAAAGCAGGCTTAACAAACTGAGTTTATCCCTGAGCTCTGAGTTCATTCCGTGTTTAATAAAATGATGTTAAACACATTCAGACTATCAGTCAATAATAATGGAAAAACTAACTTTTAAACTACATTTCTTTGTTTCAGCTGCACCACAGTCATTCTCACTCAGAAATATTCACATCATAGCCTATCCAACATAACTACCATATAGATGTTCCAATCAGTGCAACTACCATATGAAAGATTTTTTCATTGATTGGTTTTATACAGATTTTAGAGATTTTAGAGTTTAGTGATTAGGCTACTACAGTAGGCCTAATTTAGTTTACAGTAAGTGTTTCAGTGCAACTGTTGCCAACCTGACAGCTGCCTTAATGTCCAAATAGTCACAGTGTTATAAAGGACAGTGTAGCCTATAGATTTTATTTTGTGCTGAAGAGAAATCCACGATGTCCGGAGATTCTCTCCGTCATCGATTACAGATTAATCATAAAGCGGTCATGTTCAAGATCATGTTTGGGTAAAAAAACAACAACTTATCTAACCGGGATTTCAATGTTTCTAAAGATGTAAATGCGTTCAGATATGTGCTTTGATAGCAACATTATGAATGAGGAAAACTCAGCGTTTGTTCACAGCGTAAGTTGCGAGGGTTACTAATCTAGAGTTTATATGATGTCGTTCTCTGAAAATGAAAGCTTTAGCATAATATCTTCCAGGAAGACTCAATTGTTAGCGTCACCTATTACCTTCTCAATCGTCCAATCATGTTCTAATAATAGAAGTATAAAGAACCTGTGCTTACACTTGTCTGAGTTTGCAGATGCTGAACGCTTCACTCACCACCACCCACCCCTCCACCACCAAGATGGTTTCCTCCCTCACCAATAACAAAGCTTCTTCTCTCCATCTTCCTTACCACCGCAGGATGTTCTTCCCCTCCTACCACCCCACCACCACCAGGATGGTCCCTCCTAAAACCTCACGGGGGTCGGCTGCGCCCCTGCCTTCAACTTCAGGCAGGAAATACTGAATCCGTACCCTTGGACTGCTATTTACGGATGGGGCCTACGCCAAATACTACCATATCTATATATATATAGCTTGCTGGGTCATTAATAAATGGATGATTTGTTACAATATCTTCTCCGAGTCTTTCTGGTAGATCTGAAAACCCAGAGTTTCCACTCATCTCAGGCTGAACATTTTAACACAATCAATGATTCATTTATTTACAAAGATAAATAGAATCCATTTTTCTATATTGTTTGAAATGATTACCTGTTTTGTAATAAGTAGTGATATGGGCACAGTGCACAAGTGTAAATTTGTTCAATAACATTTAATATGCTTAATTTTTATACACACATCTTTGTCAGGGAATACCCATCCCAAAGATTCAATGGGAGGAGAGTGGCTACACAAATGAGCCTCATTCCGGGGTCAGTATCCCTGAACTTGACGGTCCTCTTTTGGATCTGGAAATGATAGCACTGCAAGACAACATGGATCCATTGCAGCAATCGGACTGTTTCTCTACATTGGCCATTGGATGTTTTGGAAAAACAAGCCTCATCCTAAGCTAGGATGACTGAAAGCTAAGTCACATTTGGTGCTGCATCCTGGGAAAGAACATGGTCCACAAAGACTTTGGTCCACACGGTCTATGGAGGACATTGCAAAGGACTTCCAGGACTTAACAGTTGCAGCTCAGTCAGCAGATAATTCCATAGGAAAAGCCTTTTTAGACAAATGATTATTGGAATTTGTTTAATAGATACCTTTCAGCAAAAACATTATAACCAACCTTCCATATTATTATTTTGGTCCCCTTTGTGCTACCAAAACAGCCCTGAGACAATTGGGGCATGTATTCAGGACCTTTGAGGGGGAATTGGAATGTTGGCACCAGGTCCTTTGGGTCTTGTTTGTTGCTGGGTTATTTTCAACATTCATGGAGTGTTGACTTAATAGTATGAATTTTTTATTTTACTTGCGCTTTGCGCACTATTTGTAAATAAGACATTTTAATGAAGAACTTGTTTGTTGCTTTAAAGAAATTCCTGTATTTTTTAAACGTTGTCCCTGTAACTGTGGTGAATTTCTTTTGGAATTGGTCCAATATTGAGTGAGAAGGCCATTTCAAATGGCTACCAAAACCAGAGCAATTGTGCTACTTTACATAAAGAATAAGACCATAAAAATGTTTGTTTAACACCTTTAATGTTGTTCAAGGGAACACAAAATTCTGGGAAGTCTTGTGTAAATTTATCAAATGTGGCAGTACAGTTGTATTTACAACACATCACTGTAAAGGGGTAACAAATTTAGACAAATCGGCTTTACAATACCAACATTGTTAGAACATTAATCATTTAGAACAGTACTGTAAAATTCCAACAGTAACATTGGAGTAACTGGTATCTACCTAAACATCTGAATGTATTAAACATGTACTCCCTTACGAAAGGAAAATATATTTACCAATATATTTCTTAAAATATATTGTGATATATTGTAATATATTATTTTCCATTTTTATTTTCTAATATATTATATATTTGAATACATTGAATAATATATTGATGATACATATATTATATTATATATTGCAAAATATACAAATGATTGCCGCTTTCAGTGTATTGCAATATATTGGAAAAAGTAAAAGAATATATAAGAATATATGCCTAATATATTACTGATGTTTTCCAATATACTGCAATATATTTTTGTTCCATAAGGGCTAGCTGTATAAACTTTCCAATAATTACAAACTAATAGTCTATGGAAGTCTGAGCTTAATGAACTAGAGAGGCCAAGAAAGCTGCCACAGCACTCAAAGAGATGATCTTTATATGATCCAAGCTCATTGCACTGCAGATCACATCACAAAAGTACACTAGCAGCTAGATTAGGAATATGAAAAACAATAAAAATCTAGTGCAGAAAAAAAAAACACAGGCTTAAGACAATCGCCAAACCAACCAAACAAGTATTTATTGACAGGTGAAGGTGGTGTCTGACAATCAAGTAGAATAATCAAACTTTATAATGTTAATGGTGCATAAATTAGCAGGAATTACTCTAAGTGATTCCATTTCAAAAGAGGCACTGAGTGCAAGAAGTTGATGGCATTTGCACCTACACAAGTCCAAAGCCAGAACTTACAGAACTGAGGGCCATCATGAAAAATCTTGTATGTCTGGTAGTGGCTGGGGAGCTTCAACTTGAAAAAGCAGGTGAGAGCCACGGGATAAGTTGAGGTCACAACCTCAACATTGAGTTTTCTTGTTGGCAGTTCCCACCCCACTCAAACCTCCTTAAAGGGTCACGCAGCACCTCTGGTGATGCCATGGAAGAGAAAATTGTACTTGTGACCCCTCAAAACTTTACGTTGGAGTAGATCTTTCAAAAAATATGAAGTAACGATTCTCTCATAAGATTCTTATCTTTTCAACAAATCTAGTTATGGCACTCTTAGATACTCAAGTAAACATAACACATAAGCAATGCTTGCTGTTTAGACAGGTTTTAAAACAGATGACAAATAATAATGTGCTAAACTTCAAAATATCACAGTGCTGAACTTAAACAGTACAAACTTTACAAAAGTAAAATCCCTGTAGTCTCTTTTCCTCTCCTACTTTAGAAAGTCAAAAGGATTAGTTAAAATGCTGCTTTAAATACTGTGGAATATAAAAATAAAGTATGAAGTTAATTTAGCAACTGTATGTACATTTGTGTTTCATTTCATCTCAGTGTGAGCTGGGCTTTACCGTTTCTGTCAAACATTCACATTTATGTCTTCTCCTTTCCCTGTGCTGTTGTAAAGCACACAGCAGAGGACAGAAAGGATGATGGAGAGAAACATGACCATTTGACAATAAAACAGTAAACCAGGTCACACTGAGATTAAATGAAACACAAATGCACATAAAACATGGTAAATATGAAGAACCACTTTATTATTGTAGCAACTGGGATTGTTATGAGGAAACAATTATCTGTAAATTAAGATGAGAATGAAAAATAAGGAAATAAAAACCATTTAACGTTTTACCTTCCTCTATGAATTTTCTCAAAAATCCAGTGACAAGACTAATTTTCTCCAATGGAACAGTGTCGTCCTCATCCTCATCGCTGTCAACATTGGAGCAGCCATTGAATCAAAAGTAGAAGTGTGTGAAGATGTCAGGATATCTTTCTTATGAGCTTGCTTGGAGGTCACTGCTGATGTGGCAGGGTTTACTGGAATGTGTACTGGTTTTTTAATTGTCAGATATTTGCTTATTATGTTGATTGACAAATTTAGAAAATGTAGAAGTATATTGAGGACATGAACCATGAGAATGCAAACCTTTGCAGCACCAACACAGAGGTGTCTTTTCACCCTTCTGACTTCCAGGGTATGTTCCTTTCTGCATTGCATTTACTTTTCTCATATGAAGGTTACGTTCATACTCAAGCTGCTGATCATGATCTCTCTCCAATTGATGACCACGACGTATAAGCTCATCCACATTTACTCTTCCATGGAGCTGACTGGCAAGGTAAGGTTTTATATGTTTCACAATTAACTTCACAATGTCTAACTCAGTAAGATCAGGATTCCATCTTGTGCAGAGAGCTCTGTATGAAAATGCAAAATCTCTGATGGATTCATTTTCTCCCTGTTTTTTAGTTCGAACACCTCCAGCAAGTTTGTCCTGATAGTCCTCAACTAGAAATGCTGACACATCTTACTTTGGTGCGAGTTTTCTCCCACCAATCTCGAGCTGTGCCATGGAGAATGGTTCTGAAAGTAGCAAGAATGTCAGTGTCTGATTCAGCCAGAAACATCAGGCATTACCGATGAACTGCTTTTTGGAAAGGATGCTGCTGGCAGAGTTATTTGTTTGATTCTGTCTTGTATTCCCTCCATTTCACTCTTATGAGTTGCAGCAATTGAATTCACTTTCCCACTTACATCATTCATTTTTGTAGACAAGATTTTTAACATTGAGGAACAGTCAACCATGCATTTGAGCAGTTCAACGTTCTTTTCTTCAAAAACCTTCTGTGTATCTTGTAGCTCATCTTAAAATTCAGTTTGCATGTTTAATCATAAATCCAAGCTCAGATACAATAGAAACTTTGGCTTTATCCACTTGGGGACCGGGTGGGGGCCTAGCCGGACCTCTTTCCCATCAATGACCCATACTTGAGCCCAACCGTGCTTCAGCCGGTCATCCTCACGCTGGGCCTGGCTGAAGTCGCCCTCTCCTGACAACTGCTGGAAGACATCAAAGAAGAGGGTCACTTGGGGACTCACCCTCTCTGGCGCTGTCTGAGGCCAGCAGCTCCCACTGGGGATGGCTGGCTGTGTGGCGATGAGGAGGAGGCGGTCAAATCTGGGCCAATCCCTCCCCAGGAGCACTGGAATGGGGAGGTCTTTAACGATCCCCACTTCGACCAGCCAAGACCCTGGTGATGCTGAGATACATCTTGTGTATCTCCACGGATGCACGTGATTGCAAGGTGGGCTTTGGACTCTGGGCAGGGGGACAAGACGGTGGGGTGGACGAGGCTGACCGCACTCCCGGAGTCCAGGACAGCTTCAAATGGGTAGCTGTTCACTTTCACCTCCACTCGTGGAGCCCCCCCCCCCTGGCGGGGCGCAGTGGATGCTGCAGCCTGCCAGCCATGTTCGTGTGGAAGGGCGGGGTGGTTCGATGGGCATGGGCTCATGGCAGCCGCCGGCCTGCCTACTGGACACGAGGTGAGCCAGGAGAGTTCTGCAGCTTGGGCCCAGGCTGACCATCGTGTGTTGTATTCCCAGTCGAATAACATTTGTGTTGCAGTGATCGGCGACAATCCGACCAGAGAAAGGATTTCACACTTCAGTTCTTTGTAGTTCTCACTGAACTGGGGTGGGAGGGAGGAATAGCAGTGCTGTGCTTCGCCATTTAGGAGTGGGGCAAGCAGCTGTTCCCAATCCTGCCATTCCCACCCCTCCGACGTTCTCAAACATCTGCAGAAACATCTCCGCATCATCATGGGCCATGGGTCATTTTTGGTAACAGCTGCATGGCCTGGATGCGAGGTTCAGGCGGCGGAGCATGCCGGGCTGCGTGGAGGACAGCGAGCTCACGTTCCATCTCCCCCTGATGGCTAGCGAGGTGCTCAACAATTTGTTGCTGGCGGAAGCTGACCTCGGTAAGGTGTTTGAGAAGTTCTTCCATGATGAGTGGAGGAGCATCCGCCTGCAGAGAGGGAGAGGTTTTTTTTTTTTTTTTATGGGGAAGGGCGGCTGAAGGAAGGAAGTGCAGGAGTGCTCACTGGCTGGTACGCTGGAAGTGGCGGTGTCACAAGTGCGTCTTGTCCGTGTGTGGGGTGCTAATCGGTCACAAACTCTCTGTAAGGAACAACAAATAAATAGCATTAGTGTCCAGTCTTCTGGAGTGATCACTCACTTGTGTGTAGGAGGCACCGCTGCTTGATTGCTGACGGCCGTGACCGATCAGCCCGTGACAAGGTTCCCAGGTGTTCCTTGTGTGTTCCTTTGGGACACGTGTCACAACATGTAAAAAAATACCTTAGATCACAGTTTCATAACAAAGAAATAATAAAAATAATCAATCAAACAAAGTTTGTCAAAAACAAACAATCAACCAAAAAATTATATACAGACTTATGTCTAGGGCTAGGGCCTAATGCAAGCTTGACAAAAGTTTTAGTAGCGTGAAAATAGTATTTGATCGCATTTATTTTTGATATTCAAAAAAGGAATTTTGTGCAAGAATAATTTGGCCAGCAGTCAAGTTAAATTGGAGTAGAAATAGAAATCCCCAAACCCTTTTGGCGTTTGAAGAACTCTGTTCTCCGCTTTGATTGCTTCAACTCCTCCTTGTGCAGGTACATCCAAAGATATTAACACAATCTTCCTGGTGTTTTCCCCAAGGATCAAAATTCAAGCGATAGCAGTTATAATCCAAAGGCTACCTCGTAAAAGATGAGTTGAGGAGGAGGAGGAGGCTTTAAAGGCTTTAAAGTTGGCATGTGGCTGTGAAAGAAAACTACATTAAAATAATAAAAAATGAAATCATGTTGATTGATATCACTTAAGAGTC
The DNA here is from genome assembly GCF_963082965.1 of Carassius carassius. Classification (NCBI taxonomy): domain Eukaryota; kingdom Metazoa; phylum Chordata; class Actinopteri; order Cypriniformes; family Cyprinidae; genus Carassius; species Carassius carassius. The sequence continues at coordinate 19,415,061 of NC_081780.1, read as the reverse complement.
CCATGAGGTCACCTACCAATTGTTTCAGAGGAGGAGCTTTCACTCTCAACCAAAAAAATATTACCAGCCAGTCAGAATGTTTTGCTCTTATAAGCACGAGATGTTTATCCGCGACTCAACTCAACTCCTTCACTACCTGTTTTTTTGTCTTCTTTTTTAGACCACACCCTTTTTCATCATCAACTTTTATGATTTTCGTTCAAATACAACCCGAATTCCGGAAAAGTTGGGACGTTTTTTAAATTTTAATAAAATGAAAACTAAAGGAATTTCAAATCACATGAGCCAATATTTTATTCACAATAGAACATAGATAACGTAGCAAATGTTTAAACTGAGAAATTTTACACTTTTATCCACTTAATTAGCTCATTTAAAATTTAATGCCTGCTACAGGTCTCAAAAAAGTTGGCACGGGGGCAACAAATGGCTAAAAAAGCAAGCAGTTTTGAAAAGATTCAGCTGGGAGAACATCTAGTTAATTGATATCAGGTCTGTAACATGATTAGCTATAAAAGCTTTGTCTTAGAGAAGCAGAGTCTCTCAGAAGTAAAGATGGGCAGAGGCTCTCCAATCTGTGAAAGACTGCGTAAAAAAATTGTGGAAAACTTTAAAAACAATGTTCCTCAACGTCAAATTGCAAAGGCTTTGCAAATCTCATCATCTACAGTGCATAACATCATCAAAAGATTCAGAGAAACTGGAGAAATCTCTGTGCGTAAGGGACAAGGCCGGAGACCTTTATTGGATGCCCGTGGTCTTCGGGCTCTCAGACGACACTGCATCACTCATCGGCATGATTGTGTCAATGACATTACTAAATGGGCCCAGGAATACTTTCAGAAACCACTGTCGGTAAACACAATCCGCCGTGCCATCAGCAGATGCCAACTAAAGCTCTATCATGCAAAAAGGAAGCCATATGTGAACATGGTCCAGAAGCGCCGTCGTGTCCTGTGGGCCAAGGCTCATTTAAAATGGACTATTTCAAAGTGGAATAGTGTTTTATGGTCAGACGAGTCCAAATTTGACATTCTTGTTGGAAATCACGGACGCCGTGTCCTCCGGGCTAAAGAGGAGGGAGACCTTCCAGCATGTTATCAGCGTTCAGTTCAAAAGCCAGCATCTCTGATGGTATGGGGGTGCATAAGTGCATACGGTATGGGTAGCTTGCATGTTTTGGAAGGCTCTGTGAATGCTGAAAGGTATATAAAGGTTTTAGAGCAACATATGCTTCCCTCCAAACAACGTCTATTTCAGGGAAGGCCTTGTTTATTTCAGCAGGACAATGCAAAACCACATACTGCAGCTATAACAACAGCATGGCTTCGTCGTAGAAGAGTCCGGGTGCTAACCTGGCCTGCCTGCAGTCCAGATCTTTCACCTATAGAGAATATTTGGCGCATCATTAAACGAAAAATACGTCAAAGACGACCACGAACTCTTCAGCAGCTGGAAATCTATATAAGGCAAGAATGGGACCAAATTCCAACAGCAAAACTCCAGCAACTCATAGCCTCAATGCCCAGACGTCTTCAAACTGTTTTGAAAAGAAAAGGAGATGCTACACCATGGTAAACATGCCCCGTCCCAACTATTTTGAGACCTGTAGCAGAAATCAAAATTGAAATGAGCTCATTTTGTGCATAAAATTGTAAACTTTCTTAGTTTAAACATTTGCTATTATATCTATGTTCTATTGTGAATAAAATATTGGCTCATGTGATTTGAAAGTCTTTTAGTTTTCATTTTATTAAAATTTAAAAAACGTCCCAACTTTTCCGGAATTCGGGTTGTAACTAAATAAGGATAATTAACATAATGAATTGGTCTGATGATCCGTTATTTATTTTACTTAATCATTTGTTGAAAATGATAAAGTTAAATTAAAAGAACTGACAGTGTCGGAGTGTAATGATTTGTTACAGATGGTCATCTTTGGCCATTGTGACTCGCAGCTTTTTGCTGTGCTTCTCCATTCATCAGGGCTGCGACTCTGCAATTGGAAACTATTATGCGCATCTCGTGTTTATAAGAGCAAAACATTCTGATTGGCTAGTAATATTTGTTTGGTTAATAGTGAAAGCTGCTTCTCTGAAACCATTGGTAGGCGACCTCATTGGACTCTAAAGTGATATCAATCAACGATTTTTTTTCCACAGCCACATGCCAACGTTAAAGTTCTGTAATGGGCTTCATCATGCCGTGAATGCTTCTTGACTCTTAAAATGTGTTTGTTTTTTGGAAAATCGGTGACATACTTGTCAGCTATTCAATCGTCTCTCAGTAAACTTCTTCAGCTTATGCACAGCTTGTTGCAGTACCAAGTTCTGATCGCCATTATTTAGTTCCTGAATTATCATAAGTAGGTAATTTTAAGATTTAATTTACATTATGGTAAGCTAGGAATTTTGCTAACATTTTAGTATAGGGACCAGTTCTCACTATTAAATAGTAGCTTATTAGCATGCCTATTATTAACATATTGGCATATTTTATTGGTACTTATAAAGTACATATTCTACATTCCTAATTATACCCACTACATAACTCCCAATACTAAATGACTACTTTAAATAGGAGTTTATTGAGGCAAATGTTATGGTTAATGGTTTGTTAATAGCGAGAATTGGACCTTAAAATAAACTGTGAACGGAATGTACCACCTGACTATTTAGATCACCTGACTTGCTACCTCTGAGTCTGGGGATGAGGGGCAGCTCCAAGTACATCACGTGTTGTCATTTTGGAATTACAGTTTCAATCAGGACCACTTTCGTTAACTATATACATTACAATTCAATTGCATACAGTTAGTGTTGCTGATATTACGTTGTTATATGTATAGAAGCCATACAGCGATAAACGCATGCTTCTGAAGCCGTGTGCAGCTGAAATCAACCACGCACTCACACAGCTAATGAAAATATCAACCTTAGAAATAAACAACCATGACATTGCGATAATGCCACTAAATACAGCAAACCCCAGTTGAAATGCCTACATGAGAATGCTTGTTTCATTTAAACCTGTTCTCATGGCCTTAACTATTGGCGTGCCCTCAGAGCGATTACATGGTCTAGACTGCGTGTTACTCCAGCAACCGATGCTAAACTGCTGACATCATTTTATTTATTTATTTATTTATTTTTATTTTTTTACAATTAGCAGACCAGGCAATATACACAGCGATATGGATTAAAAGAGCATTCACTTATCTTAGATGTGGATTTCAGATGGGAAGACTGGACTGGTACACGTCTGACTGACGTGGCTTGCCTTAACTAACGCGATGCTGTATAATTACAAAATGGTGTAATTGCAGCTATTTTGTCAATTCCTTTTTAGGAATTTAAAATGCCTTGCGGAATTATCTTCCTTTTGTGGGTTGTGCTCCGCCACAGCTTGAGCGCAGATGAATGTTATGCTTTGAGGAGTATGTGTGGCTGTCAGTCACCGCACCGGTGTGGATATTGTACTTTGCAATCACAGAATCTAGCCTATGTCTTGGAATATATGACCCAATAAGAATTTTCACCGGATATTGTCATCTGAACAAGTAACAAGTCTGCCACTTTTGTTCTGACCAACTGAGTGTAACGAGGCTACCTTAAGCAGGGATTGAACCTGGGTCTCTGGTGCTGAAGAGTGTGAATTTACTCACTAAGCTACTTCCAGACAGTTAAACCCAAGAGCGGAAGAGCAGAAGAACAAAAAGTACCAAGGGACTTGAATCTTCAAAAAGTAAAAATAAGCTTAGAGAAAACAATGTACAAAATAAACGTAGCAAACTTAGCTACCACCAAACAAAAAAAAGACACGAGGGTCCAAAGATACGAGCACAATCAAACTTAACATAGCAACTGGATACACAGTTCAAGACTGAGGTTAAGGTTTTTTCTCTACTTCCTGTTGGCCTTCTGCAGCTAATCGTAGCTCCGTGTAGCTGTTTTAATTTTTTTTCTCTAGAATCTTTATCTTACTATCAGTCTCTGTTTTTTAAAGGGATAAAATATAACTTAATTCACACCATATTTCTGATATTATCGATCAATCTTATCAGATTAATTTTGATCGTTCACTTTTATTTTATATCCGTGAGTGCAGTACACCTGCAAAGCGTTAGCACTCGTTAGCTTGTCATTAGCGTTTTCATTCGAACCTATCGCTGTTTTCTTTTCTCCTCCCCTCTCTCTCGCTCCAGTTTTTCACAAGTTCATCAAACAACCGCAGTAAGAATATTTCATCAAGCACGTTTTTCACAAGTTCATCAAACAACCGCAGTAAGAATATTTCATCAAGTACGGTGAGTAATGGCTTCTCCTGCTATTGTTATTTGCACCACTTGCCACATGTACAGTTTATCTAGCTCTGTCGCAGATGAGGGATTCACATGTGATAAATGCAGGGAAATAGTTAGGCTGACAGAGAAGATTTCAGAATTAGAGACAAACATCCAAACTTTAATTGAGGATAGTAAGAATGTTAGGGCTCTAGATACGGCTTTGGATGCGTCTAGCTCAGGGATTCCTGTACATTGTTCGGTTCCGGCAACAGAGCCCCTGCAGCAGGGCAACTGGGTGACAGTGAGGCAGCGTATCCGTGGGTCAAAACACCGCTCTTCTGTTCCGATCAAAACATTAAACAGGTTCTCCCAACTCAGTGATGCACCCACTGAGAAACCTGATGAAAGTGCTCTAGTTATTGTGATTCTATTGTACGGAACTTGAATATAGAGACACCAGCCACAATAGTCAAATGTTTACAGGGAGCCAGAGCGCCTGACATCTTGGCAAATTTAAAAGTGCTGGCTAATGCTAAACGTAAATACAGTAAGATTGTTATTCATGCTGGCGCTAATGATGTTCGACTTCTCCAGTCGGAGATCACTAAAAATAACATTAAAGAGGTGTGTGAACTTGCAAGCATGATGTCAGACACTGTAATATGCTCTGGTCCCCTCCCTGCTTACCGTGGTGATGAGATGTATAGCAGATTGTCATCACTCAATGGCTGGATGTCTAAGTGGTGCCCACAGAATAACATAGGTTTCATAGACAATTGGACGAGCTTTTGGGGCAGACCTGACCTGTTGAAAAGAGATGGTCTTCATCCCTCCTGGGGTGGCGCCACTCATCTCTCTAGAAATATGGCAAATAGTCTTAGTGTTTATACTTGACTAACTGGGGCCCAGGTCAGGAAGCAGACAGATTGGCTAAACTGACCGTCTGCTAGCTGCCTCACGTCACAGAGGTCAGATAATTCTCAGCACCTAGAGACTCTTTCACCTAGATATCACACTATAGAGACTGTGTCTGTTCCCCGAACTAGAAAATACAAAAAATGTCCAAACCAAGTTAAGATTAACAATTTAATTGAGGTTCAACAAATAAAAAACAGATGCAATATGGATAAACAAATGATACAGCTTGGCTTATTGAATATCAGATCCCTTTCTACGAAAATACTTTTTGTAAATAATATGATCACTGATCATAATATAGATGTGCTCTGTTTGACAGAAACCTGGCTAAAACCTGATGATTACATTATTTTAAATGAGTCCACCCCCCAAGATTACTGTTATAAACATGAGCCGCGTCTAAAAGGCAAAGGGGGAGATGTTGCTTCAATTTATAACAACGTTTTCAGGATTTCTCAGAGGGCAGGCTTCAAGTATAACTCGTTTGAAGTAATGGTGCTTCATATAACATTATTCAGAGAAACAAATGTTAATGATAAATCCCCTGTTATGTTGGTACTGGCTACTGTATACAGGCCACCAGGGCACAATACAGACTTTATTCAAGAGTTTGGTGATTTTACATCTGAGTTAGTTCTGGCTGCAGATAAAGTTTTAATAGTTGGTGATTTTAATATCCATGTTGATAATGAAAAAGATGCATTGGGATCAGCATTTATAGACATTCTGAACTCTATTGGGGTTAGACAACACGCTTCAGGACCTACTCATTGTCGAAATCATACTCTAGATTTAATACTGTCACATGGAATTGATGTTGATAGTGTTGAAATTATGCAGCCAAGTGATGATATCTCAGATCATTATTTAGTTTTGTGCAAACTTCATATAGCCAAAATTGTAAATTCTACTTCTTGTTACAAGTATGGAAGAACCATCACTTCTACCACAAAAGATTGCTTTTTAAGTTATCTTCCTGATGTATCCAAATTCCTTAGCATATCCAAAACCTCAGAACAACTTGATGATGTAACAGAAACTATGGACTCTCTCTTTTCTAGCACTTTAAATACAGTTGCTCCTTTACGCTTAAGGAAGGTTAAGGAAAACAGTTTGACACCATGGTATAATGAACATACTCGCACCCTAAAGAGAGCAGCCCGAAAAATGGAGCGCAGCTGGAGGAAAACAAAACTAGAGGTATTTCGTATTGCTTGGCGGGAAAGTAACCTATCCTACAGAAAAGCATTAAAAACTGATAGATCCGATTACTTTTCTTCTCTTTTATAAGAAAACAAACATAACCCCAGGTATTTATTCAATACAGTGGCTAAATTAACGAAAAATAAAGCCTCAACAAGTGTTGACATTTCCCAACACCACAGCAGTAATGACTTTATGAACTACTTTACTTCTAAAATCGATACTATTAGAGATAAAATTGCAACCATTCAGCCGTCAGCTACAGTATTGCATTAGACAGTGCACTATAGACCCCCTGAGGAACAGTTCCACCCATTCTCTACTATAGGAGAGGAAGAATTGTATAAACTTGTTAAATCATCTAAACCAACAACATGTATGCTAGACCCTATACCAGGGATAGGCAACTCCGGTCCTGGAGGGCCACTATCCTGCAGAGTTTAGCTTCAGCCCTCATAAAAACTCACCTGCCTGTATCTATCAAGTAATCCCGAAAACACTGATTGCCTTGTTCAGGTGTGTTTAATTAGGGTTGGAGCTAAACTCTGCAGGATAGTGGCCCTCTAGGACGGGAGTTGCCTTTCCCTGCCCTATACCATCTAAGCTCCTAAAAGAGGTGCTTCCAGAAGTCATAGATCCTCTTCTGACTATTATTAATTCCTCATTGTCATTAGGATATGTCCCCAAAACCTTCAAACTGGCTGTTATTAAGCTTCTCATCAAAAAACCACAACTTGACCCCAAAGAACTAGTTAATTATAGACCAATCTCGAATCTCCCTTTTCTTACCAAGATACTAGAAAAGGTGGTATCCTCACAATTATATTCCTTCTTAGAGAAAAATGGTATATGTGAAGATTTCCAATCAGGATTTAGACCATATCATAGTACTGAGACTGCTCTCCTTAGAGTTACAAATGATCTGCTTTTATCATCTGATCGTGGGTGTATCTCTCTATTAGTTTTATTGGATCCTAGTGTTGCGTTTGACACAATTGACCACAACATTCTTTTGCATAGACTTGAACACTTTGTTGTCATTAATGGAAGTGCATTAGCATGGTTTAAATCGTACTTATATGACCGCCATCAGTTCGTAGCAATGAATGAAGATGTATCATATCGATCACAAGTGCAGTATGGAGTACCTCAAGGCTCAGTACTAGGGCCGCTACTCTTCACACTTTATATGTTACCCTTGGGAGATATCATCAGGAAACATGGTGTTAGCTTTTAATGTTATGCTGATGATACTCAGCTCTATATTTCTTTGCAGCCCGGTGAAATACACCAATCGGAAAAACTAATGGAATGCATAGTCGATATAAAAAACTGGATGACGAGTAATTTCTTACTGCTAAATTCTGAAAAAAACAGGGGTGTTAATTATAGGACCTAAAAACTCTGCATGTAATAACCTAGAACACTGTCTAAGACTTGATGGCTGCTCTGTCAATTCTTCATCATCAGTTAGGAACCTAGGTTTGCTATTTGATCACAATCTTTCCTTAGAAAGCCACGTTTCTAGCATTTGTAAAACTGCATTTTTCCATCTTAAAAATATATCTGTCAGGCATTTGCACTGACACTGTTTGTCTTGTGTTTTTCGTTCTTGTGTCTATGTCTTGTTTCAGCACATGGCCTTGTTTTCCTTGTCCATGTGCTTCCTTTAGCCCCTCCTCCTTGTTTCCTCTTTACCCCACCCTCTTGTTAGCCTAGTTGGTCTAATTGTGTTCACCTGTCCCTCGTGTATTTTCCTTCCTATTTATAGTGTACCTTTCCCTCTTGTTTTTGCTGGTCCGTGGTCATTCTCACCCCTTGTCTCTGTCTGTGGCTGAATATATGTTCATGTCTAGTCCTTGTAATTCCATGTTCTTGTCTTGCTCTTTGTTTTAGTATTTTTTTTTTGTTGCCTTTTTTACTTTTATTTGAAATATTAATTTAGTTTTTCTAGTCCTGATTCATGGTTTTGTTAGCTCATTCTCTTAAGTTGGTTAAATGAGTAATTTCGTATTTTGTTACTTTTATAAGTTCATTGGTTATATTCTTTGTCTTGGATTTAACTTGTGTTTTTGTGGAGCTTTGTCCTGCCTAGTCTTGTGTTCAAGTTCCTGTCCTGTCCCTATGTGTCCTGTTCTACCAGCCTGGCATCTGGTCTGTCTTCAGAGTCGGTGGTCAACAAGTTTCTGAGCTCTGCTCTATGGTGCCTTGTGTGGCCTTCTTTATCAGCCTGGTCTTGCTGCCCCCTCTGTTGCCCAAGTATTCTGCCAGTTGTTTCCTGAAGCCTTCCCAGTGGCCTTCCCTGGCTGTTCTGTTTATTGTGTTCCTGTTGTGGTATCTGTTGTGCACTTCACTACCTCTTGTATCAGTCTGTCTTGTCAATAAAACCTTGTTATTTCTCACTGCAATTGGGTCCTCCTTCCTAGATCCCTGATAATATCTAAATTATGGCCTATGCTCTCAATGTCAAATGCAGAAATGTTAATCCATGCATTGACCTCAAGGTTAGATTATTGTAATGCTTTATTGGGTGGTTGTTTTGCAAGCTTAGTAAACAAACTACAGCTAGTCCAAAATGCAGCAGCAAGAGTTCTTACTAGAACCAGGAAGTATGACCATATTAGCTTGGTTCTGTCAACACTGCACTGTCTCCCTATCAAACATTGTATAGATTTTAAAATATTGCTTATTACTTATAAAGCCCTGAATGGTTTAGCACCTCAGTATTTGAATGAGCTCCTTTTACATTATAATCCTCTACGTCCGCTACATTCTCGATTTGATAATACCTAGAATATCAAAATCAACTGCGGGCGGCAGATCCTTTTCCTATTTGGCGCCTAAACTCTGGAATAACCTACCTAACATTGTTCGGGAGGCAGACACACTCTTGCAGTTTAAATCTAGATTAAAGACCCATCTCTTTAACCTGGCTTACACATAACATACTAATATGCTTTTAATATCCAAATCCGTTAAAGGATTTTTAGGCTGCATTAATTAGGTGAACCGGAAACAATTCCCATAACACTCGATGTACTTGCTACATCATTAGAAGAATGGCATCTATGCTAATATTTGTCTGTTTCTCTCTTATTCCGAGGTCAGAGGGTCACTGCAGTCACCCGGATACAGTACGTATCCAGACCAGATGGTGGATCAGCACAAAGAAAGGACCTCTACATCCCTGAAAGACAGCGGAGACCAGGACAACTAGAGCCCCAGATACAGATCCCCTGTAAAAACCTTGTCTCAGACGACCACCAGGACAAGACCACAAGAAACAGATGATTCTTCTGCAGAATCTGACTTTGCTGCTGCCTGGAATTGAATTGCTGGTTTCATCTGGTCAGAGGAGAACTGGCCCCCCAACTGAGCCTGCTTTCTCCCAAGGTTTTTTTCTCCATTCTGTGAACAATGGAGTTTCGGTTCCTTGCCGCCATCGCCTCTGGCTTGCTTAGTTGGGGTCAATTCATCTACAGCGATATCATTGACTTGATTGCAAATAAATGCTGTAGCCACACTGGGTTGTACATTATAATTAACTCAAATGATATATAGGGAATTTTAATAATTAATCAGGAATATGATTAATATATATATATCTCTCATATGACAGTTACATTATAATTATTGAAGATGAAAAATAGGTCAATTGTATATATCAATAACTCATTACAAGGCACCGTAATTTACTCATTAATATGTCAATATTCCATTCTTCATATCAATTATAGTGATATCTCTTACTGTAAATTCCTGTGAATCGAACAGTGGTTTGTCCAGCAAACGGCCGTAAGATTCACTTATCAACTTTCAATAAAGTTATCACTTCTTATAATTCAAGGAAAAATATTTTCTGGCCATGAAAACTTCAACCTATCATTATGAGATTTCGGTTACTAAAAAGTAAAGAGCTTGTAGCTAAAGATCAGACATTTCATTGACTCGTGATGTGAGCGACAGAGGCAATCATGAATATATATTGGTTTTTAATAATTGAACTAATAATACATCAAACTACAAATCACACAGAGTAAATACGCGTACGACAATACAGACAGTAACTTTGTACAAGACATAACGGAACCCAAATGAGGGAGAGAGAGAGAGAATGAGTGAGAGAGGATGAGAGAGAGAGGTGAGAGAATTAGGCGTGATCACAGAATCACGCTCAGTTATGCAAACTCACAGACAGTAACCCTTGAAAGACAACAACGAATCAAATCACCTTGAAAAGGTAATAGACAAACTTTAAGCAGCATTTAAATCTCCATAGAGAATGATACTTGTATGTGGTCACTTTGTGACTCGCCAGACCAGCGTGCATGTGAGCGTGGTCTTTTGTAGCCTGTTTGTAGCTAGGCGTGTTCTTTCGTGTCTTCCCGCGCAATATTTGAAAGGGCCAACAAACGTAATGATTCGTCTTCCTCGTGTAGAGAAGAACTTAGTAAGTAAAAGAAATGAAAACAACGGAGATGAAAGCTCCCGAAGGAGCCATGAGAACAGCTGTTCTCTCAGCCGCCGTGCTGAGATCAACGGCGATAGAAGAGCGGACCAAGAGCGCAAAGAAGAGCAAGGACAACAGCAGAAGACAGGGAGGAACTTCCTGGGTCAGTTCTTATGGCTTGCCTGGTTCACGCCTCTGTTTGCGTGAACAACCAATGAACGTCCGCGATCTGAAGCGGGAAAAACGTTCCTTTGTCTCTGGGGAACCACCCACTCTAATAAGTTATGGCTTATCAGATTTCAGCAGTGATATTCTAGCAAGTTTGTAATTCCAGATTAATACATTTTTCATTAATTTCCTTTATATAAGTGAGTCCGTCAAAACATGATGATTAAACAGATATCAAAAATAACATATATAACTGATAGAAACACGACGTTACATTCATATGCAGAATTACACACATTTAAGGTTTGATTAACACACAATAAAACTGCAGATACTCCAATTTATATGGGGAAAACATCTAATGCACCAAAAAGCAATACTCAATACATTTAGAATACATTAAGAAAAGGTACCAGTTTAAAATACATTGAGAAAAGGTACCAGTGATCTGGCTTTGCTGTTCTGTCAGTTAGGTCATAAAGTTTTACGACCTGGTCATCCATGCCAGGATGTTGCCGACATCGCGGCGCCCCAAATGGTGAATTATGTTGGAAGATGTTGTAAAACGAAGGTCCTTGTTTACTCACGTTCTGGTCTTTAAGTGCAGAATGTGTTAGAGAGTCAGGATTCATTAATATGGAACAGATGGCTGAAATACCATCAGCTCATTAGTGTTACAATGCACAGACACTATTTAAACTGAACAGAGATGACATCACTGAATTCAATGATGAATTGCCTTTAACTGTCATTTTGCATTATTGACACACTGTTTTCCTAATGGATGTTGTTCAGTTGCTTTGACGCAATGTATTTTGTTTAAAGTGCTATATAAATAACGGTGACTTGACTTGACTTGACGTCACAAGCAACAAATTCACAAATCAAAACAGCACGTTCACTTCACTGGCAATGGTGAATTCCATAAATTTTAACCATTTACCATTAATTTGATGTAAATGTTTCACATGAGTGCGTCACTATGAATACAATGATTCAGAACACATAATAAGGCCTTAAATCAGTGAAGGAGCGTTCGACCAGATCACCTACAACAGTGCTGAAAGTGGGGATTTCTTCAACCAAGATCAGACTGATGTATTATGGTACCATTTATATGGGCTGCTAATCTGAGATTACTTTGTCAGAAAATGCATACGCTCTACTAACAACAGAAATTAGGGTTTCTTTGCTAAAATCAGGTTAGTTCCTTATCGTATGATTTAAACACATTATAGCACTGAAAACTTTCTACGGCTTGTAGAAAGACACATTAACGCTATAGTTTTATCTGATTTTGATCAGAAACTGGTGCACGCATGAATAAGAAGTTACTAAAACTTATGAGACAGACGCATAAGATTGATTACTGGGTCTGCTTGCAAGCAATGTTTAAAATGATGCCACCATTCTAAATTACTGCTAGTACTGCATAAATTAGGAAAACTATTATTTTCCTAGTTATGTGTTTCTGGCTAGCTTGTCAAGGTCTCTGGGGGTCACCTCATGCACTGAGAATGCTTGGAAGGGACCCTCTCCTCTCTGTGGTTGCTGGAGGTATTATGGTTCTGTCTGTTGAGTTAAGCAGAAAGTGCTGGCTCGTCCCTCGTAGTTTGGTGCAAGCCCGATGGAATTTACACTGCTGAACGAGGGTGAGGGAGTAGGGTATCTCTCCCACTGTGGTTCCTTTTGCATCCTATAAGAGTACCTGTGTTCTCTCTGGACCAGGTCAAGTTAGACCTTTTCTAGGTCCTGTCTTGCTGCCTTTTCCAGCAGCTCTTGTTGTTCAGCAGCTATCAGAGCCTTTTAAAGTCTGTTGGAATCCTCCTGTAACTCCATTTTGCTGGGGTCCTTGTGGGATCTGTGTGATCCGTGATCTGTTGTTTGAGATCATTTACCTCCTGTTTCAGACCCATGAATACATTAGTCAGGAAGATGATGATCTTGGTGATCTCTTTGTAGTCATAACTCTGGCTTGAGTCAAGAGTCAGTAGTACCCTTGTTGTCTAGTTGATTTCAGCTCTGGTGCAGTAGGTTGTCTGTAGCCCTGGCTAGACGGGTGTTCCTCACAACACCCGACCAGTCCTTTTTGGTCTGCCGTCTGGGCAGTTAGACTGAGTATCTGCAACATTTTGGAAAACTCATGTTAAGAGTAAGGGCGAAAGACAAATGCAAGATCAAACAGAATGTGGAGCTAGGTTTTACAGCTAGGTTTTGCCTGGTGTCGTTATCTGGTGAAGTATTCTGTTGTTAACTTAACTGTGGATAGCAGAATGCTAAGATAGGTTTGGGTCAGCATATGCTTGCTGAAAGGGGCATTAGCATATTTCTAATTGATGACTTAAGACTGTTCATATTGTCAAATTATCAAAACAAGCTCGATCTCTGAGAAAGTGAAGTAGAGGACGGAAAAGGAAGAGGAGAGCATTCCTATTCAGATTATGCTTATTACTTTGTGACAGGGTCATAAAATTAGAGCACATGTTGAAAATAAACAAATCAAAGATAAAAGTATCTCTGCTTACTTTTGAGGTTCAGAGAGAACATCAAACCGAAATGTAACAAAAGTGGGTATAGAATGTTAATGGATTTAAAAATAGCTGACTGCTATTATTAAAACAGGGTGATCAATGTGATATTAGGAACAATCAGAAGCACTAGTGTTTAACTGTAAAATTTGTGTTGGGCAACACACCATGGTTGGTCACAGCTGCTGTGTGTTCATCTCCCATGCTTAGACCATACCATGTGTGTGCCCCGGCCTTCATATAAATAAACATATACATATATGTAGTTATGTGTGTCTCACACATGAATACTGAAGTACAGTATCACACCTTTAGTTACACTCAGTGAGTGAAACACAGTAATGACCACCAGGTTGATAGGCTTGTATACATAAAGGCAAAGTGTAGATGAATTGCATCGATCTAATTATAATCTATAGGGTCTTGATGGTGTAGAAAGAGAAGCATCACTCAAATCTACCTTTATATAACATTTTACTGATATTACTTTGTCAGAAACAGTTTAAACAAGATTTCTTCACCAAAGCAGATTAATGCATTATGGTACAGTCTGGACTGCTGAGCTGAGGTTTCTTCGTCAGGACAGACTTACACTTCAATACTGAAATTAGGGTTTCTTTGCTAAAATTAGATTAACCTTTAACACTGATACCATTAAGCATGAAATACATAAAGACTCTTTCAGTCAAAATAGTGGTACCAATTCAAGCCCCTACTTTATCTGCATTTAAACAATCCAGGAAATAGGGATGCAAATGAATATCTCAAGTCACGACCTATTCTAACCTGGACTATCAAGCACACACTTTTAGGTTGACAGTGTTTTAAGCTCATATCCTTTGTTTTATCATGCCCACATCCTCCACCATTACTGTAGCAAATCAGCTCAAAGGGGAAATATTAGTAATAGTTATGATTAAATTATAAATATTTAGATCCGCTGTATTTACTTGACCTCTCAATGTTAACTGTCTGTCAATTCTAAGAATGTTACTTTCCTGTTATATACTTATAACATATACAATAAGTTAACTTTCTTACTGTACAATACTACTCAGAGCATGTAGCTAAAATCCGCATGATTATGGACTTCAGTTATGAGCAAACAATGAACAACATCAAGTGTGATACAAGTAAGACTTTATTAACTACATAAACACTTAAACTAGTCTAACACACACACACACACACACACATGTACAGTGGGCATAGGAAAAAGGGTTAAAGCTTAAGCAGTAAAGATAAGAGAAATAAAACACCAGTGTTGGGAGTAACACATTACAAAAGTAATGAATTACAGCTCAGACCAGCTCTTTTTCTATAACGGAGGCTGGCAGAAGGGAAAGGGAGTCTCTAAGAAGAGGATGGCCCACTGGATTGTGGATGCCAGGCACAGGTTGTGCCCTGCCCATTCAGATTGCAAGCTCACTATACTAGAAGTGTTGCATCCTCTGGGGCGCTGGCTCGTGGCACCTAGCTGACAGATATTTGTAGAGCTGCGAGCTAAGCGATCCCCAACACGTTTGCTAGATTCTATAGCCTTCATGTGGAGCTGGTATCATTCTGTATTCTCACCTCAAACGGGTAGTGGCACTGAGAGGCCCTGGTTAATGTCGGCTTGCTAAAACTGTTCCAGAGTGTCCATACTGTCGACCCTGTTGAGCTCCTCCATCCTCTTGGCACTCGCTGAATCCTTGAGAACTGGTAGAGGGCTGGATTCCATATGTGAGACCTAAGTGGATCCCATATGTGTAAAGTCCACAGTAAAGCCTCAGAGCTCGTGTTTCCCCAGCAGACTTGCAAGAGGGTTACAATCACCCCCAAATTTCCATATGCACCTAAACGGATGTTCATATGCATAGAAGGGGCTCAGGCGGCACGCAGAGGGCACTGGAAGGGGCAGCATCCATGGCGCTTTGGTAAGGAATTCCAATTCGTCGGTCACCGATGTGATGTAAAGAGTGACCGACTGAAAGGGGACATCTTGGTTACGAATGGTAACCTTCGTTCCCTGAAGGAGGAAATGGAGATGTAATGTCCTGTCGCCAAGGTTGCTGTACCACTGCTGAGTGGCCAGGTTACCAGCTCGGCTCTTTAGCGAAAACCTGGTGTGCAATGCTCTTTATTCTCATGCTGTGATCAGCTGCAGCTGGATGCAACAATTGCATGCCAATGCATTAGCTCGTTTAGTTTACACTCAAAGTAGATTAGTCTCTCGAAGTGAGATCCCAATTTGTTGACGTGACATCTCTGTTCCCTCCTTCAGGGAACGAGGGTTACCATATGTAACCAAGACTTTACTTGTTAACAACGGACCATTATTCTAATGTCTTTATCAAAATCACTTCTTTCAGTAGTCTTCAACATCCTCGACAGTCTTCTTCCAGAATCCAGTATTTCCTGCAGCTTAGGAAAGGTGCCCTCAAGAACCATGAGAGCCATTGACAGCACCTACTAGTGTTAAAACATTGAAAAAGGTTAATCAAACTAATATTTAATCGCTAAAATCAATTGGATACCTCCTTACTTTCTAAAGTAAGGAGGCTTACTAAAGCTTACTTTGAATGAGAGAGAGAACTCTGAGGGATTCAGGACTCGTAACAATGCATTTTCATACATTTTTAACATTATTCATCTTTATATTTGTATTTTTACTTTATTTTCGCAACTCAAATGTTTCTCAAAGTTCTTTGCAGTCATTGTCATTACTTTTACATCAACTTGTATTTATTCATTCACTTAATTCTGGCCATGGCTTCGGAATTTCAACATTGGTTTTAAATCTGTCAGAGGTTATCTGACCCAGGTATATTACTTCGGGTCTTGCTAGCATGCTGTCTTCAAAGTTAACCGAAAGTGGTGGCTAAAAATGAGGACTGCTTTTGCTGAATCAAGAGATGGTTTAGATAACAAAGGTTACGGGAATTAAGCATGTAAGGTAAAAATAATTTTAAAGAAATGTTCCTAGCATTATGCATTTTAAACAGTCTAAACTGAGATTTGAGATATAGAAACTTTGAAATGTTTAACCTATTTGAATGATTAAGGGTTATATGTTGTAATGAATTTGATATTATAGTCTAAGTTTAAGTTTGGTGAAAACTGTCAAATAAATAAATAACTAATATTTTGCACAGTAAGAGAGAGAGAGAGAGTGCTTGAGTGGAGGCAGGGATGGTGCTCTGCTTCTCTTATCGGCCTGCTAAGTAAGAGTAACCAAAACAGAGCAATGATTTTAAGACCAAAACAACCCAGCTGATTTTTCTCTAAATAAAAAGCATTAATGAAAAGGCAAACTTTGATACTAGATAAGAGACTAGGAACAAACTAGGTAAAATGTACAGAATTTATTATTTTTTTTATTTAGTTTAAATCCTTCCGATTTAACACCAAAAGCAAACCTTGAATATGAGATGTTAAATATTTATGTTAAGTATGTGCACGCATTAGGATGACTACTGTATATTTTGGAGGACAATTCTGTTTCTGCTTTGTGTATATTGAGTCACTAACCTCTGGAATGAGTGTTTTATCATTACAGATGTGTTAAGTGAAATTACTTTACAGAAGTCGATAATTCTGAGTGAAACTAATGAAAAGACAATGCCGAACATGGGACGAGCTTTAAGTGGATTGGTCTGCTACTGGTAATAATGACTTGTTTTGTCTTTTATAATGCTGATTTAAATCACTCTCTGGATTAATATGTTTAAGAGTGTTAATATGATTGGATTTGTGAAATTTAAGATTGCCGTCCAAAATGGGGTTAAAATCCATGCCTAAATTTAAATGAGGGTCTAAATTTTAACAAGTTAACACTTTGTTGTTTGAATGGTAAAGGTAAATATTTTAGACTTGATGGCAGAAAAACAGTGACAGATTGGCTAAGTCACTAACCAAATTATCCAGAGAGCACCCTCACATAAAGAAGCCTGGTGGGAAAACAAAGGAGTGAATCATGTTTATGTAATAGTGCAAAAGCAAAAGCAGCCGTAAGGCTTTGTGGGCCCTCAAGGTCTTAATGACGCAATAGTTTGGTTTATGTAGAACAGAGATAATTTGAACAAAAATGTGTGGATCTCCTGGGATAGCCCCTTAATGGAGGAATACCATAACAAGAGGTTTGAATTAATTGAAATAGCACAGTTGTTAAATATGTTTAAACAACACAATTGTAATAGGCTCTATGGAGCTGCTTATGAACACCTGTCAAGTCAAATCAAATTAATATTGTGAACACTGACAGGGCTTTTTGATAATGTATACTGTTTCAATACAGATTTACAGAACCTGGGGATGTCTCTTTAATAAATATTTGGCCGTTTAGAACTAAGTAATAGTGTTGTTCATTTAGTAATAGTATTGGGAAATCTGTCTGCTCTTTTTCAGTTTATAATAATTTTGAGTAAATAGATATCACTGGCAAATGACAAACATGAACGAAGGGTTTTTAAGACATTGATCAGGTAGCTGACCTGTAAGCATTTCTAACTGACAAAACAGTGAGAACTAAATTGACTTTATACGAGGTATTGAGAATTTGCTTCTGAATGTGTCGTTAATATAGTCTGAGTACAGTAATATGGTATGATAATTGACAAGATTTGCAAAAAAAAAATAAAATAAAATAAGTAATAATAATAATAAGGCAATGAGTATGATTAACAGTAATGTCATGGTATAAAAATACATGCATGACAATAAGTGGACAGGTTAGTTGTATTTTTGAAGTTAGACACTTCGATACTTAAAATGTAATTTTGACCAAATATTGTTAACAATGACAAGTTTAGGTTTATGGTTCATGTATGTTTAAACAGCATGTGAACTATGATGACTGCAAATGGATTCGTGGTGAAAGTAAAACTTAATAAAAGGGCTATTAAGTAATAAACTAGGAACTGCTCTAGGTTTTCGAGGAAATAATGATTATGATTATTTAAATTTTTAAAGATGGCTCAATATTGATCTTACTTATTTTTGGTTTGTTTATTTTTGTGTTTTTAACACCAAGTTTGGAGTGAAAGGGTATAATGGATATTCAATCCCTCTAATTGCACCATTGATCGGGAAAATTATAGATTTTCATAAAATAAGGGTATCTTTACTGGGATTTAGGTTATAAGCAATGTCTATATTTGGTATCTGTGAGGTGACTGAGGGTCTGACATATGTCAGGAATGCAATAACAGTGGTTATTCATTTAGCCCGGCTTCCAGAGAATAATATATATACGCTTATTGTAATGAATTTATCTTACGATATGACCAAATTAACTAAAATTCATCATAGTTGTATAAGACATGTTAAAAGCAAACAAATAAGGCAAATATCCTTCTAAAGGGTAAAAAAAAAATGAATTGGTTATTGTGTATGCGGTTCTCTTACGAGAGCTCTCTCGTACTGCGTCTTAGCTAAGACGCTACGGGAAAAGTCTCTTTTCACGAAATACTGAAGCAAAAAATTATCCTTAATTTTGTATTTTTGTAAAGCGCATTTGCAGCAGTACACAGACATAGGCGAGACGGCTCGTTCGCTCATTGGCTTGTTCTGCGGCAACTGTACAGCCTATCGAGCGCGGGCTGATGCAACATCAGACCAATAAGGGCGCTTCGCGCCCTTCTTGCCACTTCCCGCCAAACGGGTGTGGCCCAACCTATAAAAGGAGCTCGAAAAGGCTGACTCACCTGATTTTTCATCTCTTCAGCGAAGCTCACGCATCGCTGGATCACGGAGGAAGCAAGCGCCGTCTGAGAAAGCACATCAGCAGGACGAGCCATTCTGAAGCTGCTGGCATCGCCGCCTTCCACTGCCGTTCCTGCTGCGCTATCCGGCGCCTATATCCTTTCAATTCTGTTATATCCAAGCTGTTCTTTATGTGTGTGTGTGTGTGTGTTCGCCCTGCGACACATCTTGTAAAAGAGCTCGCGTCTTTTTTAAGATGCCTTCCTGCGGCTGGTCAGAGCCCCACTCAACGAGGGAGACCGGTACGTCATCTGTGTCTCCTGCCTGGGTGAAGATCATGCAGCGCTCGTGCTCGCTGACGGCGGATGCCCCCACTGCGAGCTGTTGCCATGGTGACTCTGAGGACTCGCCTGGCCTTTTTCTCTGAGCCTGTATTCTCCGCTGCGCTGAGGCGCCGTAAAAGCATCGCTTCCAGCGGATTCCGAAACCGTCTTCAGCTCAACCGAGCTTGCCGGTTCGCCCTGCTTCACCGGCCCCCCCTGCATCGCTTCCCGGTGGGCAGCGCCCGCTGTTTGCCGGCGCGTCGTCCGAGGAAGTCGATCTCAGGGCCGCGTCGGAGGAAGAGGACACACGCACTCTGCTAGCTTCGGGCAGTGAGGGCTGGGCGAGCTCCGAGGATCTCGCGCCTTCTGCTCAGAAGCCCAGCAGACGAGCTGACATCGAGAAGGAGCCGGGGCGAATGCTCGTGTTGGCCGCGATGAGTCTCGGCCGCGAGTGGTTTGCACCAGCGCCCCCCCTCTCGTTCCCGCCTGGATGGTATTTCCCTTTCGGATGAGCGTACTTCTCAAAGCCCGCCTCATTTCTTCCTGAGCTTCACGAAGAGGTGGCGAAGGCTTGGAATGCTCCATATTCAGCACGAACTCGTTCGTCTGTCTCACTTGCATTCTCCACACTGATGATGCTAAAAACAGGAATTACCACTCACTTCCGCCGGTGGAACAGGCGATAGCGATGCACCTTTGTCCGCCCTCTGCTGGACGGCGGCAAAAGCAGTGTTGCCATCTAAAGCCTGCTGTGTGACGATGCACTACTAACGATGGCTGCTTCATCGAAGCGCAGGTGTACGAGTTCCGCTGTGGCCGAGCTCTCACCCAAGCGCGCCGCTGTTTCAGTTCCAGGAATTGTGACTGTCTCAGCGTTTTCTGCAATGCGCAAGCCTGCACAGTTGCCCGCTTGCCTGCACACAAAAGCCGTTATCACAACAGCTTCAGCAACGCAGCTCGAGACCCTCGTTCTCGCTCTACCGGCCGTCGCCCCGCGCCGCGGGGACCGCGGCAGAGGATTACGGTGAGGCCGGGAGCCCCGAAGCCATCCTAGGAAAGCCATCTACGCATGCTGCATGACGCTGCGTCGGCACTACACACGATGGCTGCTTCATCGAAGCGCCGGTGTACGAGTTCCGCTGTGGCCGGGCTCTCACCTAAGCGCGCCGCTGTTTCAGTTCCAGAGATTGTGACTGTTTCAGCGTTTTTTGCAATGCGCAAGCCTGTACGGTTGCCCGCTTGCCTGCACACGAAAACCGTTATCACGGCTACCCAGATATTTCCCGAAAAAGGTGTAATTTCTGGTGTCCCGGTCACGGCCGATGGTGCTATAAATGTTGTGATGATGCCCACTGCTCAGTGCCCATCTCCACATATAAGCACAGCCCTTCACACAGGGCTCACGCCCATAAAGCGACTCAAGTCGATCACGCGCACTACATAGTAGACGTGCCCACTCCTCAGTGCCCACAATCACTATGTCACACGCGTCATGAGGTTTCTGTAAAAACGAAACCCGTGCACGTTCGTCCGGCCACGGCCGATGGTGCTATAAATGTAGTGACGATGCCCACTCCTCAGTGCCCATCTCCACATGTAAGCACAGCCCTGCACACAGGGCCTGCGCCCATAAAAGTGACTCAAGTCGATCGCGCACACTGCATAGTAAGCGTGCCCACCCCTCAGTGCCCACAATTACTATGTCACACGCGTCATGTGGTTTCTGTAAAAAAAAAAAAGAAAAAAAAAAAACTGTGCACGCTCGTCCGGCCACGGCCGATGGTGCTATAAATGCAGGGCTCGCGCACATAAGATCGACACAGATCGGTCGAGCGCGCCGCATAGTAAACGTGCCCACTCCCCAGTGCCCACATACACTATGTCACATACGGCGCGTGGCTTCTGTAAAAACGAGGCCCGTGCACGTACGCTCTGCACAGGCAGACAGCGAGTTGAAAGTGGCATATGCAGCCCACAGTCACTCGCAGACATATCGAGTCCCACGGGACCTGCTCAGCCTTCCCCCAGTCGGTTAAGCGCCGGGACGGGGTCGAGGAGGAGCGATCTGCCCGCTGTGATCAGTGCGCTCCCCGCTTCAAATGCGCAGCACACCCGAGCGCCGCCGTTGCCCGGTCAACAGAGCGCGCTTCGCATCCAGCCCTTAGCCATTCATGCAGATGCATGGTCAGCGCTTTCAGGGGTTTCGGATTGGGTGCTAGGCATTATAAAGAGAGGCTACTCGCTACAGTTTTTTTCGACGCCCTCCGCGCTTTTCAGCGCGCGTCGAAACTACGGTCAAAACAGAAGTAGCACACATACTTCGGGCCGCAATATCAAAACTGTTGAGCAAAGGGGCTGTAGAGCCTGTAGAGCCTCTCAAGCTCAAAGCGAGGGGGGGGCTGTACAGCAGATACTTTCTGATGCCCAAGAGAGACGGGGGTCTCAGGCCCATACTGGATCTAAGACAGCTGAACAAGGCATTGATGAAACGCAGTTTCAAAATGCTTACGACCAGGAAACTCCTCGCGCAGATTCGCAGAGGGGACTGGTTCATGTCAATAGATCTGAGGGACGCGTATTTTCAAATACAGATAGCGTCAAACCACAGGCAATATTTGAGATTCGCCTTCGAGGGCCAGGCATACCAGTTTACAGTCCTCCGTGGCTCCTCGTACGTTTACGAGGTGCATGGATGCAGCGCTCGCTCCTCTCAGACTCATAGACATACGAGTGCTGAATTATTTGGACGACTGGCTGGTTCTGGCCCGATCACGAGCAGAGCTCGTGGACCACAGGGCCGTTTTACTCGATCACCTCGAGAAGCTCGGCCTCAGTGTCAATTGGGTGAAGAGTTCGCTGAACCCCAGTCAGACGATCCCGTTTCTGGGTATAGTTCTGAACTCGTGTTCCATGACGGCGCGGCTGTCACCACAGCGCGCGATGGGCATTCAGCGCGCAGCGAGTTCTTTCCGCTGCGGCGCGACCGTGTCGCTCAAACACTGTCAAAAGATGCTGGGTCTCATGGCCTCAGCATCTCCGGTTCTGCGGCTGGGCCTGCTCCGCATGCGCCCCCTGCAGTTCTGGCTGAAGGCTCGGGTGCCGCGCAGAGCGTGGGCGTCTGGCCGGCTGCATTTCAAGGTCGATCAGAGCTGTGTTGCAGCTCTAGCACCTTGGACAGCGAACGGCTGGTACCGATCAGGTGTAAGCCTGGGGACTTCCCTGAGTGTGAAGATGGTGTCGACGGATGCCTCCACTTCGGGATGGGGAGCGCTGCTCGAAGGCAGACCGTCCTTTGGCCTATGGTCAGAACGGGAAAAGCTCCATCATATCAACTGCCTGGAAATGCTGGCAGTGGAGAACGCGCTGACGCGCTTTTGTCCCCATATCAAGGATCACCACGTTGTAGTCCGTGCGGACAACATGTCCGTGGTGTCCTACATAAATCGCCAGGGCGGTCTCGGGTCCCGAAACCTGTGCAGGCTGACGGAACGCCTCCTGGTTTG
Organism: Carassius carassius; assembly: GCF_963082965.1. NCBI lineage: Eukaryota > Metazoa > Chordata > Actinopteri > Cypriniformes > Cyprinidae > Carassius > Carassius carassius. Next base: position 19,391,998 of record NC_081780.1, on the reverse strand, counting down.
GGCTCAGCGCAACATGCGCTCGCTGAGAGCAGTGCATGTGCCTGGACTGCAGAATCTGGGTCCAGACAGGCTGTCCAGAGGCAATGTTCCTACGGGCGAATGGTCTCTATACCCGCAAACAGTCCGGCTGTTGTGGGAGAGATTTGGCATGGCGGAGGTGGACCTCTTTGCGTCCCACGAAAACGCTCACTGCCCCGCGTTCTTTTCCAAGAACGAAAGCGCGCTGTCACGGAGATGGCCGTGCTGCCCGCTTTATGCGTTCCCTCCCGTCTCCCTCCTTCCGCAGGTGATAGAACGGGTGAGAGAAACGAGATGTTCAATACTGCTTGTAGCACCTCTTTGGAAGAACCAACCATGGTTCCCAGATTTGATGCAGTTAGCAGATGTAAAAGTTTATGTGGCGGCCATCGCTGCGTTTTCTGAAACGGCGTCCGGTCAGTCAATAGGAAGGAACGATTTAGTCATCCGGTTCCTCAGAGGAGCTAGGAGGCTGAATCCTCCCAGACCTCCGTCAGTCCCTATGTGGGACCTCGCGGCGGATTTGGAGGCCTTGAAGGGTCCCCCTTTTGAGCCTATCCAATCGGTTAGCCTTCAGCATCTGTCGTTCAAGACAGTATTCTTGTTGGCTTTCGCTTCTGTGAAGCGTGTGGGTGATTTGCACGCGCTCTCGGTGAGCCAGTCGTGCTTGGAGTTTGGGCCCAATGACTCAAGTGTCATACTCAAACCTAGGCACGGTTATGTCAATGTCAATGTCACCTTTATTTATATAGCGCTTTAAACAAAATACATTGCGTCAAAGCAACTGAACAACATTCATTAGGAAAACAGTGTCAATAATGCAAAGATGATAGTTAAAGGCAGTTCATCATTGGATTCAGTTATGTCATCTCTGTTCAGTTAAATAGTGTCTGTCCATTTATTTGCAATCAAGTCAACGATATCGCTGTAGATGAAGTGTCCCCAACTAAGCAAGCCAGAGGCGACAGCGGCAAGGAACCGAAACTCCATCGGTGACAGAATGGAGAAAAAAACCTTGGGAGAAACCAGGCTCAGTTGGGGGGCCAGTTCTCCTCTGACCAGACGAAACCAGTAGTTCAATTCCAGGCTGCAGCAAAGTCAGATTGTGCAGAAGAATCATCTGTTTCCTGTGGTCTTGTCCTGGTGCTCCTCTGAGACAAGGTCTTTACAGGGGATCTGTATCTGGGGCTCTAGTTGTCCTGGTCTCCGCTGTCTTTCAGGGATGTAGAGGTCCTTTCTAGGTGCTGATCCAGCATCTGGTCTGGATACGTACTGGATCCGGGTGACTGCAGTGACCCTCTGATCTGGACACAGACTGGATCTGGTGGCCACGGTGACCTCGGAACAAGAGAGAAACAGACAAATATTAGCGTAGATGCCATTCTTCTAATGATGTAGCAAGTACATAGGTTGTTATGGGAAGTGTTTCCGGTTCCGGTTTACCTAATTAATGCAGCCTAAAAATCCTTTAACGGATTTGGATAATAAAAGCATATTAGTATGTTATGTGTATGCCAGGTTAAAGAGATGGGTCTTTAATCTAGATTTAAACTGCAAGAGTGTGTCTGCCTCCCGAACAATGTTAGGTAGGTTATTCCAGAGTTTGGGCGCCAAATAGGAAAAGGATCTGCCGCCTGCAGTTGATTTTGATATTCTAGGTATTATCAAATTGCCTGAGTTTTGAGAACGTAGCGGACGTAGAGGATTATAATGTAAAAGGAGCTCATTCAAATACTGAGGTGCTAAACCATTCAGGGCTTTATAAGTAATAAGCAATATTTTAAAATCTATGCGATGCTTGATAGGGAGCCAGTGCAGTGTTGACAGGACCGGGCTAATATGGTCATACTTCCTGGTTCTAGTAAGAACTCTTGCTGCTGCATTTTGGACTAGCTGTAGTTTGTTTACTAAGCGTGCAGAACAACCACCCAATAAAGCATTACAATAATCTAACCTTGAGGTCATAAATGCATGGATTAACATTTCTGCATTTGACATTGAGAGCATAGGCCGTAATTTAGATATATTTTTGAGATGGAAAAATGCAGTTTTACAAATGCTAGAAACGTGGCTTTCTAAGGAAAGATTGCGATCAAGTAGCACACCTAGGTTCCTAACTGATGACGAAGAATTGACAGAGCAACCATCAAGTCTTAGACAATGTTCTAGGTTATTACAAGCAGAGTTTTTAGGTCCTATAATTAACACCTCTGTTTTTTCAGAATTTAGCAGTAAGAAATTACTCGTCATCCAGTTTTTTATATCGACTATGCAATCCATTAGTTTTTCAAATTGGTGTGTTTCACCGGGCTGCGAAGAAATATAGAGCTGAGTATCATCAGCATAACAGTGAAAGCTAACACCATGTTTCCTGATGATATCTCCCAAGGGTAACATATAAAGCGTGAAGAGTAGCGGCCCTAGTACTGAGCCTTGAGGTACTCCATACTGCACTTGTGATCGATAGGATACATCTTCATTCACTGCTACGAACTGATGGCGGTCATATAAGTACGATTTAAACCATGCTAATGCACTTCCACTGATGCCAACAAAGTATTCAAGTCTATGCAAAAGAATGTTGTGGTCAATTGTGTCAAACGCAGCACTAAGATCCAATAAAACTAATAGAGAGATACACCCACGATCAGATGATAAGAGCAGATCATTTGTAACTCTAAGAAGAGCAGTCTCAGTACTATGATACGGTCTAAATCCTGACTGGAAATCCTCACATATACCATTTTTCTCTAAGAAGGAATATAATTGTGTGGATACCACCTTTTCTAGTATCTTGGACAGAAAAGGGAGATTCGAGATTGGTCTATAATTAACTAGTTCTTTGGGGTCAAGTTGTGGTTTTTTGATGAGAGGCTTAATAACAGCCAGTTTGAAGGTTTTGGGGACATGTCCTAATGACAATGAGGAATTAATAATAGTCAGAAGAGGATCTATGACTTCTGGAAGCACCTCTTTCAGGAGCTTAGATGGTATAGGGTCTAACATACATGTTGTTGGTTTAGATGATTTAACAAGTTTATACAATTCTTCCTCTCCTATGGTAGAGAATGAGTGGAACTGTTCCTCAGGGGGTCTATAGTGCACTGTCTGATGTGATACTGTAGCTGACGGCTGAATGGTTGCAATTTTATCTCTAATAGTATCGATTTTAGAAGTAAAGTAGTTCATAAACTCATTACTGCTGTGGTGTTGGGAAATGTCAACACTTGTTGAGGCTTTATTTTTCATTAATTTAGCCACTGTATTGAATAAATACCTGGGGTTATGTTTGTTTTCTTCTAAAAGAGAAGAAAAGTAATCGGATCTAGCAGTTTTTAATGCTTTTCTGTAGGATATGTTACTTTCCCGCCAAGCAATACGAAATACCTCTAGTTTTGTTTTCCTCCAGCTGCGCTCCATTTTTCGGGCTATATTCGGGTTATGTGCCGAAATCCCTCAACACACCGTTTCGGGCTCAGGTTATTGCCCTGTCTGCCCTGCCGGTGTCAGGGGAGGATGGAGACTCGAGTCTTCTTTGCCCTGTCAAGGTTTTAAGAGCTTATGTGTCTCACTCTGCTGCCTTTCGGAGAGCAGCTGTTTGTCTCGTTCGGTGGACGTTCCAAGGGAATGGCTGTTTCGAGACAGACTCTATCCAGATGGATAGTTGACGCCATAGCGTTAGCTTACGCTTCCAGGGGCCTTCAGTGCCCGTTGGGCGTCAGAGCACACTCCACAAGAGGCGTCGCCTCGTCGTGGGCGTGGTCTACTGGGATCTCCTTGCAGGATATATGTATGGCGGCAGGTTGGGCCTCACCGTCTACATTTATCAGGTTCTATAACCTGGAGGTCCCCGCCTTGCAAGCAAGGCTGTTGTCGGTATAGTCGAATCAGGGCCCTGAGGGGAATTCTGAGTTCACGAGTGCTATGCGCTGCCGATTGTTATATGGGCAGTATTGCGTAAGCTGTGTGATGTCATATTGCCGCATCTACGGATGCTGCTAGATATAGGACGGAGGGCTTTTCCCTTTTCTGTCCTGGACTCTCTGTGAGTCCCTCAGGTGACTGTGCACTGTAAATCCTGGGCGTTGCTTCAGGTTTATTGGTGTGTGATCCCTGCGCACACAGCGTTTTACATTGGTTCCCGTAGTGTCTTAGCTAAGACGCAGTACGAGAGAGCTCTCGTAAGAGAACGTACTCGGTTACTAAACGTAACCTCGGTTCTCTCTAGAAGAGCGAACGAGTACTGCGTTCTCTGCCGTGCGCACGATTCACTCTGGTTCGCTTCGGCGATGAAATAAATCAGGTGAGTCAGCCTTTTCGAGCTCCTTTTATAGGTTGGGCCAAACCCGTTTCGGCGGGAAGTGGCAAGAAGGGCGCGAAGCGCCCTTATTGATCTGATGTTGCATCAGCCCGCGCTCGATAGGCTGTGCAGTTGCCGCAGAACAAGCCAATGAGCGAACGAGCCGTCTCGCCTATGGCTGTGTACTGCTGCAAATGCGCTTTACAAAAATACAAAATTAAGGATAATGTTTTGCTTCAGTATTTCGTGAAAAGAGACTTTTCCCGTAGCGTCTTAGCTAAGACGCAGTACTCGTTCGCTCTTCTAGAGAGAACCGAGGTTACGTTTAGTAACCGAGTACGTTTTCTTTAATGATTTATTAAATCTGGTTAATGAATATGCAAATTTAGTCTTAAGGCTGTTGGATAAATGTTTTGTTTTAGAGGGTTAGTGTGAAGTAGCTGTAGTAGGAAGAGAGGTATTTACAAAGGTATGTTGATGAAAGTATATATGGATGGAGGACACTTTTCCAGGTAGAGGAACACACAGAATGATTCACTGGAAAAGACATTACTTTTTATGTGAAGAGAGACTAGTGCAAGTGCAGATATTGTGGAATTAAGTAAGTAGATGTATGTATATCGGAAGTAAGAATGTATATGGGAAGTATTTTGTACAAAATAATGTGTTTATTACTAGAAATGTCAGACAGTACCAGAGATGTTAAGTATATGCACCTGCTTAAGTTGACCAACAGCCTGCATTATTAGCATGCATCACAACTACACCTGACCTCATTTATTAGACCAGATGTGGGGTATTGGAGCCCACATTGATCTAAAACAGGGGACTGAAGGAGTGGATGCCGAGTTGCCATATCCTTCATACTGATATTAATTATATTATTACATGATTTCTTCTTTGACTATTAATCAAGTTATGGCACGAGTGAAATGTGTAACCTTATGTGCGCTTATGAGATATTAAACAATCCTGTTCTATCCTGTATTTCTTTTCCTCAAGATTAATGTCCACATATTATGTGTGTGTATCCAACCGTAATGATAAGACACTCGCCAGGGCTAGAAAGCCTTGAATTTTAGATAAGTTCTCTGTGTATGTGTGTTAGTCTGTACAGGGAGAAGCTCAGACAGTCCCAGGACAAACGATCAACTGCCAGTGTCCAGCGTATCAGATATACGTCTTTGGAGAGTTTATCTAGGTTTTGGAACCAATCAGAATTTTGTTGACTTATGTATTGACGCAATTAGTATCCTCTGTCAAGGTATAACTGTGGATGATTTTGAGTTGTACGGGGGCGGCCTACGAACTCCGTCGAGAGTATTGAAGCTGACTTCTGCTGATGAAATTGCAAACTATTTTCTTCAAGTAAAATTATTATTATTAATTGAACTCAACTCTGACTCCTGGTCTTCATTGCGACATATCTGGTCCTTGGGTTTTAACTGTAAATTCCCCCACACAACTAACCTACTGACATATTTATTTTTTTCCTGTGATGTGGTAGGGTTGGGGTAGGGTGTTTGGGGGGTGGAGGAGGTGAGATGGTCTATGTTTCAGGAGGTAGGAGGTTTGTATGGGGATTCAGAGGAGGGCTTTGGCTTAATGATTGTATAATGGATAATGATATGGATAATGATTAATGCAATTTCATTTATTATAAAAAACAAAACAAAAGGATAAAGCACAGTTTTTAGGTTATCTGACAAAACTATACTTTAGAGTGTGCCGAATACTGCAAGAATAGTAATATTATTTTGCAAGCATAAATATTGTATTTAACATCATAGCATGTTTTAAATGTAGCCATTTAAATTACAGTCCAATCAATGTTAAATATCTGACCTTGGACCACAAAACCAGTCTTTTAAGTCACTTGGGTATATTTGTAGCAATAGCCAAAAATACACTATTTGAGTCAAAATAATTGATTTTTCTTTTATGCCAAAAATCATTAGGAGATTATATAAAGATCACATTCCATGATGATATTTTGTAAATTTCCTACAGTAAATATGGTAACACTTTACAATAAGGTTGTATTAGTTAACATTAGTTCATGCATTAGTTAACATGAACTAATACTGAACAATGCGTCTGTTCAAAATCTTAATCTTTTCTCATGTTAACTTATTCATATACTAATGTGTTAGTTAATGCATTAGTTAACATGAACTAACAATGAACAACTCCACTGTTCCGGACTATTAAATGTTTTGTTAATGTTGATTTATAAATTTTTTTAAATGTATCTCTTCACATTAACAGATTAATTAACGTTATGGTTAAAGCATTAGTTAAAATTAACTAAAAATTAACAACACATCTGTTCAGCATTTAACTTAATTTTGCTCATGTTTACTTATTCATGTACTAATGCGTTAGTTCATGCCTTGGTTAACATGAACTAACAATGAATGATGCCTGTAGATAGCTTTATTAAATAAGCTTTATTTACAGTATATACACACGTTTATTACGTTTATTTAGCAGCTAACACACACAGTGGATAAATAATACTAACTCCCTATATGGGCACTGATTTGGGCTATTGGTAAACATGGAAACCATCTAAACATCAACTGATGTTTCTCATGTTTGTAGACTGTTTGTTAACATGACTTACTACTAACAAAGCATTATTTAAGGGAATTTGTGAACCTTATTGTAAAGAGTACACTGGTCCAACATTAACCGATGTGTAACTAACATTTGTAGACTGTTAATTAACATGATTTAAGCATACCACTAACACATACACACACACACACACACACACACACACATACACACACAAAACAACAACAACAACATAGATTTAAAAAGTTTGTTCCTAAAGTGTGACAGCCCTATATATATATATATATATATATATTTTTTTTTTTTTTTTTTTTTTTTTTACAGTCTACAGATTCTGTTCACATCAACTCATCTACTGAGTGCGCGCATGTTTGTTCTTTTGGGTTTGGCGGTTAAATCGCCCACTGGAACAGGACGGATTGTACCTACAAAACAACCTCTGATGGAGTGGATTTACTGACTTGGAAAACGGGATAGAAATGGTCCTCTCGGAAGACTTTTCAGTTTTCAATGACATTTATCGAAAATAGCAACTTTAAAACGCTGCTATTTAAAAATTATAACTTTTTGTCCATCCTGACCATGGTTGCACACTTCCAGTTATCACTAAAAATAACATTAAAGGGGTGTGTGAACTTGCAAGCATGATGTCAGACACTGTAATATGCTCTGGTCCCCTCCCTGCTTACCGTGGTGACGAGATGCATAGCAGATTGTCATCACTCAATGGCTGGATGTCTAAGTGGTGCCCACAGAATAACATAGGTTTCACAGACAATTGGACAAGCTTTTGGGGCAGACCTGACCTGTTGAAAAGAGATGGTCTTCATCCCTCCTGGGGTGGCGCCACTCTTCTCTTTAGAAATATGGCAAATAGTCTTAGTGTTTATACTTGACTAACTGGGGCCCAGGTCAGGAAGCAGACAGACTGGCTAAACCGACTGTCTGCTAGCTGCCTCACGTCACAGAGGTCAGCTAATTCTCAGCACCTAGAGACTCTTTCACCTAGATATCACACTACAGAGACTGTGTCTGTTCCCCGAACTAGAAAATACAAAAAACATCCAAACCAAAGTTAAGATTAACAATTTAATTGAGGTTCAACAAATAAAAAACAGATGCAATATGGATAGACAAATGATAAAGCTTGGCTTATTGAATATCAGAATCCTTTCTATGAAAACACTTTTTGTAAATAATATGATCACAAATACTAGCACCTCAGTATTTGAAAGAGCTCCTTTTACATTATAATCCTCTACGTCCGCTACGTTCTCAAAACTCAGGCAATTTGATAATACCTAGAATATCAAAATCAAATGCGGGCGGCAGATCTTTTTCCTATTTGGCGCCTAAACTCTGGAATAACCTACCTAACATTGTTCGGGAGGCAGACACACTCTTGCAGTTTAAATCTAGATTAAAGACCCATCTCTTTAACCTGGTTTACACATAACATGCTAATATGCTTTTAATATCCAAATCCGTTAAAGGATTTTAAGGCTGCATTAATTAGGTAAACCGGAACCGGGAACACTTCCCATAACACCCTATGTACTTGCTACATCATTAGAAGAATGGCATCTACGCTAATATTTGTCTGTTTCTCTCTTATTACGAGGTCACCGTAGCCACCAGATCCAGTCTGTATCCAGATCAGAGGGTCACTGCAGTCACCCGGATCCAGTACGTATCCAGACCAGATGGTGGATCAGCACCTAAAAAGGACCTCTACATCCCTAAAAGACAGCGGAGACCAGGACAACTAGAGCCCCAGAAACAGATCCCCTGTAAAGACCTTGTCTCAGAGGACCACCAGGACAAGACCACAGGAAACAGATGATTCTTCTGGACAATCTGACTTTGCTGCAGCCTGGAATTGAACTACTGGTTTCGTCTGGTCAGAGGAGAACTGGCCCCCCAACTGAACCTGGTTTCTCCCAAGGTTTTTTTCTCCATTCTGTCACAGATGGAGTTTCGGTTCCTTACCGCTGTCGCCTCTGGGTTGCTTAGTTGGGGTCACTTCATCTACAGCGATATCGTTGACTTGATTGCAAATAAATGCACAGACACTATTTAACTGAACAGAGATGACATCACTGAATTCAATGATGAACTGCCTTTAACTATCATTTTGCATTATTGACACACTGTTTTCCTAATGAATGTTGTTCAGTTGCTTTGACGCAATGTATTTTGTTTAAAGTGCTATATAAATAAAGGTGACTTGACTTGACTTGACTTAGGAAAAACACATTTTTCTCCTCTAATTTTGATTGTTTATTTATTTTTTAATGCATTGATTATATAATATAAATGTATGAAATATATACCACTGTTATGTAATAATATAATAATGATAAAATCAATAATAACTTATTTGTTAGTTAAAGGTTAGTTAATGTTGAACTAGTGCAAACTTTACACTAAGTTTCACAAATTGAACCATTTAGATGATTTCCAAGTAACAACCCAAATCCTTTCCCAAATGGGGAGTTAGTTTATTAGCTGCTTAATAAACTTATGTATATATGTTCAATAATTAAATAAAGCTCATTAAATAAAGATATCTACAGGCATAGTTAATTATTAGTTCATGGTTACTAACGCATTAGCCAACATTAACTAATTAAGTTGTTAATGTGAAGAGAAGCATTATTATTTGAATTTTAACATGGGCAAATATTAAGTAAAGCTGAACAGATGTGTTGTTCATTTAGAGTAAATTTTAACTAATGCATTAACACAACATTACCTAGTTCATCAGTTAATATGAAGAGATGCATTAGTAAATTTGCATTGGTAAGCACTTCATTTGGAGAAGTTTAAAGGTGATTTTGTCATTGTTTTGATTTTTTCGTACCCTCAGAAAACAATACATCAATGGAAAGCATATTTATTCAGCTCTCTGGTTTTGTGGTCCAGGGTCACATATTAGTGTCTTTATGAATTTTGTTATTGATGTGCTATGGATGTCATTAAAAATCAGTGATATCAATCATGACTGCTTTGAGCCATGTGCACTGGTATTTTTTGGGTAATTATTCTGCTTGCCTTGGAAATGGAGATTGTAGTATAATTGTGTACTCATTAACTTGGACACTTTTGTTGGGAACTGCTAAATTTGATGAGCTTCATGTATAAATTTAAAATAATAATGATATGATATATTTAGAACAAGATTAGTTTTTAGTATCCCCAATCCCCCCCAGCCTTCACTCATTAGATTCTCATTACACTCATTAGAAATGCTATAATAATGTATAAATATTTAACTTTTTATCACCTTTAAATCTAAATGTTAATATTTAACACTTATAATATATTAGTGTTCCTGTAGCTCAATTGGTAGAGCACTGCCTTATCAAGCGCAAGGTTGGGGGTTCGATTTCCCGGGAACACATGATAGGTAAAAATTGATAGCCTGAATGCACTGTAAGTCGTTTTGGATAAAAGCGTCTGCTAAATGCATAAATTTAATTTAAATTTTTTATTTTAATTTAATTTTATAATAAATTATTTGGCATATTCAAAAATACACAAAAGTACAGTTGCAGTTGTTGGGAATTATAAAAAAAACAAAAAAAAACAAAAAAAAAAAACACAATGCCACAAAGAAGGCAAGCGAGCGATTTCTTTAATATTTGTGCAATACTTCTTGATAATCGGCAAAATTTAACTGAAAAATTTTAAAAACTTGGCTTAAAATATAAAATACTGTATTAACTGAAAATTTTGATGTTGCATATCTTGTCTTTGATATGGAAGTGGAAACGGGTAAATAATGATTTATGCATTTTAATTACTATCAACAATTATCTGATTAAATACATCATCTAAATAAACTCATTTGGGTTTGTTGAGCCTATTTTTTGTAGACTCTCTCTGGACACGAGGTTGAATGATTTTACACTCTGTTTGTGTGAGTGAGGATGTGTCTGCCGTGCAGTGGCTAATTGTGTCTCCGGAGGAATAATTAGTTGACAAAGTGTGCAGTGGCTGCACTGAACACATACACACACCAGAAACTGTATGCTGTGTGTTCAGCATGCTTCACAGTGCATGATCATTTGTTTTGAAGAAAAAAAAAACAAAAAAAACCTTGCTGCAATCCTGTACAAACTGGAAATAAGGTCAACAGAGAATTGGGCTGATTATTACATTAATAAAACAATAATGTGTGCTATAGAAATAAATGTGACTGACTGTAATTCTTGATATGTGGACTACATTTAATGGTTATATATATAAAAAATTTATATATATATATATACTTACAGAGTGTACAACTGAAGAAATATATACAGTACAGACCAAAAGTTTGGACACACCTTCTCATTCAAAGAGTTTTCTTTATTTTCATGACTATGAAAATTGTAGAGAAACACTGAAGGCATCAAGGGCTATTTGACCAAGAAGGAGAGTGATGGGGTGCTGCACCAGATGACCTGGCCTCCACAGTCACCGGACCTGAACCCAATCGAGATGGTTTAGGGGTGAGATGGACCGCAGACAGAAGGCAAAGGGGCAACAAGTGCTAAGCATCTCTCGGGGAACTCCTTCAAGACTGTTGGAAGACCATTTCAGGTGACTACCTCTTGAAGCTCATCAAGAGAATGCCAAGAGTGTGCAAAGCAGTAATCAAAGCAAAAGGTGGCTACTTTGAAGAACCTAGAATGTAACATATTTTCAGTTGTTTCACACTTTTTTGTTATGTATATAATTCCATATATAATTCTACATGTGTCAATTCATAGTTTTGATGCCTTCAGTGTAAATCAACAATTTTCATAGTCATGAAAATAAAGAAAATATATATTAATCTGTCTTGAGGATGCCATTTGGTCAGAGACTTAAAGGTAACAAAATGCTGAACTCTGCATCCCTATTTTTGACAGGACTGATTCACACCTGCGTATGTGCTGTGCAGTGGAATACACTATCTATCTATCTATCTATCTATCTATCTATCTATCTATCTATATATATATATATATATATATATATATATATATATATATATATATATATATAAACACAGTGCCTTTATTGCCACCCTAGGAAATATGAGCAAAGACAGCTGTGAAAATAAATATGCATTGTTTATCATTTTGACCTTTCATTAAAAAAATCTGAGAATTCTAACATATCGGTAAAGTAAAACAATTAAAAGTGGGGAGAAAATCTCATGATGAAATAATGTTTTTCTCCAATTCATGTGCAACCCAGAATAATTAAGGGTTATTATATATATATATATATATATATATATATATATTTATATATATATATATATATATATATATATATATATATATATACACACACACATATAAATTAACGAGGTTTACAAAAGTAAGTAATTGAAGATTAATGGTATTAACAAACAGATCATTGCTGACCTTGCATAGACTACCTGTTTGAGTTTGAGCTTTGTCAAGAGAATTCTTTATCTTCTACTTTTTTTTTATCTTAAAACCGGCATTGGTATACTGTTCCCCTAGCGCCCTGTAAAGGACACAGCGTGGAGTTCCCTTTCGAAAGGGCACATCTCAGTTTACGGATATAACCATGGTTCCCTGAGAATAAGGAAGGAGACACTGCATCCTCTAGAGGGAGGAGTTAACTGTTTCCCCAAGTCAAGACTCACGAAACAGCATCCCTGCTAGCGAAAACACTAGGCTTTATGGGCAGGCTCAAGCTCCAATCATCATGGACTAACTCACCCACCAGAGTATGGAACTCTAAGAGTGGAGGCCTCAGCTGCAGACCTGTCTCCTCCCTGTCTTTCAGCGTACTCTTCAATCTGCAGACCGCAGCAGAGCAGCACGAGCAGACTCCAAACAGAAACAGAGGAAACAATGTGTGTTTGTCGTCAGATTATTAGAATATTTGTATCTTTGCAGTTCTTTGTCATAAATACAGTTTACAAAAGGTCACGAGGGAGCAATCAGTTTCCCATCTACTGTAAAGTTTTCGCTGCATTCACTGATCATCACACCACAGCTGTTTCCTCCAGCGAAAATCTAGCCGTTCACACATATAAATGCATACTTTAAAAATACTTTTTAAATATACTTAATTTAAATTAGACTTACTTTATACATACACTACTGTGCAAATGTCTTAGGCACACTAGTATTTTCACCATATTCAAAGAATAGTGTTCGGACAGTTATTTATATCTTTTATGTAGTGTGTCAGTAGAAAATATCAGTGTAAATTTCCAAACATCTATTTTGCCATTGATTTGAATAATAATGTAACCCAGGTTACCAACACTCAGCTGAGCTGGGAGTATTATGTTCATGATCTCTGAAATGGCCAATAAGAGCATATTGTATATATAAGAATTGACCAATCACGACTGGGAACGTTGAGAGGGAGGTTTTTGCGACATACCGTTTGTGGACGCTCAACTCTCCCGGGTGGACGACGAGCCGCGGCGTGCTGAGACCGAGTTCAAGGGAACGTAGGTTGTGTTAAGCCCCCGTTTTCTGGGCTCAGAAACGTGTGGGACTTGGCGGTTGGCATAAACTGGTTTGTGAATGGACTAGAATGGATAATGCTAGTCAGGAAAAAGAGGAAGATTGGGAAATGGAGCATGGCAATTGGTCATCAGTTGCTAACAGAAGACAAAGAACGGGGGTAAATATGAGAGGAGAGGTAGGGGGGATTTCGAGTCAAGGAAGTAAACGTAGTTTGGAAGAGAACAGTTCAGATGAAGGAAGTGGGTTTGTGCGGAAAAGGGTGGTGATGAGTGAGGATTTTAAAATAATCCTCAAATTTAGAAAGGAAGATGAGAATGTTGGTTTAAGTCCGATAGCAGTGTCTAAGGAATTAAAAAGGAAATTAGGAGATGTGGAAATGGCAAAGATTTTGAGAGATGGAAGCTTGTTGATAATAAGTAAAACGGAGGAACAGAAAAATAAAGCCATGCAAATCGAAACTATTTGCAAGAAAAGTATTAGTGAGAGAAAGGTTTTGAGTGAGAATAGAGTGACAAGGGGAGTGATAACAGGGATTCCGGTAGAGGAAGATTTGGAGAAACTCAAGCGGAATATTAGTGGAGGTGAGGTGAGTAGAATAAAGAGGTTGTTGAGAACAGTAAATGGTGAAAGGGTTGATAGCTTATCTGTTCTTTTGGAATTTCAGGAGTCATTACTTCCAGAAAGGGTGAGAGTAGGATGCATGAGCTTTCCAGTTAGGCCCTATATTCCTCCACCGCTGCGCTGTTACAAATGCCAGAGGTATGGACATATAGCTGCAATTTGCAAAGGGAAGCAGAGGTGTCCCAAATGTGGAGGTGAACACAGAATTGAAGAATGTAAGGAAAATGTGCAGGATAAATGTTGTAATTGTGGTGGCCAACACAGAGTAACATACGGTGGATGTGAAATCAGGAAAAGGGCTGTAGAAATACAACAGGTCAAAACAGTTGACAACATAAGTTATGCAGATGCAGTGAAGAAAGTACAAAGACAAAAGGGAAGGGTTGATACTGATAATGTTGTCCAGGTGTCGAGAGTAGATACCGGTCAAACAGAGAAGACAAATACTGAACTGTCAGTAGAGAAGATTATTTTGTTTGTGGCCTATGTGATCAATTGTACTGATCAGGTAAAACAAAAAACAGAGAAAATTAAAATAATAGTCAACGGAGCTGAGAAGTTTTAACGCATTCTCATCCCAAGGCGTCATATACTGACCCTCTTGACATTTCGTCAACATCCTACGCATATGGCACCCTCTAGCGTCAATATGAGACACAGATTATGGGTTAAGGTTAGGGTTAGGGTTAGACCGCTAGGAGGCGCCTTCTGGCCCATTTTTATCTGCTTCTAATATTGACGCTAGAGGGTGCCATGTGCGCAGGATGTTGACGAAATGTCAAAAGGGTCAGTACATGACGCCTTGGGATGAGAACGGTCTGGAAGTTTTTGGGTATAAAAGAAGTATCTTGGGAGCATATTAAAACAAGACTTGAAGCAGATGGGAAAGTAGGAGGACCAGGTGATAAGACAAGCTGATTGTTGTACAATGGAATGCAAGAAGCTTATTAGCGAATGGTCAGGAGTTTAAGGGATTTATTAAAGATTTAGAAAATAAACCAGAAATCATATGTGTGCAAGAGACATGGCTTAAATCAGAATTGGAGTTTGTTATTAAAGGATATGACAGCATCCGCAGAGATAGAGGGGAGGGTAGTGGAGGTGGATGTATAATATTTATAAAACAAGGAATGCAATATAAAATTCAAAGGAGGTATTATTGGAACTATTTAATAAAGTGTGGGAGGATGGGAAACTGCCACAGAGCTGGAAGGAGGCTGTGGTAGTGCCAATACGCAAACCAGGGAAAGACTGTACAAATCCGGGAAATTATAGACCAATAGCTTTGACTTCTAACATATGCAAAATAATGGAGAAAATGTTAAATGAAAGGTTAACGTACTATATGGAAAAGAACGGATACATAGCCAAATATCAAAGTGGCTTTTGGAGAGGTAGAAATACAATGGATCCAACTGTATGTTTAGAGCATGAAATTAGAAGAGCACAAGTAAACAGAGAAAGTGTAGTGGCTGTCTTCTTTGACATTGAGAAGGCCTATGATATGATGTGGAGAGAAGGTTTGTTAATTAGATTGTGTAAACTAGGTATCAAAGGAAGAATATATAGATGGATTAAGGACTTTTTACAAGGAAGATTAATACAAGTTAGAATAGGGGAGAGTTATTCAAGAAAATATATTGTTGAGAACGGAACACCTTAAGGGAGTATAATAAGTCCTTTATTATTCTCCATACTAATAAATGATGCTTATAGAGAAATAGAGAATGGGATGGGATTTTCACTTTTTGCGGATGACGGGGCGATTTGGAAGAGGGGAAGAAATCTGAAATTTATTGTTAAAAGACTACAGGAAGCTATTATGGAAATAGAGGAGTGGTCATATAAATGGGGGTTTAATTTTTCAGTAGATAAGACAAAGATAATGTTGTTTACAAAGAAAAGAATTGGTACTGAGGTCAAATTAAAGTTATATCATCAAGAGTTGGAAAGAGTGAAACACTTTAAGTTTTTGGGGATATGGTTTGATGAGGGAATAACATGGGATGTACATATCCAGAAAGTAATAGAAAAGTGTAGGAAGGTGTTAAATGTTATGAGGTGTTTGGTGGGAAGTAATTGGGGAGCTGACAGAACAGCACTGAAGGCAATTTATTGTGGATTAATTAGATCAGTTCTTGATTATGGTTGTGTGGTGTATGGATCGGCATCAAGCACATCCCTCAAAAAATTAGATAACATTCAGTTTCAGGCTTTGAGATTATGTACAGGGGCATTCAAAACAACTTCAATGGCGGCTCTGTTGGTGGAGATGGGAGAAATGCCGCTGGAATTGAGAAGAATACAACTATCAATTTCAATTTACAGGGCCATAATGAAGATCATCCAGCACAAGGTACTTTAAAACCTTGTTGGGAAAAGGAGAAGAGGGAGACAAAAAGCTTTGGATGGACTTCATCATTAGTCAGTTTAAAGAACAGTCATTCAAACAGCAGAGCCGATATTTTAATAGAAATACAACAAACATTATATAGAATTCCAATGATGGGCATTGAAGTTATATTTTTGTGGGTACCAGCACATATTGGAGTCATAGGAAATGAAATGGCAGACAAGGCTGCAAAGGAGGCCACAAAAAGAGAGTATGTTGAAGTCACAGTTAACATCAGTAAGATGGAAATTAAAAGCATTATTAAACAGATGTTGAAGGAAAGGTGGCAAAAACAATGGGAGGAAGAGAGGAAAGGACGGTGGTTTTACAAAATTCAGAGGAGAGTGGGAGAAATGAGATGTGCAGGAAGGAGAAGGAGAGAAGAGACAATTATATTGAGACTTAGATTTGGGCACACAGGGTTAAAAAGCACTTTATTTAAAATAGGTAAACATAACACTGGCAGATGTGAATATTGTGAGCAACAGGAAACAGTAGAACATGTCATGATACATTGTAAAAAATATGAGGGAAAAAGAAAGGAAATGATCCAAAATCTTAAAAAGGAAAGAATAAGTTTTGATTTAGTAGAAATTCTTAGAAAAAACTCAAAAGATAAATGCTACGGAATTGTTTTTCACTATCTTAGAATAATAGATATGATTGAGAGGATTTGAGACTTAATTTTATTTTGTTGATTTTATTTTATTTATTATTATTATCATTTATTTATTTATTTTTGTTTAGAATAAAGTAAATAATATACATTCAGATCCACACTCCATACCAGTCGGTGGCAGTAATGCACCATTACGTTGTGTGCCAACCGCCAAAAAAATTCAACAAGAAGAAGAAGAAGACTGGGAACGTTAGCATTTTTTTTCAAGCGGTTGGTGCGTGCGCGCTCTCTCTCTCTCTCTTGCTTCGTCGGAACAGAAGTGAACGGAGGTGTTTCAGGTCTCTCTGATTGAAATGTAAAAATTTGATTAATCAAGTAGCAATATTTGATTAAAACCCAAGTGATATTCATTTAAAGACGCTGTATCGAGACTAGAAGCAAAGTTCATGAAAAAAAGAGACTTTTGAGTCGTTTTTGAATTTCGATTGCAAAGAGGAGGCCTTGTTTAACGCATACGGTGTGTTATCCATTAATTAAGCGTTTCATGCAGAAGCAAAAGATATTTTCGATTGAAAATCAATTTCATGAAGTTTATGAGAGTGAGTGGCAACTGAGTTTGTTTGATCTACAAGAGATTAAAACGGTCAATCTCATCCGTGGTCTTGGTGAGTTAACTATTATTTCATGTGTTACTCTGTGTGAAAAGTTCACATAAGTTAAATATGAGAAAAGATGCTGTTATTGGGTAATTCTTTCTTGTAAGACTACATGTGATACATTTATGCTTTTGTATACATTTGAAAAAAATTTCATTTTGTTACTTTGTTAGACGTAGTGCTTGTTCTGAAAATGATATTAACGGTGATTTAATGACCTTGTTATTCAAGGTCAGGTTTTTTTTTTGTGTGTTTTTTTTTTCTTTCTTCTGGTTCGAGTTCATCATTGCCTCATCGAGTGTGTGCTGCAAACTCTTAGCTGACGCTGTTTGGAGATCGATGTTTCACGGAATGAAGTCTCTGGATTTCGTCCAAACTCTCGTGTTCGCGGAGTGAGTAAGAACTGGCGAGCCACAAGGAGTTTCCAACAAGTGCTACTAAGTGACATCGACATTGCTGTTGTTGAACTGGACGGTAGGAAAGTGAATTAGTAGTACAAACAGTGCATTTCACAATTCTCTTTGGAAGGATCTAATTGAAGAGACTGAGTGACAAACAATTTTGTTGTCATTACTGAATTCAGCCACATTCACAAGTTTGTGAATGAAACCTCAAATACTGAAGCACAAGATTTGAAAATCAAGCTGTGAATTTATTTTCCCTCTGAGGGTGTTTTTTTTTTGATTCCTCTAACTTGATCAAGGGTATGCTTTTATGTAGATATATTTTTTCTTTTATTAAGTTGAGACAAGAAAAGGAAATGTATTACTTCAAATACAGAAAGTGTATCCAGTAAGGGTTAAGTGTAAAATTTAGCTGAAATCAGTAAAAAGAGTAAAAAGAGGTGAGCACACAGTCATTGATACAAGTTTTTTTTTCCTTTTTTCTATTTTTTTTCTTTATGTCAGAACAAAGGTTTTATTTTTATTTATTTTTTTTCATTTTGTTTTGAGTAAACAAAGAAAGAAATCAGTGATTTCTAAAAGGAGTACACAAAGGGTTGATATCATTTACTGATGAGAAGTTGTGGTTGAAGGGGGAGTTCCAAGTTGAGTTTTCTGAGTTTTCATTTGAAGCCCTTGAAATCTGTAAACGGAAAAAATTAAGATATTTTCACAACCACTTGCAATAAAATAGGTTTTCTTTTCGTTGGTTGAGAAATAACCCATTGTATTTTTTCAAGAATTTTTTTTTCTCATTCTTATAATTGTTGAATTGTTGAATAAGTCAAATCGTTGCTTTTGACAAATAACACTTGAGTTAATCATCTTACCGTGTCTGAGTGATTCATTGTTGTTGTTGAGATCCTTATTCTCCGTAGGCGAACCAGAATCTCTGAACACTGGCCATATTCAGAACCCATCGTGTCTGCAGTACTTGGTGCAGCGGGCTACAATAATCTAGTGAGATTTTTGAATGCACAAGCAGTCTGACAACAGCTGGTGCTCCACATGGAGATCTGATCTCACCATCATCAAATCTGTCTAAAATCTGTCTGAAAAAAAAAATGTGCAAGTGCAACCCGTGTCTCAGGTTAGGGTAATTGATAACTAATATAAACAGTAAGAAATTAAAGCTGGGTTAATATCAGAAGCTCGAGGTACGACTACAGAGCCTGAAATAGTAAAAGGTCAGCAGAGAACAAACAACACAAAACAGGTAAATTTGAGAAATGTATTATACAAAATAAATGGCAGTTATTTATATTCCCTGCCTATCTAAGCCGGCTTCCTAAATGCACAGCGCACAATAAACCCAAAATAAATAAACTCAAATAAAGAAAGAGTCCATGATAGTTCTTGGTGTGTGCCTGTTTCTTAGAGTATGTATGTTCTCTTCACTACCCTGGTAGATTTACGTGTGTTCTTATCTCTATTTCAAATGAAGGCACAGGATGATGATGGTTGCAAAGATGCCACGGCTGGCCACACCAGGCTCTTGGTCTGTTCACTTCTGCAGTTGGCTCGCCACTGACCACCAGGGTCAGATTCGGATGGTCTTTCCCTTTCTAAAAACCAATTGGAGGTATCTTGAGAAGCACTCTCTCATGCGGCTTAACTCTCTCAGTTTTCAACCAGTCCTTGATGCTTTCTAGTAGCGTCTTCACCGGAGGAAAGGCGTGTTGTTGTTTTTTAATAGTAAATTCCCTGGGGTGTACGTGCCACCCACAGGCAGAGTAGAGAGTTGCACTCCAGTAACCTTGTGCGGGTTACACTCTCCCCTCCTAACTTATGCACGTCCCTGTGCATGGCAATGTTCAAATGGCTATCACCGGAGGGGACAGAACAGGGGGTTGCGCTGAAGCATCACTCTCACTTATGATGTCGTTCCACACAATGGTCAGCCCTTGAAAGAATGACTTCACCACTGTGACTAAGGGGTTTCCCAGTTCAGTGTAAATCAGCCGCCTAGGTGGCTGACGACTCCTCACGGATCTCCTGATTAGGTCATCAGTATCTGCTTGTTCCTTCATCTCCTTAATCTCCTCTTCTCCTTCATTTTCAAGAACATTTGTCTCTTCACATTCTGGCATGTCGGAGGGGACCAGAAGTCGTTCAGGGCAGTCCTCATCCGAGCCTTTCACAAGGTTGCCATTTTCAGATAAGTTTGTCTCTCTTTTCACAGGTTCACTTCCAGGTAGGTCTTCTATTTCCATAGGTTCATTTCCAGGTAAGTTCAGGTTCAGTGTTATTCTGTTGACTGGAGCAACATCAGGTAGGCTACTCTCATCAGCTGGAACATCATCAGTCACCTTGTTGAGGTCTGTCGTCAGATTCTCTTTAGAATGGCTTGGACCATGGTGTCTTGGAACATCTCGCGAGACAATATACCTGGTTACTTCTGGAACTGGTTCTTTTTGGGACCAGGTAACAGGAATGATATCATCCTCATCAGAGGACTGATCAACTTCTCTTGGGTCACTGCGAGTGTTGGCATGTCTTGTGGCGCTCGAGTGGTTTGGGTTGTTCTTCTGGTGTTACATGGAGGAACTCACATGGGAGCAAGAGGTCTCAATGCAGCGTGCGCAAGGGGCCTTGTCCAGTCTCAGAGCTATTTACTGTATAGACTGGGAGGTCTCCAGCTTTCCTCACTACCACATGGACAGTGGACTCCCAGTTATCAGCAAGCTTGTGTCCAATGTCCAGAGCAGGAGTCACATGCTTGTCAAATCTTGTTTTGTTCTTCTTAGCTACCTTGGCAGCACTCCTTGTAGCTATTTTGTAGCTCTCCTCGAGGTAGGATTTGAGTTGCTTTACATACTGGGAGTGTGACTTCTGTTGCTTTTTTTTTTTGATAGGTAAGCGGAATGCAAGGTCGACTGGCAGGCTTGTCTGGCGTCTGGACAGTAACTCATACATTGTGAACCCAGTCACTTTACTTCCGGTACAATTGTACGTGTGGACCAAAGGCTTCACAAAGTCCTTCCAATGTGACCTATCCTGGTTTTCCAGAGTGCCAAGCATGTCTGACAGGGTGTGGTTAAAATGTTCCACAGGGTTGCCCCTTGGGTGGTACGGAGTTGTTCTAATTTTCTGAATGCCTGCAACTTCTCACAGTTGTTTGATTAGCCGCAACTCAAAATCAGGACCTTGGTTGGTGTGCAGTTTCTCTGGAATACCATAATGGATGAAGAAATCTTCCCATAAGCACTTTGCAACCATTTGAGCCGTTTGGTTTGGTGTTGGGATAGCCACTGCATATTTTGTGAAGTGATCTGTGATCACAAGAAAGTCCTTTGTGTTACTTCTGTCCGGTTCTATAGACAAGAAGTCCATGCAGACCAGTTCAAGCGGTCTTGTTGTCATGATGTTCACTAAAGGTGCTGCCCTCTCAGGTAAGGTTTTCCTGAGCACATACCTGTTACACATCTTGATTTTCCTCTCAATGTCAGAGGCCAGCCTCGGCCTATAGAATCTGCCTCTGACCAAGTCCAGCATGCGGTCTTTTCCCATATGACCCATGTTGTCATGCAGGCTTATTAAGAAGATTGCGAACCAGCGGACATTTAAATAAAACTTTACTAACAAAACAAACACAAAACAGCACGACAACCTCTCACGGACGACTGCTGTGCATAAACAAAACCAAAACACAAAATAAAGCCCAGACCTGGTCCTCTCTCATCCTTCACTGTCGTCGCTCCTTTTTGTATCCTTTCGATCTCGTCCGTGGGTCCCTTTAAGATTCTGAAAGAGATAACCCCTGTGTCATACCGTCTAGAATTACCAGAAACTTATCGCATTTCTCCTACCTTTCATGTATCCTTGCTCAAACCTGCTGGTGGTCCAAGAGGAGAGAGGGACCAGTTTACTGTTTACTGATTCTGATTCCCTGTCTGCCGCCAGCCCTGACCTCTGCTTTGTATTGTTTCTGTTTATGGACATCCTCTGATATTCGTTTCATATTCAATATTCATTTGATTACTGCCTGTCTGACTATCCTTTATTATTATTAAATACACTGCAAATGGATCTGAATGTCTCTGACTTTGTTTCACAATATGCTCTTAAATTTAATTTCTAAACTGGCCCTGACTGGCCAGTCGGAATCACCAGGGGGATTCCCGGTGGGCCGGTCTGTAATTTTGGCCGCGAGGGCTGGTATTTACATGCCACTGCACCAAAATATAGATGCTGTCTGCTTGGACTCATAGCAGCTCGACTCTTTTTATATATTATTTTCTTACAGCCCATATTATTATTTTCACTAGACCATATCAATAAATAAAAAAAATCAAAATTTAGAATTAATCATTCTTTTTGCGCAAATCATTGTTTAATTGTGATCTAGCCGTTAGATTTTTTTTAATTTTACATTACTATTCAATCTACCTGAGGGAGGTGAATATCACTTTAGTTCTTAAAAATGCGAAGCCCCTGGAGGAATGCTCTTCATACCAGCCTATATCGGTCCTAAATGTAGATTTTAAGCTCCTCGCTAAAGTCCTTGCCTCACGATCGGAGACCCTTGTCTCCTCAATTATCAGTAATGACCAAACAGGTTTTATCTGGGAGAGGTTCTCCTCGCACAGTGTAAGAAGATTTCTTAACAACATTAATTTCCCATCTGTGAGTAACTCTAAAGCTCTGGATGTTTCTCTAGACACTGAAAAATCGTTTGATCACTTGGAGTGGCCCTACCTATTTCTCATGCTTAAGAAATTTAGAATAAGTGAGGACTTCATAAAATTGATTCAGATACTATATACCTTTTACCTATCGGCAGTGGTCACTAACGGTGTTAGGTCAGATAACTTTAATATTGGCAGAGGTAAGGCTGTCCCTTGAGCCCACTTTTATTTGCTCTTGCGATGGAGTCTCTTGCGACTGATATAAGGTAAAATGTAAATATTAAAGAGGTTATTCTAAAAGGCAGCTAGCATAAAATGATGTTTTATGCTGATGATGTCTTGTTGTATCTGGAATCCCTCAAGCAATCCATTTCCAAGCTGATAAGCCTGAATAATGAGTATAGTTTGTTCTCCGGATATAAGATAAACTTTTTGAAAAGTGAAGCTATGCCCCTTAATAGTGCGTATAAAGCTGAACCCAACATATCGCAACCGTTCCAGTGGTCCCCAACAGGGTTCAGGTTTAATGATCTCTCGGAGATTATCAGAGCTATATTGTTAAAATTTTGTCCCCCTTTTACAATCAGTGAAACATAACCTGCAGACATGGTGCAGCCTACCTTTACCATTGTTAGGTTGTATTCATTTAAATTAAAATGAATATTCTTCCGCGCATTCTCTATGTATTTCAAATGCTTCCTATCAGAGTTGCGAAAAAAGCCCTAGCTGATTTAAATAGCTCAATAATTTCATTCATATGGTCTAAGAAAAGACCCAGGCTATGATATAGTGTGTTGTGTTACCCTGTCAAAGCAAGCAAGCTAACAGCTCCGTGCCCAGTCTAGATTTCTTTTTAAATGGTTCATAAATGATCCAGATACCATATGGATTGGGTGTGAGGCAGTGACATTGAATGGGATTCTGCTATCTAACTTGTTATATATGTCACCTGCTAAAATTTGAGACCTAATTAAAGGGAAAATTATTCTAAAGAACATGGTGAAAGTAATGAGACAGATTAGAAGGCGTGAGGGATATGGAAACAGATTTTTATTGTTAACTCCTCTCCATGATAACCCTGACTACCCCCCCCCCCCCTCTTCATTCTGGCATGGCTGGCTGGAAGAATAAGGGTATTCTAGTAGTGGGGGATACTATATACATAATGATTCTATTCTCATGTTCCAGCAGGTGAAGAGTAAATGTGTACTTGCAGGCCCGGAATTTTATTTTGGCTAATTTAAAATAATTCCTAGGTGGCTTTGGAACCCGATCAACCTGTTGAATCCTTGTTAGCAATTGACAAACAGACTAAATTTGTTGCAAAATGTGTATACAATATACTCTCTCAGCCTAAGTCTGATTTGTTAAATACTCTTAAAGAAAAGTGGGAAACTGATTTAGGCAGCACAATTGATGTGGAGTCATGGAAATAGATTTGTGGCAAACCCATTCTGCTTGGGAAAGACAACTTAAGATTTTGCATAGATCTCACTGGAGAGATAAAGTGAACCTAATCCATTCTGATCTGTGTTCAAAATTTATATATGACGTTGGGACACTGTACCATTGCCTATGGAGCTGCCCACATGTACAGCATTTTTGGGATCTTATAGATACACAGTTATAGATACACAAAAGGAAAAAAAAACTTATTTTGCAAGAAAAGCAGAAGTCCATTTGTTATGGTCATATATGTGATTTATGTTATAATTGATTTATATTTTGATGTTATGGTACAAATTCGTAGGTGCCGGGTTCCTTTGTTGTCACATGGTGTCATCCTGCTTAATGAGCATGCTTCACTTGCATGTAGCTATGATGTACACGTGCCTGAAAGGAGATATGAGTTTATTAGCAATGTATTGTTCACTTTTACGAAAGTGAAATGCCTGCAGTTATGAAAAAAAAACATTCTATATACTTGTATTTTAAAAATCAAATGTTACAAAAACAGCATTCTTCCATCTTAGAAACATTGCCAAGATACGAAACATGTTACCTGTTTCTGATGCAGAAAAGCTAGTTCATGCATCTGTTCAAGAGCCAATTGAAGGCAAAGCAACTCCAGTTATCGCTCAACCTTGCCAAGATGGAACCCAGCAGACCCACCCTGGTGCTTCTTATGTGGCTGACACATTAGTTCTTACTCCTCCCACAATACTTAACCCACCTGAAGTTCAGAACTTAGTTGATGAACGTGTGGTGAGGGGTGGAGAAACTATTGCTCAGGTGCACACACTGATTATTTTTTCTGGAGTAAACTTCGACCTGCCAACGAGACAGACTATGACACGTGGCGTTCTAGTCAAGTCAAGTCAAGTCAAGTAACCTTTATTTATATAGCACTTTAAACAAAATACATTGTGTCAAAGCAACTGAACAATATTCATTAGGAAAACAGTGTGTCAATAATGCAAAATGACAGTTAAAGGCAGTTCATCATTGAATTCAGTGATGTCATTTCTGTTCAGTTTAAATACAGACATAAAGTGTCTGTGCATTCATTTGCAATCAAGTCAACGATATCGCTGTAAATGAAGTGACCCCAACTAAGCAAGCCAGAGGCGACAGCTGCAAGGAATTCAGCTGCAAATTCCATTGGTGACAGAATGGAGAATAAACCTTGGGAGAAACCAGGCTCAGTTGGGGGGCCAGTTCTCCTCTGACCAGACGAAACCAGCAGTTCAATTCCAGGCTTCAGCACAAGTTACAATTTCATGGCAGGAATGTAACTGTTTAATTGACACTGGCTCAAGTTACCACTATTCCTTTGTCTTTTTATGAGCAGTGTCTTTCAGAATACTGGTCAGAAAGATATTTTAGTGCCCTGTATTGGGTACATAGAACTGAATGTAACCTTTCCTGCAGAGTTCATTGGTACAAGTGTTCAAGTACCCACCCTTGCTTTGGTGGTTCCCTATCCAAAGTCTCACACCATGCCTTTAGTCCTGATAGGGACAAATACTTTGGTCACCCTTTATGAGGAACACCTGAAAGTGAGTTCTGTAACTTTCCAGCCTTCTTTGTTTGGCTACAGTGTTGTATTGAATACACCCAGATTGCGAAACAAATATGGCACAACTGGTTCCTCAGTCATGTAAGGTTGAGGGACAAGGTGACTGAAGTCATGGCTGCTGGGCAAACCGTCGTTTTACAGGGCATTGCCCATGGGCTTGGGTTTCCAACTGATATGTGGGTTGTAGTGGAACACACCTCCATATCTTCCTTACCTGGAGGAATTGTAGTAAAAATTGTTTACTTACCCTTCCTTCTAGTCAATCTAGCCATCTTCATGTGGTTCTCACAAATGAGATTGATCATGACATCACTATTCATTGCAGGTATGTCATTGCAGAAATGTATGCCTTGGAATCAATGCTTTCTTCTGACAATGCTGTGTCTAAATCAGCTTCCCAAGGAAGTGAGCACAAAGAGGAAATGTTCACTTAAAATTTTGGTGATTCTTCAATATCACAGGAGTGGAGAGATTAAAACACTTGAGATAACAGAAGTCTTTGCTCAACACAATCTGGATTTTAAAAATATACAGAAAGTGAAACATTGCATTAAATTACATGATGAGACCCCGTTCAAGCATTATACTAGACCATTCCATCCACGTGACACTGGAGCCGTAATAAATCACCTTCAAGAGCTTTTTTTCTTTCTTAAAAGTTCTTACCAGTTTACAAGTTGTGAGTAAACAACACAAGAGGCAGGACTGGGCTGAATCCTGATTCACAAATCATTGACAGTCCAGATTCTTTTCTTGAGACAGATGATGAAATTCCTGATCCAATATGTAGTGCATATCCAATTGATGAAACTTTCCAAAGGCTGATGTGCTTGTGTTCTTTGATGACTTTAATGTGTTCTCCAGAACCCTAGAGGAACACGAGAGGTGGTTGCTACAAGTACTTGAAAAAAATTCTTAAGCAGTTAAGGTGATTCATAGGTTTTCAGGTTACCACCACAGGTACATTAAATACTACTTATAGATAACATAACTCTTGAATGACCTTACTCCTGGTTATCCACCACTGAAGAAGAGCTATAAGCAAACTAAGAATGAACATCAGTATCATGATCCAAAACAGCCATTTGGTGGTTGTCAGATGAATGACTGCCAAAAAGCATTCAAAACTCTTTTTGAAAAGCTTTCTGCTGCTCTTGTCTTGGGTTTTGCGGACACCAAACTTCCTTATGTCGTTCATACAGATGCTAGCACTTCAGGATTGGGGTCTGCATTATATCAAGAGCAGAAAATGCAACAACGTGTGATTGCATTTGCTAGCAGAGGTTTATTGTGTAGTGAGTCCAATTATCCGGCCCATAAACTTAAGTTCCATGCCCTTAAATTGGCTGTAACTGAAGAATTTCATGATTATTTCATGGCAGCACATACTGTTGTAACAGATAGTAATCCATTCACTTATCTCTTCACTTCAGAGGATATGAAGGGGCGGGAGATGATGCACCGTTATGCATATATCTCTGCAGATATGCGACTTTGGACTATAAATGCTTATTGACGCTGTTCAGTGAATCTAGGTGAACACAAATAAACCGCTTCAGACGTGACTGAATATGATGCTTGGTGAATTTCTATTCTAAAAATGACTTATTTATTTATTATTTTGTACTCCTGACATAAATTACTAAATATCTGTCACTGCAACAATGTTTGATCAAAACATTGGTCACATATCGAAGCACGAGTTTTTAAACTTTCAACTGATGCACAGTTTCTCCAGATCAAGTAAGAGAGTGATGTTTAACGTGCTGTGAAAGTGAAACAATAATAATCTGGGGCCGTCGCTGATCCTTGAACGCAAAGGGGTTAACAGCCAACTTGATCAAATGGGTCATATGGGAATGGAAAGGACATTGGATCTGGTTCGTTCCAGGTTCTATTGGCCAAGAATGGGAGCTGAAGTAGAGCAAAAAGTTAAGAACTGTAGTCGTTGTGTTCGCAGGAAAGCTTTCCCCCCAGAAAAGTTCACCTTTAGTAAACATTCAAGCCACAAGACCCTTAAAGCTTGTTTATTTGGATTTTCTCTCTCCTGAACCGGATAAGAGTAACACTCGTGATATCTTGGTGATGACTGATTTTTTTTTACTAAGTATGCAGTGGTCATACCAACACCAAATCAAAAAGCAAGAACCGTTACAAATTGCCTATGGCAATGGTTTTCAACCTGTGGTGGGCCGCCAATTACTATTAAAAGAAATAATAATATTGTTAATATATGTAAAAATGTCTTAAGTCATAACATAATAACATCATTTCATATATATAATTAAATAACAAAAAATAATATTAAACTGTTACTATGCTTGCACTATTTGAACTCGCTGATTGGAATAAATCACCAATTTATCTTAGATATTTTCGCTGCATATGCTACAGAACAACAAATTCAAACGTGCATAAATGGCTGTCAACAGGGTCAACATACACGGCTGTCAACATGTTTTCTCCTTACTGCTTGCTCCGCTGACTGTCTACCCGCTGCTGAGCTCTGCCTGGATCTGGTTTTCCAGTTTTACTGAGCAGTGCTAGCCCGAGTTATTTTCTGTTCATTGTCAGTCCATTCTAGAGCTGTGTGATTAATTGAAATCGTCATAAAATCACAAATTGACCGTCATGATTTCTAAATCGCTTTATAGCACGATTTTCTGCGGCCCTGACAGAACCAGTGTTGGGAAGGTTACTTTGGAAATGTAATAGGTTACAGATTACAAGTTACCCTGTTTAAAATGTAATAGTAGTGTAACTTTTTCAATTACTTTATTAAAGTAATGTAACTAATTACTTTTGAGTACTTTTTGATTACTTTTCTAAATTTGTGAAAATTAAAGAATAATAAATAAAAGCATATACATCAACTTAAATACAGTTATCTAATAAGCATGTGACGTATTCTGTGTAATAAACTCCTGAAACATTGGTGTTTTTTTTAACTGCTGTCTCTGTATATGATGATAGTTTTCTCAAAATAAGTAAAATGCACATAAAGTGACACAGAGCAGTTCTAGAAATTATGTTTATGTGCTTGTGTACTCCTATATTGAGGCGGCAGAGGTTGAAAACACTGCAAGCTTCAGTAGGCCTATGTGTAGTAAATGAAACCATGTCTTTGCCATTAATTTAAAGGAGGGGCGGACTGGTAAAAAAATTCAGACTGGAAAATTCAAACTCATACAAACAAATTCATGGACAAAACTATTTTTGTATAGACCTGACATAAAAAAAGGTTTAAATCTTTAATTTGGGGACATGCAAAATAATTAAAAGTTCTCTCCTGAACTGCACCTTCACTTCCATTTTTCTCTTCAGTCTCTTTATTTTGCCCTGTTATCCATCTCTCTCATGACTTTAATACTCAAGATTGAACAAAACTATACTTTACAATACAATACTACAATATCTTTATAGAAAAATCCTAATACTGTACACGAGTCATGTTTTTCCCTTACAAAAAATTACCATGCTTTTATCAACCTATATAAAAATAAAATAACCTTTTTTTTTTTTTTTTTTTTTTTGCAAATGGATTTGTATTTATTTTTAAATAAATACATTTGTAAAATAATTTTACATTTTTGGTTATCACAGTTAAATAATAGTAACCATTTTCTCTGGATTTATAGTTAAATATAAGGGTTGTGTTGTTGTCTGTCGTAGCTCCCCCTAAACCTATAAAAAAAAACATCGGATTTTTTTTCAGCTAAATTACTACTGTAACATTACAACAGATAATAATGATGTCCTTTATACAGTATTTTGAGTGATGACTGATGAGCAACGTGCTGCTGCTTGGTTAAATAAATAAAAAAACAAAGACAAAAAAGCATCTTTACAGATGAAACTGACCTGAAACCCTGAACAGTATAGTTCTGCTTCTCTACTCCAGCTGTGCGCTTCCACAGTCCACTCTATTCTCTCTCTCTCTCTCTCTCTCTCTTTCCCTCGCATTGATTACTCTGAGTCTGATCCAAACCGTTTGGCGGAGGCGCGGAGAGCGTGCGAGTCATGACTAACAATTCATGACTTATTAGAGATTTAATTATCAAATGGCGGATTCGCAAATGATCGCTTTAGTACATTCGGCAGGCAATTATACAATAATGATATTAAATAGTTGGGCAAAATCGGCTGCCAGGCCACCGGGAATTGTTCCGGTTCTCCCGGTGTCCAGTCCGCGCCTGATTTACACAGACACGCAGAATGTGCAAGTCATATATTGCATTTTTGGGGCTTTATATTCACAGACACTAGTCGATGTCATGTTTTGATTCAAGTGTACTGACCTACTTTTGATTTAGTCATCCAAAATGTGGCATATTCCGTCCGCGTTAGGCATTCCGTTTTTATGACTGGATTCTACGAACCAGACTGTGTTTCCGAATCCCGGAAATTATTAGGGCGGTATGTCTCAGAATAGTCAGTGCAATTTGGGAAAGAAATCAGTTAAATCTGTATGTGGATGTGTGTAAATATTCAAATGTAATCCCCTTTGTAATCGTAAAAAATTTCATAAGTAACTAATTTAATTACTCATTTTTTCTTAGTAACTGTAACTAATTACAGTTACAATAATTTTGTAATTAAATTACGTAACGCCGTTACATGTAACTAGTTACTCCCCAACACTGGACAGAACAGAACAGAAAAGACTGGGCATATGCCTAACTCCAGGTTCATATACTGTCTGTGATGCGCCTTTTTTCCGAGCCCATGTTAATGGATCAGAGCGTTCACACTGCACGCGGTAAAAGGCTAGAAATAAAAATGTGAAATGCAAAAATAATTAATATCTAACACATGAGCATAGAGAGAACAGTGAGTGCACAGGACACAGTTTAAGTGAGAGGAGACAAGTTTTAAGTGCACGCACTCTCTCCGGGCAAGCACGTCTGGTTTTGTGACAGTAAGGGAAATCTGCGTGCGAACAGAGATTCGCGCTCGTGCATTATTTTAATGTGCTTTCGCGTTACAATAACGCACTCTCGCTGCTGCTTGTGCACCGCTTACACATACTGTATACACACTGCAATCGGAGTACGTGTGAACCTGTATAATGTATAACAAATCTATTTCAACAACTGAGGCACCGCTAAAATGTATGAGCTCTATGAACAATGCATGGCAAAAAAAGAAAAAAAGTCCCTGGACACGGGATTTATTTATTTATATTTTTTGCCATAAGTCTATACATTTTGTTACACCTTTACTATAGTGATAATTTTGACAATTTCTAATTGGTTTTCTTTTTGAAATATGTTTCAAATTCATCCTGAATGCATTTATGAATGTAAAGCATATCTTGTCAAAATCTAAATCGCAAAATCGATCAAAGAAATCATGATAGCACAGCCATAGTCCATTCATTAAATACAGTTAACAATCTAGCTTCTGAGTACGTTATTAACCCAAAAATAGTGTTTATTTTTTTTTGTTTTGTTTTTTGCAGTGGGCCGCGCAAACATATGTGTTTGGTTGTGTGGGCCGCGAGTTGAAAAAGGTTGGGAACCACTGGCCTATGGGATCAGTTCATTGTGCATTATGGTTTCCCTGAGCGGTTACATAGTGACCAAGGACCAGACTTTGAATCCCATACCATTAAAAAACTTTACAGACTTTAAACAGACTTTGTTAAACATGCTTGGAACATTGGAAGAAAAGGACGAAGCTCATTAAAAAGGATTTTCTTAAAGCTTTGGTCCATGCATATAATTGTACCAAACATGAATCCACAGGATTTTCCCCATATGAGCTGATGTTTGGCTGTCAATATCGGTTACTGCTTTATCTTGCTTTTGGATTACTCTGCAAAGACAGTACATTCAACATCTTAAGTTTCACTTAAAGGAGGGTTATGAGATTGCTACACAAAATGCACAGAAAATTTCTGACAAGAACAAAATCTGATACAACAAACATGTGACCAATTCTTCTGTGGAAGTTGGAGATTGTGTGTTAGTAAGGAATGTCTATATCGGCGAGAAGCATAAGTTAGCAGACAGATGTGAATCTGAAATCTATGTGGTTGTGAAGCAAGCTGCTGACTTACCAGTTTACAAGTTGTGAGTAAACAACACAAGAGGCAGGACTGGGCTGAATCCTGATTCACAAATCATTGACAGTCCAGATTCTTTTCTTGAGACAGATGATGAAATTCCTGATCCAATATGTAGTGCATATCCAATTGATGAAACAAAGTTTACTACTGTGCACAAAATTCTTAGGTGAAAAGATCAAAGAAAAACTCTCATACCCCTGAAATTGTCCATTTACTTTCAACAGATGATGCAGCTCTGATGGATCAGAGAAGTCACTTACATGTCACTTCTCTGTGACATGAGCAAGCTTTACCTACCAGAGCTGTAGGAGAACAACTTACATGTTGAGGTTCCAACAGAATGCTTCCATGATGTTCCTGAAAACCTTGACGACGTAAACGATCTGCTCAATGAAGAGAGAGGCCTAAAATACTTAGTTATCCACAGCTTGGAAACCCTTTGATACATGAAGTGCAATCCTTGTTTCAAGGATTAAACACTGCTTTCATTAATGCATTAGGTGGCAGTGAAAACCTGAATGGCTTACCTGAGATATCCTCAATACATTGTGTAAAATGTTGAGTCCCTCGAAATTGTGGCATAAGACAGCACAGTTAGGAGGGGAGGATGAAACCAGAAGTTTATTTCATTTGTTATGGTCACATGTGTGATTTTTATGTTGTTATTTTTTATGTTATTGTACAAATTCACTGTGCCGAGTTAATTTGTTGTCACGTGTTGTCATCCTGTTTCATGTGCATGCTTCACATGCATGTCACTGTGATGTACAGGTGCCTGAAAGGAGATGTGTTTGTTAGCAATAAAATATTGTAAAACATTGAATTAATTACTTTGTATGTTAATTTACTGGTATGTGAGATTTAAATAATGTGATGCTATTGTTGACTAAATGCAATAATGAATTTCTGGCATTTTGAACAGGTCAGGAATTTTTCTCTTGACTTGAGATTGATTTTCATTGATGGCGAGCCAACCTATACAGATATTGGAAAAGAAAGAAGAAAATTCATCCTACAGGACCAGGACAGTATCGTGATTCTATTTTTTTTTCTGCTCAAGGTAAAACTATTCCTGAACAGAAATTTTGTTTTCCTCTCTGGGACTGAGAACGTCTCGGTTATGTATGGTAACGTCTTGGTTACGTATGTAACCCTCGTTCCCAGAAGGAAGGAACAGAGAAGTTACGAATGGGATCTCGCCCGAGAGCCCAATCACCTTCGAGTGGTACAAAACGAGCCAATGGTACACAAAGTACCTTGGTCTGCGGAATTTCCATGTGAGTGATAGCACCCTGTCGTGAGGCCAGCACAAGTGAGGGCCTATAGTGTCTATAGGTGTTAACCTTTCTAGTTTGAGTTGCTATGTGCTTTGCCTATTCAGCAGGTAAGGCAGAGGATGTATCTCACAATGAACTTGCGACATGGAACCTCTAACTAGCTGTGCTATTTTTACTATACTAGCATGCAGGTGTGACCTTTGTGGTTAAAACAGGGCATTCTTGCAGCTATGCCTGAAGGATGCTATAGATGTTTTTATACAATCAGTTACGTGTGTTGCTAACAACCCCTGCAATTTTTCCACTCTGAACTTTTGACACTCTTTGGACTGTGATAAAGGTCATGTACGATGTGTGTGTATGAATACATCTGCTTACCAAATAAGGAGTGATGCAAGTAATGCAAATTATATGCAAAATCCATAAAAGGCTCAAGAGTGTTCTGTTCAAGGCCGAACTTCATTTTTTATTGCTTATGAGTTATTGTCTATTAAAAAGGCGAAGCCATTACAAATGGTGATGCGTTAAACCTTTATTAAAAGAAGAGGCTCTGAGTAATTTATTTATGGGTAACATATTCTTCTGGAACTGAAAAGTCCTACTAAGCTTCAAGAGGCTCGACCTAGCTGAGCAGGTGTGGGTGTCGAGGAGGAGTCTTTTTGCCAAATATACAGGTCTCAGAGGTAAGAACAAATGGTTTTATATCTGCTAATGAGAATGAGGAATGTGCATTAGCTTATAAATCGAATTCCCTCGACTAATAAAATAGAACGCAGAGTATAACTGTTTCAGCAGCTCCTGTGGCAGGTTGAACTTCCTCAGCTGGTGAAGGAATTATAATCTCTGCTGGGCCTTTTTCACAATGGACTCAATGTGAGTGACCCACTTCAGGTCCTGAGAGATAGTGGTGTCCAGGAACCTGAATGAATCCACTGCAGTCACAGTTTTTTCTTACGATGGTGAGTGAGGGAAGTGCAGGATGGTTCCTCCTGAAGTCCACAATCATCTCCGCTGTTTTGAGCATGTTGAGCTCCAGATTGTTGAGACTGCACCAGACAGCCAGATCTTTAACCTCCTGTCTGTAGGCAGACTCGTCACTGTCCTGAATGAGGCTGATGAGTGTGGAGTGATCTGAAAACTTAAGGACCTTGACAGAGGGGTCTTTAGATGTGCAGTCATTTGTGTAGAGGGAGAAGAATAGTGGGGAGAGAACACAAACCTGAGGAGCTCTAGTGCTGATTATACGGGTGCTAGATGTGAGTTTTCCTAGCCTCACTAGCTGCTGCCTGTCTGTCAGGAAGCTGGTGATCCACTGACAGATGGAGGTGGGCACGGAGAGCTGAGTTAATTTGGGCAGGAGGAATTTTGGGATGATGGTGTTGAAAGCTGAGCTGAAATCCACAAACAAAATCCTCACTGGTCTGTCTAAATATTGCAGAACATAATGCAGTCCCATGTTGACTGTATCATCCACAGACCAGTTTGTGCTGTAGACAAACTGAAGAGGATCTAACAAGGGTCCAGTAATGTCTTTCAGGTGGGCCAGCATTAGTTTTTCAAATGACTTCATGACCATAAACTTTAGAGCCACAGGTCTGTAGTCATTAAGTCCTGTAATTTTGGACTTCTTTGGGATGGGGATGATGGTGGAGCGTTTGAAGCATGAAGGGACTTCGCACAGCTCCAGTGATTTGTTAAAGATCTGTGTGAAGATGGGGGCCAGCTGGTCAGCACATAATTTCAGACAGGCTGGTGTAACACCATCTGGGCCTGGTGCTTTTTCCTTTTCTGATTTTAGAAGACCTGGTACACATAGTCTTCACTGATTTAAGATGCAGGTGTGGGGGAGAGGGGCGTTGAAGGAGTTTTTAATGGTTGTGTAGAAAGGTGTTCAGGGTGGGTGTGGGGTGTTTTTTCAAACCTGCAGTAAAATTCATTCAGATCGTCTGCCAGTTGTTGATTCTCCACAGTGCTGGGGGATGGTTTCGTGTAGTTGGTGATCTCTTTCAGACCTTCCACACTGATACTGAGTTGCTGGAGGTAAACTTAGGTGAGTCCTTAGTGAGGGTGCTATGGGGCCGCAGACCGAGATGGCAGCTTAGTTTGAGTGCTCCCCACGACTTTGCAAAAAATCTTGAAAATCAACTTATTCATGCTTAAAATCGGGTCAGTAAGATGTCTAAACAATCTACCATTGAAGACTGTGGGGTTGGACCAAAACCACTCGGCTCACAAAGAAACAGAACAACTACCATGAATGTGTTAGCCGCTGATGCTGCTAACAACATAGCCAATGCACAACAGTGAGCTGCAGTCTCTGCGTACCACTGTCTCTTCGATTAACACAAAGATAAGTGCTGTGGATGACTTTGGGAATAAGCTTGACAATGTGGAGAAACATATAACTGAGATGAATGGCTCTGTGTTACGCTGGGTATGGAAGACAGTAGGCAAAAGCAAGTTAACAGAGTTTATTGAAAGTAGATGTGATGGATGCAGGTTGGAGAGTGACGCAGGGACCTCGATGGCAGCACAGACTGTTGAGTAGGTGAGTTGAGTGCGCTGGTAGAGATGACGGTGGTGGTAGATCAGTGAGAGGTGAAGATAATCCGTGTGTGAATGGAACAATCCAGATACGACCGAACAGGAGACAAGCAAGGGCAGGAACACGAGAATCAGAACAGACATCTAACAGGGAGGACCTCAAACAACGATCTGACAAACAAGAGACGAAAGACAGGGCGTTAAATAGGCTGATGGAATGAGCTGCACCTGCCGCTGATCAGCGGCAACACCCACATGAAACAATCAACATGACGTAACATGAATACAGCTGGAGACGGTGCATTCATGAACCGTGACACTCTGTTGCTGCTGTGCAGGGAGGTTTTGCTGATTTAAAAGCAGATATCGTTGCTAATGATAAGCGGCTAACGGAGACTGAGTACCAGATAGGGACCGCCGAAGATGACATAGAAAGAGTGAAACTGCAGCTAACAGATGCTGTAAAAAGCATCACTTATTTGGAGTCAAAGATGGAGGACTTGGAGAATCGTGGGAGACGCAAGAATTTGAGGCTTGTGGGATTACCCACTGTGGGAGTCAGTGGAAAAAAATTGATCCATGGTGGAGTTCATTCAATACATAATAATAATAATAATAATAATATATATATATATATATATATATATATATATATATATAATTATTATTATTATTATTTTTTTTTTTCTGTACATTGACTCTAATTACCATACCTGCTGGACAATTTTTTTTTGTTTATGCACCAAGTAGGCTTGTGCAATTTAAATTTTTATATATGGTTGAGTCGTTTGGCACTTGAGATGGTGAAATGCGGAGTTGAGGGGACGAACTGGGTGGGCTGTCTGAGAAGTGTACCTAGACAGTTTTTGCCACTCCTCGTTGGTGTGGATTGTCACTGCCCTTCCATAGGTTGTTTATGTAAGGGAAGGGAATGGGATCTCAAGGATTAAGGGCACTTGTTCTAATCGGTTCATTTTTTTTTTACTTGTTTTAAATTGTATGACACACTCAATATGGATATTTATTATGTTCTTAAAGCATTATGGAAAATTCGAAATTGTCTGACTTGAGATTTACAAGTTGGAATGTCCGGGGACTCAATAAGTTAACTAAATTGATACAGGTTATGAACAGGCTTAGAAACTTGCATTCTAAAATAATATTTCTTCAGGAAGTCCATCTTACAATTTCTGAAATTAAACAGGTACGATGAAGATGGCCTGGTCAAGTTGTACACGCAACGTATTATAAATATGCTGGATGCTTTCTAATTCTTATTCATAAGACAATTCCTTTTCAACTTAATAATACTGTTCAAGACCCTCAAGGAAGGTTTGTTATTGCTCAGGGTAATATAATTTCTATTGCATTTAATCTGGGTAGCATCTACGAACCTAATGAAGACAAGCCTAAACATAAAAGGTAGGGACTTTAAATGTACTTTGGACCCTATGGTGGATCAATCAACAAAATCCAATCCCCAAAAATCTCAATCTAGGAAAACCAGTGACCATTCGCCAATTTCCTTATCTATATTTTTTGATAAGCTAAAACTATCTCCCTCTAACTGGCGTCTGCAGGTATGGTGGCTCCAAAATCTAGAGTTTGTTAAATATTTTGAAAAGAAAATTGACATTTATTCTGAAATTAATACTGATCAAACTAATGCATCAATTAGATGAGAAGCATTTGAAGCATACATTAGAGGGGAAATTATCAGTTTTACAAGCACTAGAAGCAAGGAACAAAAGTCAGAAATGGTTAAATTAGAGAAACAAATAAAATAATTTGAAATAGACAAATAAGCATAAGGATTATTGCAAACAAAAACAATTACTAGTTCTAAGAGCGCAATACAACAAGCTTACAAGTGATAAGGCAGCAAAAAGTCTACTGTGGTTAAACCAAGCTTTTTATTATCAGGGGGAAAAGGCCAGTAAATTGTTAGCATGGAGAATTAAAAAAATAGAATCTGAAAGAGCCATTAATGGCATAACCACACAATCTAGTGGAATCACGAATGATCCACAAGATATTAATAAAACCCCGGCTTCATTTCAGCTGGAGGGTCCGGCTCTATTGCATCCTTTGCCAGCAGGACAGCAATTTCCACTCACAAGACGGGAGCATCTTTGTCCAGCACAGAGGTGAACCGTATGCCCCTGAACTTGGGAGGACGCCGGGCGGACTGAATCGCATAGCCGCCACCGACATACCCAATAGTAATTGCTCTTTTATTACTTTAAACACAGAAGTGTTGAAGCGCCCAGGGGGAGTTGCAGTGTGACCGCATAATGAGAGCTGCAGCACACTGAAAAATGGCAGCAGCAACCCCTGCTGACGCTCCGTAACACCACCACTCGGTCTCAACCACCAAGGGGTTCTGCGCTCCTGTCGCATGTCGCAACTCGCCCACCATCTCCTCCTTTGGAGTCAGAAGCATCTGAGTACCGTAAGCATCAGCCAACGAGCTCTCACAACAGCCCGCCCTTCTGGGAGAATGGCGACTCCACCCCGAGACTGTCCAGCTGATCTGGTGACACTTCGGGGACGCTCAGGTAGACCTGTTCGCCTCCCCGGACACGTCCCACTACCAGCTGTTCTACCCTCGACCCTCGGCACGGATGCACTGGCACACAGCTGGCCTCGGGGGCTACACAAGTATGCGTTAGCCCCATTGATCCTTCTCGTACAGACACTTTGCAAGGTCAGGAAGGACGAGGAGCAGGTCTTCTTAGTAGCGCCATACTGGCCCAGTCGGACATGGTTTCCAGAACTGATGTTCCTTGTGACAGCCCATCCTTGGTGTATTCCCCTGAAGAAGGATCTCCTTTCTCAGAGAGGGGGAACCCTCTGGCACCCGCACCCAGACCTGTGGAATCTCCACGTGTGGTCTCTGGACGGGACGCGGAGGTTCTAAGGGGTTTACCTCCAGCAGTAGTAAACACCATCACTTCAGTTAGAGCGCTCTCTACTAGGCATGCCTATGCGCTGAAGTGGAACCTGTTTGTCGATTGGTGTTTTTCCCGCTGGGAAGACCCCCGTAGGTGCCCAATCTTGTACGTTGCCGATATTGCCGCACATCACGATGCACTAGATGGCAAGTCCGTTGGGAAGCACGACCTGGTCATCAGGTTCCTTAGGGGGGCAAGGAGGCTGAACCCTCTGGCCTTGAAGCAGGAGCCCTTCTAGCCTCTGCAGTCAGTAGAGTTTAAGTTTCTGTGGCTGAAAACAGCACTCCTCACTGCATTGGCTTCGGTCAAGAGGGTCGGGGACCTGCAGGCGTTTTCGGTCGACGATACGTGCATCGAATTCGGGCCGGCCAACTCTCACATTGTCCTGAGACCCTGGCTCAGATACTTGCCCAAAGTACCCACCATTCCCTTCAGGGATCAGGTGGTGAACTTGCAAGCACTGCCCCGGGGGGAGGAAGACCCAGCCTTCGCTTTGCTCTGTCCCGTTCGTGCCCTGCACACTTACGTGGAACGCACGCAAAGCTTCAGCACCTCAGACCAGCTCTTTGTCTGCTTCGGAGGACAGCAGAAGGGAAAGGCTGTCTCCAAACAAAGACTTTCCCACTGGATAGTGGAGGCTATAGTGTTAGCATATCAGGCCTGTCGCTTACCGTGCCCCCTTGGAGTGAGAGCACACTCTACAAGAGATGTGTCTTCCTCCTGGGCTTTGGCACGGGGCGCCTCAATTGGCAAGACCTAACAAGTTTGCGAGATTCTAAAATATCCGTGTAGAGCCTGTGTCCTCTCGCGTACTCACCTCAGATGGCCTGTAATGCTGGACCGGGTCGTTGTCAATCACGCTTGCTGCGCCATTCCCCTCTATGGACAGGATACGTGTGCCTAAATGCTTCTCAATTCAGTTTCCCTCTTGGCGAACCCTGTTGAAGTTCCTTCCGCACCCTCGGCAGTCAGACGTGGCAGGAGCGCCAGACGCCAGGTCCAACACTCGTGTGTATGCCCAAGGTCAGCCCTTGTGCCGGGCTAGGTGCCCCTGTGTAGTGATTCCCCCTTTTGGGGTGATCCCACATGTGTATTCTTCCACGGTACGGCTTCCATTTGTGTAATTCCACATGTTACCTCCTATGCGCAGGATGTGGTTCCACATCGCCCCCCTATTTGGGTTTCTCTGCCTAAGCCCTGTCCTGTCTTCTGACCCAACCGGTGTGGGGGGACTTGCTGGCTTTCACAGGGCACCGGAGGGAGTCAGCAATAGTAGCGTTTTCCATACGGATCCCCGATTTCGTCAGTCACTGACGTAAGTTGACGTGACTGACTGAAAGTGAACGTCTCGGTTACGTATGTAACCCTCATTCCTTGAAGGAGGGAATGGAGACGTTACGTTCTGTCGCCACAGTTGCTGTACCACCGCTGTACGGCCAGGGCACACAGTCTCGTCTCGGCTCATCGAAAGACTGTTTGTGCGACCACACATGCTCCTTTTATACCTGCACTGTGGGGCAGGGTGCGCGATGCAAATCTCGCGCGGCAATATTCATTGGCTCGTTTTGTCTCTCTAGCAAGTTCCCCGATTTCGTCAGTCACTGACGTAACGTCTCCGTTCTCTCCTTCAGGGTACGAGGGTTACATAGGGTTACTCTTCCTAAACAAGGAGGAAAGGAGTCATAAGATCGACATTTTTAATGCAAGAGAAGGATTTATATATCTTGGAGATAAGATTACCCTCCAAATTACTAAAATTGTTAAAGCAAATTACGATCCACTAATGGGTGAAGTATGTGAATCAATTTTAAAAATGGACAACAATGCCCATATCAATGATTGGCCGAATTCATTTGAATGAAGATGGTAACTCTGCTGAGTTTTTAAAACCTGTTTCAGTCACTCCCACTGCCACTGCCAAAACATTTTTTTAAGGAAATTAACAAGATTCTTTGTAGGTTTATCTGAAACAATAGAAAACCTAGATTTAGGCTTAGATTACTGTATCTTCCATATGACAGGGGTGGTTTACAGAATTTACAGTGGTACTACTGGGCCGCTCAGCTTTGATGCGCTATGTTTTTTTTCCTCACACGGTCGCCTCCAGCCTGGGTTTCTATTGAACATAAGCTCCCATTAAGATTATAATTACAGTACAGACCAAAAGTTTGGACACA
This sequence comes from Carassius carassius, assembly GCF_963082965.1. NCBI lineage: Eukaryota > Metazoa > Chordata > Actinopteri > Cypriniformes > Cyprinidae > Carassius > Carassius carassius. The sequence goes on along the minus strand of NC_081780.1, from coordinate 19,351,209 downwards.
CCTTCTCATTCAAAGAGTTTTCTTTATTTTCATGACTATGAAAATTGTAGATTCACACTGAAGGCATCAAAACTATGAATTAACACATGTGGTATTATATATGGAATTACATACATAACAAAAAAGTGTGAAACAACTGAAAATATGTCATATTCTAGGTTCTTCACAGTAGCCACCTTTTGCTTTGATTACTGCTTTGCACACTCTTGGCATTCTCTTGATGAGCTTCAAGAGGTAGTCACCTGAAATGGTCTTCCAACAGTCTTGAAGGAGTTCCCCGAGAGATGCTTAGCACTTGTTGGCCCTTTTGCCTTCTGACTGCAGTCCAGCTCACCCCTAAACCATCTCGATTGGGTTCAGGTCCGGTGACTGTGGAGGCCAGGTCATCTGGCGCAACACCCCATCACTCTCCTTCTTGGTCAAATAGCCCTTGATGCCTTCAGTGTGACTCTACAATTTTCATAGTCATGAAATTAAAAAAAACTCTTTGAATGAGAAGGTGTGTCCAAACTTTTGGTCTGTACTGTATATTCATCAGATCCAAAGACCTTAAAAAACGAACATCAAATCCTTTACTAAAGAATACCATTGATATATGCTTCAAAGCATATTGGTTATACACCACCTATTTCTCAGTTCTCTCCTATTTGGAGTAATGCATGGTTCACTCCGGGCAGGGCAGACGGTGGTTTTAAGGTTTGGGCTGGTAGAGGTGTGTAAAAAATTTGAGATTTATATGACAAAGGCATTTTGTTAACATTTAATGATCTGAGTCTGAAATATTCAATTCCTCAAAAAAAAATTAAGTACTTACAATTGAAAAAATGTATTTCATCAAAGCATTGTGATGCCCTTCGGGAGCCGCCACTGTCCTTTCTGGAGAATATTATGATAAAGCATGGACATGGGAAACACCAAATTTCATTTGATGGATGCAGTCAGTGGAAAATGAAAGAAAAACACTGTAGGCCTAGATAAAATATTACATATTCACCAGTGCAAATTTAGTACTTAAAGTATGAAGTTATGTGCATTTCTCATTTAGAGCTAATTCAAACATGATAAATGTCAAGTCTGTGAGCCTGTGTTTATATTTAGGCTAAGTATTTTAGATTTGAAACATTTAACAGGTGTACAGCATTATTTATTTAATATAAATAATGTGTTATGTTACCTTAAAGAAATGGTGGTTTACTTTGCATCGGGGCATTAAAAGCGGTAGCATATTTCAGGCTAGGCTACATACATATATTCTAAATGTCAATATTCTTACATTACTTAATATTTGTCACAAATACATTTTTTTATTTTTATATAAAAATTCCTTTAATAAAACAGCATGCATTTTTTTTTGTCAGGCACATACTGTGATATTTGTGTATTGTATTTTGTCAAATAACTATGTGTTATATCTGTTATCTCTAACTATGTGTATATATATCTGTTCACTAATTAAGAAATTGTTGCATATTTAATTATTTCCTTTATTTTAGTACAACGTGAGGCTCCCATTATTTAGGCCTAACTAAAACAAGAAACAGATCAATTAAACTTGACAGATATATAACGCACGTCCTGATTTTGCTGAATTAGATGTGTTCCTAGGTCAACATATTTTGTTGACCCTGGAACAACATTTTACTCCAAAAATGTATTCTTGACCATATCCCTACACCTAAACCTAACCTTAACCATGAGTAATCCCTAAAAACAGAGGAAAAGATAGATGAATGACACTGATGCATACTGATGTTTTAAGCATAAACTTCACAAAATCTATAAACTGGTTCTTCAAATCTGATTGGTTAATCACAATGTTGTTCCAGGGACAACAAATATGTTGTCCCAGGAACATGTCTCACTTGGTAAAATCAGGTTCTGCGATATATAACAGATAAAGGCTTTGGTTTTCTTTCTTTATTTTTATTTTAATTTTTATTTGAAATATTTCCAAATGTGTAAACTATATTAGGAAATATCTTGATTCTCAAATATCTGTAGCCCAAGTAAATGCGCTTTCCAACTTTGTACAGGGTTTCCGCGGGGTCTTAACATACTACCTATCCCTGTCATGGACGCTGTATTGGGGGGAAAAGTTAGGACAATTCCAAGGGCCCCTGACTGACAGGGGGCCCAACAAATAGGTAAAAACGAATTAAATTTTTTTATTATATTATACACTATAAACCCCTTAAAAGTTTGTAAACATTGCAACGTCTCCGGGTGGGTGGGGCTTAGCTGGAGGCAAAAAGAGGCATGGACGCAATGTTGACAAGCATAAGCTAGCACGTTTTAGGAGGGATTTATTAAACATGGATGCAGAAGATGTTTCGGAACTGTCAGAATATGTACAGTCACTGACTCTGCGGGAATGTGACAGCTATTTTTGTAAATGAACTCTCGCAGATGGAAGCAGGCTACCTGACCTGTATGCCATACAGCCATATGAATTACTTTTGGGTGGTTTGGGGAATTTTGTCAAGGCTTATTTTCTAATGTAACCTATCGCTGGGCTAACTATGATTAGCAATGTGTGTTATTTTAAGAGACCATTCAAAGGATGGCACACACATCTATCGCTGTATGTTTGTTTAACATTTAAACTAGCTAGTGTGCTGAAGGTTGGCGACTGTTCACCTATAAAACAGAAACTTGCTGATTTACTAGATAAAACCAACACCAGTTCATATGCATAGATTATTATACCTGATATGAAGTGTGCACTGCAAACACAAGCATTATTTATTATCATCTCCATCAAGTCTGTACGCCGTATTGCATTCAACTACAATTGTCTTCTTGATTTCTGTGAAGGAATGTCTGCCGGGATCCGGTAAAACTTTAGTTTTGAAACAAAAGTGCTGTTCCTTCTATTCTGGCAGCCAAACACACAACAAGAAGACATTTTAAAGTCAAAACCTCAAACTTTTAGCACACCTGCTATGAGTTCTGCCTTATGTTTTGCCTCCTGCTATAGCGGTGATGTCACAGTGACGTAGGTGATCTATATGGTCTATATAAACCATCATCATTGAGTATATTTCAAATAATAATAAAATGAATGATGTCTTTGATTTTACTTATTTTGTCAATAAAAGTTAAATATCACCATTGACCAAAAAATAAAACATCCATATTGACCTGACCACCCCCCCTGTATCTGAATGAAATGGTTTGGTCCTGCTTTAGCGCACTCATCAGTGACGGTAGGCTTGTTTGAGATGAGTAAAATCTGCGCAGAACCGATCACCGGTGATCAGCCCGAGATGCATGCAGGTTAGAAAAGTATCCGAGTTACGTCCGCCTTGCTCTGATGTCATGCTGACGTATGTCAAAAAAACTCTCGCGAGCACAAGACGCACGTGTCAGATTCTGGAGTCGGGCGCAGTTTGCTCTCCACCGACTGCGCTGATCAAAAGCACGATGGGAAACGACTTGCTGACGACACAGCTTAATGCTCATTGGTTTAAACAACTGTGATGTAATGTTCTCTTTTAAAATGTTAGATTTTAAAACTCTAATATAATTTTTTATGTGTATATGTCATGTGTGAATATTACCAAACTATCTGAAAGTTCGATCTTTTTGGGTTATGCAATTAAATTTTTATAAAAATAAATAAATAAATAAGAAAACATATGTCTGTATTAAAGAAAAAAAATATTGATAAACGTATTTGGTATGTAATTAAATGGGTGTCTTGCTCATTTTATTTATTTTCATATAAAAGCAACAGAACTTGAATTACATCCAGTTTATTAGCAACACTGTGCACGAGCGTGAATCCCGCGATAGCCATCTTTGATCTCACAGGTGTCAGATCCACTACGAGAAGAGAGATCTGTCTGGTTTGCCTGCGCTTTGTTCACTCCTCCTCTCACTGCATCCGCCTACTCTCGCATACATTTCAGGCGAGGCAATGCGCATCTCAAACAAGCCTGGTGTTTTGTTAGTTGCAGACAGTCAATTAATGCACGGCACGCTAGCAGTGTTAATTTCATTAACGAACACAACGATGAAAAATATTCGTTAATGAACATTTTTTATGTGACTAAGACAAGATGTTGATGAGCTAAAAATAATATCTGATGATGAAATTATGACGAAATTTATGCAGCGTTTTCGTTAACTAGATGAGACTGGACTATAATGTTATTTGAGGACTACCGGACATTCAAAATGCATCCTATAGGCTATTGTCTTTCAAAATGTGCATTTCTGTCATTTGGATTGCGATCGGATAAGGGCCATTTGTATATCTAGTCAGTATAACAGCCGCAGTGGATGGATAGACTAATAAAACGCGAATTAGCGATCTGAAACAATGGCCTCAGCACCCGAAGGGGCAGGGATGAAGTGACCAGACGTCCCGTTTTTCCCGGGAGTCACAATTCGTTGTCAATTAACTTAAAGTTAGCGAAGGCGGGATAGGCGGAATCACGCTGATAGAAGTTTCCTCTCTCGCGCGGGCGAACGCTCCACTCCCTCAGTTCTCATATACAGAGCGATCAGTTCTCAGCACTCAAATACACACATAACAGTCCAAATGTTTATCTTGTAGAATATCTCACGTAAATACAGTAGGTTGTGGATTAAGTGAATGTGAAAAGGTGGGTGAAAACTTAACGTGTCAGTATTTGATGCATGCCTTCTGTCTTAAAAGGACAACATTCCAAATTAAATACCTATGTCATTAATTTTAACCAACAAAAGACGTTAAATAAATGTATACATGTTAAGTAAAACCTACAGTATCTGAAAAATGAGTTTAATTTGTATCTCTATTGTATTTGTTTTATTGTGCTTCTTAAAAAAAGAAAAGATTTATATATACACACACACACACACACAAATATATATATATATGTATGTATATATATATATATATGTATGTTATATATATATATATATATATATATATATATATATATATATATATGTATATATATATATATATATATATATATATATATATGTATATATATGTATATATATATATGTATATATATATATGTATATATGTATATATATATATATATATATATATATATGTATATATATATATATATATATATTGTTTATAAGTTGCTCCTTTTTCACTTCTGTTAATTGGATAGTTCACCCCAAAAAGAAAATTGTCATAATTTATTCAAGATTTTCCAAATGTATTCCTTGATTCAAATTTCTCATAAGCTCAATTGATTTGGTATAAAGAAAGAAGAATTAATGATTATTTTAATTTGAAAACTACATATAAATTAGCTACCACTGTGTTAATGTTACCGTCATTCCAGGGAGGCATAAGTGCCTTTCACCCTGTTACAACTTGATGAACCACTGAAACGATTTTGGAAACATTATTTTAAGGTAAAAATATTTACTCAGTGTTGCTTTAAGGACATTTTTATGGTGGCTTTTAATCTTGCATCAAATAGTGAACTGCATACTGTATGCAGACTTGCATTTACAAATAACCAGCAGTAAATATTGTGCTAGTACTAGCATTGAACTACAAGCAGCAAGCCTTTGATTAGAGTTATGTAAAGCTTTTGATGGGACAGTTAGGTCCTAGAGATGTGGTGACAACAGCTGCGCAGAGGAGGCCCAATTCAATTTTTTTTGTCATGGGGCCCAAAATTCCTGTCAGCGCCCCTGAGTTGTTATAAAATTAAATATCGGTTCCTCTTGTCAATTCCTTTGTGCACACTTTAATGACTTAAAACCATTCAAGCACAAGAAGACTTGTGCACTGTTTTCTGTACTGCACATATATCATTTCAGAAATGAGGGGCACAAAAGTAAAAAAATAAATAATAATTTGACTTTTGTTTAATTGACAGGATTTATTTTTCCTCATGACTTTTAATTGGCTAAAAAATCAGATAAACTGCTGGACAATAAACAGTAATTTGTATTTTATAAAAAAAATTCTGTGTTTTACTAAAGACTATTTGGCTTATAGAAACACATAAGGCAGAATAGTTTCTATATTGTTATAAATGTCAATTATGCACGTAAAAAATAATGTGCTATTATTTTAATGTTGTTGTTAATGTTGAGGTTATTTTAGCTTTGTACATTTTTACCATTCATTTGAACTGTGTGCATGTATTTTAGACACTTAGACTGTTCTTGCTCCATAACTGCTCCATAAGTGTCTATTTATTATACAGCTGTGTAATATCATTGGTATGACCCATTTCAGGAGCTGACAAATTACGATTTAAAATCAGATTATTGTAGCGAAGTTGAATACTTTAGTTTTATTTTACTCAAGTAAAAGTACCGCAATTTAATTATACTCAAGAAAGTGGAAGAAATGTAAAAATGTACTTAAGTACTGCAATGAAAGTATTTGTAATAAGTTATTTTCCACCTTTACAATCACCCTGTGCCATCTAGAGTTTCATGACTGAACTATATATTTAACCTGAAACATGAACCTTTTCATTTATTTTGTTTTTCCATGAGAAAAGTTATGGATGTTAATTTTCACTATTGATTGTTATGAATTCTTACTCAAATTTATATGCATTGTGGAACTTATGTCAAGGGAGTATGTGTTGAACATTGACATGTGATAAACATTAATAAATGTCTGAATCTCAAGAGTGTAAGAAGCTTCTTGCTCTTTTTACCCAACCCCCCTCCCTCTTCTCTCTAAAAAGTAATTCACTAACATTTCACACAATAAAATTACACATTATGAAAGTAAAGATATTGCTTAATATATATTTTGATTTGGATTCATTTGGATATATGGTTGTTTACCCAAATAGATTTAGGGATCATTTATTATTTAATTATGTAGAACAACTTTGATTCAAAAAGTATTGTCACCTTTGGCTTGCTTGGCTGGGATTAAAAGACAAGTAATATGTACTATAAGTGGTTGAGCGCACTTACTGGATGAGAACAAAACTGATTTGAGCTATATGATGACACCATCGCCTCCAGTAGATTTATAGCTTAATCAGATTTGTTCCATAATTGCCAATTTTGCAATATCGACACTGTTATTGAACCGAATCAACACTGAACTGACTTGAGCAGAATAATAACACTATTGTCTTTTTAAGAGCTGCTATACAGCAGAGTTTGGATTTGTTTAATATTTGATAAAGTTTGCACCACATATTCTGTTATTTTCCTGTTTATTATTGAAATGCCTTGAAGCTATTTGTATTATACAAATTGAAAAAGCTCTACAAATCAGTTGAAAAAGTCGTTTATTTAATTTTTAATTTTAATTTTTTTTCTTCCTTTTTTTCATTCTTTCTGAAGTGCATAAAATGTGTGATATAATTGTAACTTTGAGATATAACTATACAGATATAAGATACTAAACTCTCAGCTGGTAGACATATGGGAGGACAAAGATGTGCCATACACAATGTCTCCACGTGTGGTGGATATGTTTTGACAACTAGTGTGTCTTTTCATCTCTCCTACAGCAGATGTCCCCATGGGGAGGACAGGCGGCCCACCATTCCATGCTTTCCATTGCCCTTCATGATGGATGTGTTGTGCGAGCACTGGATCCCCGGGGCCTGTCTCTGCCTTTTTTCTGGGTTAAACGGCACCCTATTTCACACCCATCTATACATTCACAAACCGAGCATGTTTACTGGAGTGTAAAAGCACAGCAATCCATTTCCTATCAACATATCAAGATAAAAGAGGAGGAAGAGAAGAAATATCTTAGACAGCACTTCTGAGGCGAGCTGAAAATTATATCACAACTGGAGCAATGTAAGATTCTTAAAAAACAAGTTTTCATAATTCATGTTTACGCATTTTCATTTATACACGGTACAGGTGAAACAGTATATGTTGCTTAAATGTAACAAGGCAAGTCAAGTCAAGTCACCTTTATTTATATAGTGCTTTAAACAAAATACATTGTGTCAAAGCAACTGAACTACACTAATTAGGAAAACAGTGTGTCAATAATGCCAGTATTGACAGTTAAAGGCAATTCATCATTGAATTCAGTGATGTAATCTCAATTCAGTATAAATAGTGTCTGTGCAATCATTTGCAATCAAGTCAACGATATCGCTGTAAATAAAGGGACCCCAAGTCAGAGGCGACAGCGGCAAGGAACCAAAACTCAATCAGTGACAGAATGGAGAAAAAAAACCTTGGGAGAAACCAGGCTCAGTTGGGGGGGCCAGTTCTCCTCTAACCAGATGAAACCAGCAGTTCAATTCCAGGCTGCAGCAAAGTCAGATTGTGCACAAGAATCATCTGTATCCTGTGGTCTTGTCCCGGTGATCGTCTGAGACCAGGTCTTTACAGGGGATCTGTATCTGGGGCTCTAGTTGTCCTGGTCTCAGCTGTCTTTCAGGGCTGTAGAGGTCCTTTCTAGGTGCTGATCCACCATCTGGTCTGGATACGTACTGGATCTCGGAATAAGAGAAAAAAAGACTAATAGTAGCATAGATGCCATTCTTCTAATAATGTAGCAAGTACATGGGGTGTTATTGGAAGTGTTCCCGGTTCTGGTTTACCTAATTGATGCAGCCTAAAAATCCTTTAACGGCTTTGGATATTAGAAGCATATTAGTGTGTTATGTGTAAACCAAGTTAAAGAGATGGGTCTTTAATCTAGATTTAAACTGCAAGAGTGTGCAGTCTGCCTCCTGAACAATGTTAGGTAAGTTTTTCCAGAGTTTAGGCGCCAAATAGGAAAAGGATCTGCCACCCGCAGTTGATTTTGATATTCTAGGTATTATCAAATTGTTATGAGAACGCACGGACGTGGAAGGTAATAATCTAACAAGAGCTTATTCAAATACTGAGGTGCTAAACCATTCAGGGCTTTATAAGTAATAAGCAAGATTTTAAAATCTATACAATGTTTGATAGGGAGCCAGTGCAGTGTTGACAGGACCGGGCTAATATGGTCATACTTCCTGGTTCTAGTAAGAACTGTTGCTGCAGCATTTTGGACTAGCTGTAGTTTGTTTACTAAGCGTGCAGAACAACCACCCAATAAAGCATTACAATGATCTGACCTTGAGGTCATAAATGCATGGATTAAAATTTCTGCATTTGACATTGAGAGCATAGGCTGTAATTTAGATATATTTTTGAGATGGAAAAATGCAGTTTTACAAATGCTAGAAATGTGGCTTTCTGAAGAAAGATTGCGATCAAATAGCACACCTAGGTTCCTAACTGATGACAAAGAATTGACAGAGCAGCCATCAAGTCTTAGACAGTGTTCTAGGTTATTACATGCAGAGTTTTTAGGTCCTATAATTAACACCTCTGTTTTTTTTTTCAGAATTTAGCAGTAAGAAATTACCTGTCATCCAGGTTTTTATATCGACTATGCATTCCATTCGTTTTTCAAATTGGTGTGTTTCACCAGGGCGCGAATATATATAGAACTGAGTACCATCAGCATAACAGTGAAAACTAACACCATGTATCCTGATGATCTCCCAAGGCTAACATGTAAAGCGTGAAGAGCAGCGGCCCTAGTACTGAGCCTTGAGGTACTCCATACTGCGCTTGTGATCGATATGATACCCCTTCATTCACTGCTAAAGACCCATCTCTTTAACCTGTCTTACACATAACATACTAATATGCTTTTAATATCCAAATCCGTTAAAGGATTTTTAGGCTGCATTAATTAAGTAAACCTGAACCGGGAACACTTCCCATACCACCCGATGTATTTGCTACATCATTAGAAGAATGGCATCTACGCTAATATTAGTCTGTTTCTCTCTTATTCCGAGGTCACTGTAGCCACCAGATCCAGTCTGTATCCAGATCAGAGGGTCACTGCAGTCACCCGGATCCAGTACGTATCCAGACCAGATTGTGGATCAGTACCTAGAAAGGACCTCTACATCCCTGAAAGACAACAGAGACCAAGACAACTAGAGCCCCAGATACAGATCCCCTCTTAAGACCTTGTCTCAGATGAACACCAGGACAAGACCTGGTTTTGTCTGGTCAGAGGAGAACTGGCCCCCCAACTGAGCCTGGTTTCTCCCAAGGTTTTTTTCTCCATTCTGTCACCGATGGAGTTTCGGTTCCTTGCCGCTGTTACCTCTGGCTTGCTTAGTTGGGGTCACTTCATCTACAGTGATATCGTTGACTTGATTGCAAATAAATGCACAGACACTATTTAAACTGAACAGAGATAAGATCACTGAATTCAATGATGAACTGCCTTTAACTACCATTTTGCATTATTGACACACTGTTTTCCTAATGAATGTTGTTCAGTTGCTTTGACGCAATGTATTTTGTTTAAAGCGCTATATAAATAAAGGTGACTTGACTTGACTTCAGAATTGCCAGGAAATGAATGCGTATCTGGAGAGCAACTATGACAGAACCAAGGAACATCTTCATCCAGAACCCTCACCAGTGGAATACGCAATAATTTCTACTGTTCCCAAAACACTTGTGTTTTAACACAAGATACAAGACCGCGGAGGTCGCAAAAGCTTGTTCAGACCTTACAATTGAATCCGACCAGTCAAGCAGCTGCAGGTACTTCCTTTCCACATGCGCATTTAAGCTCAGATACCAGTAACCTGGGTGCTGTTGCTGAACTTATTGCACAGCAACAGAAAATGACATTACTTCCAACTAGGCATTTACCCATGTTTAGCGGTGAACCTCTGAACTTCAGACCATTTATGCAGGCATTTGAACACTGTATTGAGAAAAACACCAGCAATAGCCAAGACAGACTGTATTACCTTGAGCAATACACCTCTGGCCAACCTAAGGAGCTGGTCCGAAGTTGCCTTCATATAGATACAGATAGAGGATATGCATAGGCAAAACGGCTATTGGAACTTAATTTCGGAGATTAATTTAAAATTACTAATGCTTATATGGATAAAGCCTTAAATTGGAATAATATCCCATCAGATAATGGAGAAGCTCTGTACAGTTATGCTCTTTTCCTCTGTGGATGCTGTAATGTAATGCGTACCATAAGGTACATGGATGAGCTAAATCTTGAATTAAACCTGAGGCTTTTAATCTCCAAGGTCCCTTACAAAGTGAAAGAAAAATGGAGATCAGATGCCTTTGACATCAGGGAACAAAGAGGAGCAAGATCCACGTTCTCCGAGCTTGTCCTCTTCCTGGAAAGGCAGGCCAGGATTCTACAAGACCCAGTCTTTGGTAACCTCCAAGATGGCTCCTCAAACAGGTCACCCAAAAACAGCCACTAAAAGTAGCAAGCCAATTAGTTCCATGCAGAAGAGCAGAGGGAGCAGATTCGCCACAACAGTATCAGTTGCGCCAAAGAAAAACACATAGAGCACAATGCAAGTATCCAATGTGCCCAAAAACAGTTAATCAAAACTCTGTCCTGCCTGTAATGGTGAACAAGAGATTATGTCAAGTCAAGTTACCTTTATTTATATTGCGCTTTAAACAAAATGCATTGCGTCAAAGCAACTGAACAACATTCATTAGGAAAACAGTGTGTCAATAATGCAAAATCACAGTTCAAGGCAGTTCATCATTGAATTCAGTGATGTCATCTCTGTTCAGTTTAAATAGTGTCTGTGCATTTATTTGCAATCAAGTCAACGATATCGCTGTAAATGAAGTGAACCCAACTAAGCAAGCCAGAGACGACAGTGGCAAGGAACCGAAACTCCATCGGTGACAGAATGGAGAAAAAAATCTTGGGAGAAACCAGGCTCAGTTGGGGGGCCAGTTCTCCTCTGACCAGACTAAACCAGTAGTTCAATTCCAGGCTGCAGTAAAGTCAGAAAGTGCAGAAGAATCATCTGTTTCCTGTGGTCTTGTCCTGATGGTCATCTGAGACAAGGTCTTTACAGGGGATCTGTATCTGGGGCTCTAGTTGTCCTGGTCTCCACTGTCTTTCAGGGATGTAGGGGTCCTTTCTAGGTGCTGATCCACCATCTGGTCTGGATACGTACTGGATCCGGGTGACTGCAGTGACCCTCTGATCTGGATACAGACTGGATCTGGTGGCTGCGGTGACCTCGGAATAAGAGAGAAACAGACTAATATTAGCGTAGATGCCATTCTTCTAATAATGTAGCAAGTACATCAGGTGTTATGGGAAGTGACCCCGGTTCCAGCTTACCTAATTAATACAGCCTAAAAATCCTTTAACGGATTTGAATATTAAAAGCATATTAGTATGTTATGTGTAAGCCAGGTTAAAGAGATGGGTCTTTAACCCCTGTGGATTGTTCAAATTCACTACCCTTTCAGTATGTTCGGGGTGAAAACATCCACTCAATTAAACTGTAAAAATGTATCAGAATCATATTTTTTTCAATTTTTTTTGCATAAATCGGTTAATCAACTTCAGTCCTGATCAAAACTACCAAATGTTTTTAAAAAATCCAAGATTTTAACTCTTTAATTGCCAAGTTCATAAATGATGTTACTGATTTGGGGGGAAAAACACACAAAATTACTTATGTTCAATATAAAAGTAATTGTGGCTGGATTTTTTTTTTACTTTTTATAACAGTCTTGGGCATGTCAAAGATTAGTAGCAACATTGGCTTTGATGCATTTTTAGTTTTTGTGCAGCATTAGATTTAATTTTTTTTCCTTAATTTGTTGTTGGTGGCTGTTTTTGCCCCATTGACATCCATTATAACGACATTTTTTGATTGCAAAGCCATGACACCATATAATCATGCATTCTTGATTGTAGTTTTCCCTTTTGGGAAGATTTAAAAATGTGTTATTTTTACAGTTGGGACTAGGTGGGACCATTAACCCTTTAGATAGGCCTGTGCAAAAAAGGCTTAGTTTCTGGCTTGTATATAGAGTTATATGGAGTATAACAGCAAATTATAGTGTTTGTGTGTGTGAGAGATTCTTGATTGTTGGTGGTTTTCCCTGTTGGGAAGAGGTAACATTTGTTATTTTTACAGTTGATCACTAGGTGGGACCAATAACCCTTTAGATAGGCCTGTGCAAAAAAAACTTAGTTTCTGACTTGTATATGAAGCTGGAGTATAACAGCATATTATAGTGTGAGTGTATGTGTGTGTGTGTGAGAAAGAGAGAGAGAGAGAGTGTGTGAGAGAGAACTTTGAGCATCTACCTTGATGTATTTCAGAAAATCACAATGTACACCTCAGCTCTCAGAACTACATGGAGTAAACAAAAGTTTATTTATGCACCTGCTGCCTTTTAATGGTGGTGAAAGAATTCGGTTGTTAAGTGATGACGTAAGAAGCGATGTTTCCGGGTCCAGGCTTCAACTCAACTTCAACCTCAGCAGCTGTTTATGAGCACTGTTTATTCATATTGATAATTTAAGCTAAACACTTTCAAACTTACGATATACACTACAGTCTCCGTGCTCACAGCGTCCCAAACACAAATAATTTTTATATATATATTTTATATTTATATTTTCATTGTCTGGCTATCTGGGACTTCGGTATGGAGTTAAAGGTTAATATTATAACTTTTTCGCTAGTATTCTATCATATTGTGAGTTTATATTAGCACCTTTTGTTGTTTTCTCGTGGTAACTGATAGAGCGTTTGGACACGGAAGCGCTGCTAGGTGATATCAGACTTAACAAGTGAATAGACTAAACAAAAGCAAAGTACGTGGATTTAAACACTTGCATGCCATCGTGCTGGTCATTTAATGGTGAGAAGAGCAGCAAGCAACACGAGAAAGGGCTTGACTTGTACCAAAGTTTTAGAAATTATTATGTAGCTTGACCCCTCCAGCGAGCTGCAGCTTATTTGAAGTTGGTATTGCATTTTGATGCAAAGTTTGATGCATAAATTTGATGCAAAGTAGATTTTTTTACAGGATTTTAAGGTTTTAAACTGGCTTTACCATCGAGAAAAGACGAGCATTTCACATATAGGACATCTGTACTTTTCACCATCAAAAGGCAGCAGGTGCATAAACACACTTCTTTTTTTATTGTTTACTCCATGTAGTTCTGAGAGCATGAGGTGCATATTTGGATTTTTTCAGATACTGTACATCAAGGTAAGTGCACAAAGGTCTCTCTCACACCCCCTCTCTCTCTCTCTCTCTCTCTCTCACCCACACACACACTATAATTTGCTATTATACTCCATATATCTCCATACACAAGCCAGAAACAAAGCCTATCTAAAGGGTTAATGGTCCCACCTAGTGATCAACTGTAAAAATATAATTTTTTTAATCTTCCCAAAAGGGAAAACCACAAACAATCAAGAATGCATGATTATATGGTGTCATGGCTTTGCAATCAAAAAATGTCGTTATAATGGAAGTCAATGGGGCAAAAACAGCCACCAACAACAAATTAGGGGGGAAAAATTTAAATCTAATGCTGCACAAAAACTAAAAATGCATCAAAGCCAATGTTGCTACTAATCTTTGACATGCCCAAGACTGTGATAAAAGGTAAAAAAATATCCAGTCCACAATCACTTTTTATATTGAAAATATGTAATTTTGTGTGTTTTTTTCCCCCAAATCATTTGCATTTTGCATTTATTCATTTAGCTGATGCTTTTATCCAAAGCGACTTACAATTGCTATATATGTCAGAGGTCGCACGCCTCTGGAGCAACTAGGGGTTCAGTGTCTTGCTCAGGGACACATTGGTGTCGCACAGTGGATTAGAACCCGGGTCTCTCACACCAAAGGCATGCGTCTTATCCACTGCGCCAGAGTTAATCCAGAGTTTAGGCGCCAAATAGGAAAAGGATCTGCCGCCCGCAGTTGATTTTGATATTCTAGGTATTTTCAAAATGCCTGAGTTTTGAGAACGTAGCGCACGTAGAGGATTATACGGTAAAAGGAGCTCATTCAAATACTGAGGTGCTAAACCATTCAGGGCTTTATAAGTAATAAGCAATATTTTTAAATCTATATGATGTTTGATAGGGAGCCAGTGCAGTGTTGATAGGACTGGGCTAATATGGTCAAACTTCCTGGTTCTAGTAAGAACTCTTGCTGCTGCATTTTGGACTAGCTTTACTTTGTTTACTAAGCGTGCAGAACAACCACCCAATAAAGCATTACAATAATCTAACCTTGAGATCATAAATGCATGGATTAACATTCCTGCATTTGACATTGAGAGTATAGGCCGTAATTTAGATATATTTTTGAGATGGAAAAATGCAGTTTTACAAAGGCTAGAAACGTGGCTTTCTAAGGAAAGATTGCGATGAAATAGCACACCTAGGTTCCTAACTGATGACGAAGAATTGACAGAGCAGCCATCAAGTCTTAGACAGTGTTCTAGGTTATTACATGCAGAGTTTTTAGGTCCTACAATTAACACCTCTGTTTTTTCAGAATTTAGCAGTAAGAAATTACTCGTCATCCAGTTTTTTATATCGACTATGCATTTCATTCATTTTTCAAATTGGTGTGTTTTCACCGGGCAGGGAAGAAATATAAAGCTGAGTATCATCAGCATAACAGTGAAAGCTAACACCATGTTTCCTGATGATATCTCCCAAGGGTAACAAATAAAGCGTGAAGAGTAGCGGCCCTAGTACTGAGCCTTGAGTTACTCCATACTGCACTTGTGATCGATATGATACATCTTCATTCACTGCTACCAACTGATGGCGGTCATATAAGTTTGATTTAAACCATGCTAATGCACTTTCATTAATGCCAACAAAGTGTTCGGGTATATGCAAAAGAATGTTGTGGTCAATTGTGTCAAACACAGCACTAAGATCCAATAAAACTAATAGAGAGATACAACCACGATCAGATGATAAGAGCAGGTCATTTGTAACTCTAAGGAGAGCAGTCTCAGTACTATGATACGGTCTAAATCCTGACTGGAAATCCTCACATATACCATTTTACTCTAAGAAGGAATATAATTGGGAGGATACCACCTTTTCTAGTATCTTGGACAGAAAAGGGAGATTTGAGATCGGTCTATAATTAACTAGTTCTTTGGGGTAAAGTTGTGGTTTTTCGATGAGAGGCTTAATAACAGCCAGTTAGAAGGTTTTGGGGACATATCCTAATGACAATGAGGAATTAATAATAGTCAGAAAAGGATCTAGGACTTCTGGAAGCACCTCTTTTAGGAGCTTAGATGGAATAGGTTCTAACATACATGTAATACTGAATTCTGAGGCTGCACAACCGATGCATAATCTGTACACATTATAAATTCCTCTATTCCCCGGTTTCACAGACAAGGCTTAAGCCTAGTCACAGACTAAAGCATAGTCTGAGCAGTTTCAGATGAAATTAACTTGCACTGTTTGGTCTAAAAACATGTCAGTGCCTTTGTTTTGTCTCAAGGTGTACACCAGTAAGGTAATTTGATTATTATTATTTTTTTAAGACAAGTTCATAAAAATTACTTTATTGTCCAAATTGAACTCTGGCCTAATCCTGGCTTAGTCTAAACCCTGTCTGTAAAACCTGGCCTATATGTACTTTACTAGAAGATACTAAATGGTGTACAGTTTTTAAAGCATTAACATAATGGATGGGGTCTTGTTTAGACGGTGAAAAATGTGGTTGGATGAAAGGGCTTGAAAAAAATGAGGTATTTAGAATAATGTCCACAAATGAATTGTGCACAAAGACCAGGAACATGCGAATGTATTATGAAATTGAATAGAGTGGGTTAATTGCAAAGACATTGTGAGTAATAATAGCAACTTGGGCATACTTTTGTCCGTGTACTTAAGCTATATATGAATCAAGACCACCAATGCCCACCTAATTTTCATACCTGTTATATTCAATAACTGTTCCACCCATTTGTGTAAGACCAACTAGGTTGCTATTGATAGTTTCCTGAATGCACTGTGGTGCAGGAAACATTAGGAGGCAATTAGGATCATTGTGTGGTCAGGAGAGAATGGGGGGATGGGGGGGGGTCCTAATTACATGCTAATATGGGTCAGCCGGTGTCATGAGTTTGTAATTGGAGCACAGCTGCTACTGGGAGCAACAGAGGCAACACAGAGAGAGACTCCAGCAGGTCAGGGTTATCCAAGCTGGTTTGTCTCTGTCAAAGGACACACTTTTAGAAATCCATGCAGTTTGTTCAGTTTTTTACACTGCCACTAAGAGAGACCTAAAGTGAAGTCTTTAATTATCTTAATTAAAAATCTTTATTTATTTTATTTGTATTTATTACTAACTCTTATAACTTTCCTTGTCCCATGGAAAAAAAAGTTGGATTCTCATACGTGAATAACCTTGTCACTCTTTTTGATACACAAAATAAATTAGTTCTACAGTAGTCAAGCCCCAGCCCCCGAAAAAAAAAAACCCTCCATAGCATGCAGGGGAGTAAAATTTATTTCAGCATTTTTAGGTGGTAACTGCAATGAAAATTAACAAAATATTCATGGTTACATACTCGTATTCAGTTGCTTAAGCATGTATAACATGCTTGCACAAACATTTAGCTTAAATGCATTTCTGAATAAAAAAACAAACAAACAAAAAAAAAAAACAATTCCAACCAATATACCAGTGCACTGAAATGATTATAAATAAATACATAAACAATATAACAGATGCAGAAGTCTAATGCAGAGAAATTAAGTGATTGGTTAAGATGAGGAAATATATTTATCAGCACAACTCTGAACAAAATGTGTGGAAAATATTTCAGTTGTTACAGTCGTGGCCAAAAATATCGCCCCCCCTTGGTAAATATGAACAAAGAAGGCTGTGAAAATTTTGACCTTGTATTTAAAAAAAATCACAAAAAAATGTATCCTTTCATTGGATAATAAGAATTTAAAATGGGGGGGGGGGGGATTACCATTATGAAATAAAGGTTTTTCTCAAATACTGGTTGGACACAATTACCCCCCCCCCCCTAGAAATTATTTTGAGTAAAATATCTCTGAAGTATTTTCCCATTCATATTCACAATTTTGAGCACTCCAGCGTGATTATAAACATGAAATTATCCAGCCATGGCTACCTGTTTCACAGAAATATAATAAGGAGGGAACAAAGCCCAAATTCCCTTAATCATCCATCGCAATGAGAAAAACCAAAGAATATATTTCTGATGTGCAGCAAAAGATAATTGAGCTTCACAAATTGGTGAAGTGGCTTTCAGAAAAGAGCTAAATTCCCATTTCCACCATCAGGGCAATAATTAAGAATTTCCAATCAACATAAAAGGTTATGAATCTGCCTGGAAGAGGACGTGTGTCTATATCGTCCTAATGCACGGTGAGAAGGAGAGTTTGAGTGGCTAAAGACTCTACAAGGATCACAGCTGGAGAATTGCAAAAAATAGTTGAATCTCGGGTTCAGAAAACCTTAAAAAAAATTGTCAAACAGAACCTACATCACCACATGTTGTTTGGGAGGGTTACAAGAAAAATTCTCCTAGCTCATCCAAAAACAAACTAAAGCATATTCAGTTATCAGATATGACTGGAACTTCAATTGGGAGAGGCTTCTATGGTCAGATGAAACTAAAAATGAGCTTTTAAGCAGCAAACACTCAAGATGGGTTTGGTAAACACCGAGATAAAAAGTACCCCATGTGTACAATGAAATATACAGCTGTATTTTTGATGTTGTGACCTATATTTCTGCTGGAGGTCCTGGACATCATGGATTCTATCAAATACCAACAGATAAAAAAATCAGTAAGTGACCGACTCTTATCCGATCTTATGGCCATGTTTGGATCTTCCAACTGTACAATAACCCAAACACAAACCTCAAAAACAACACAGAAATGGGTCACTGAGCTCAAAACCAAGCTTCTGCTATGGCCATTCCAGTCCTCTGACCTGAACCCTATAGAAAATGAGAGGAGTGAACTGAAGAGGAGAAGCACCAACATGGAGATGGGAATCTAAACGGTTTGGAGTGATTCTGGATGAAGGAATGGTCTCTGATCTCTTGTGAGGTGTTCTCTAACCTCATCAGGCTTTATAGGAGAACATTTAGACCTGGTAAACTGGCAAATGGAGGTTTCAAAAACTATTGAATAAAGGGGGGCCATTAGTGGCCAATGTGTATTAGAGAAAAACATTTATTTCATAATGATATTTCCCCCCATTTTAAATTCAAGTTTCCAATGAAAGGATACGTTTTTGTGAAATTTTTAAATAAAAGATCAAAAGGATTAACAATGCAGATGAATTTTCACAGCCTTCTTTGATCATATTTACCAAGGGGGCTGATATTTTTGGCCACGACTGTATATTTAATCGTGCCAATGGACACTTCTCTCCCTGTCTTAAACAGTCCCTTAATTTCTCTGCATAAGACTTCTGCCTCTGTCTGCACTGTTTTATTTATTACAGTCATTTCCATAGGCGACATGACATGACACAGATTCAGATTACCATATGGTCCGTTAAAATCAACATAGTTTAGCTTTTAATGCAAGCTGGCACGTCACAGACACATCAGGAAATCTGCTTCCTCTGATCTGCAGAAGAGAGAAAAAAAACTCAAATCATTATATTGGCCAGTTCACATGTATAGTATGTGGAAACAAAGAGCTCAACTGATGGCTATAGGTCATCAGTAGAGATTTCTTTATAGTTTACCATAAAACTCCTGAAGGACCTTTGCAGAGATTAAAATTTTAAATCATCACCATTTCATTTGCATTAAATACAGAAGAACAGAAACAATCAACAAAACCTCCTAATATGACCAAATAATAAAGATTGAGGCCTTAATGATGGTGCCATAGATGTAATACTGAATTGTCTGCAGTTTCTAAAACCATCTTGAATATATGAATATAAATTACAGTTGTGGCACTAAAAATCATAAAAAAATATTTATTCTACATAATATTTCTTAATCTGTCAACTTTACTTCTGTCACAATATGTAGTACAACACACACAAAACAGGATCATTTCCAAAATATTTTATCAGCCTGAAGAACACTCAGGAAAATACACAGCAAACTACACATAAACTGTCAAGGTGCTACAGTGATGAGTTGAGGAATGCGGAGATGAGGGTGAGTCAAAAGTAATAGTCTTTAATAATCCAAACACAGGGGTACACAGTGCAGGCAGGAACAAACACACATGTGGACCAAAGTATAGATGAAACCGGACAAATGAACAGGCAACACTGTAAATACAAGACTGAATGAGTGTAAATAAACGGGACACACCTAAACCAAATGACTAATCAAATGAGGGAGAAACTTGCTCATGGGGATCACAAGGGGAGAAAACATCCTCTCCCCTTGTAGCGTCCTCTATGTCCCGATCGGAGTAACGACAAACAACAAGTGCTATTCTACACCGCTCAAAACTCACGTTTGAATCATCAGTGGCAAATCCTTTACATATAACATTGTACTTAGAGACTGTGAGTCAGAAGCAACTGTCCTTGCAAAGTTGAAACTGCCCCACTTTATAGAAACAGTCACTGGCATTGTACGCTACTCTCACAGGAAACAGTCCTCATCCTCCATAAATTGTGCTGCACACATCTGAATATTTGGGTTTGAGTCCTCTTTTGGAATGAAACACACAGCGACTCCACGACGTGGCATGGTGGCAAAAACAAGAATAAAAGTTACGCCTTTTTTCTTTGTGTGAAACTTTGGGCGGTGTTATGCAAATCTTCCCTCATCTTGACGTAGACATGTGGGGGCATGTTTGAACGAGCCACTTTAGGTAGGTGTATGACTCTTAACTTTTATAAAGAATATCTCTTTGGTTTGAGACTTTTTAGTTTTTGCAACTTTACAGAACTTCTTTATGCACTAAGAGCTTGTAACACTCCAAAGAGAAAGGACAAATTTAAATCGCATCATATGACCCCTTTAATTAAAACTATAATTTACATTCATTTTTGTTTTCTAGAAGTAATTTTAGAAATAGTGTTATAGGCATTATAGCACAAGATAAAAAAAAAAAGTTGAAATGTCTTGTGACTGGTGACGACACAGCAAGTTTGAATAGTTGAAACAGTGTTATTGTTGCATTATGCTTATGCATTTTTTTTTACTATTATTATTATTTCAGCTTTGTTTCTAATGATGAAAACAGCTTGTAATATATTTAGATTTTGTATTTGATGATGTAAAAAACACTCATGTGAAGAAGCTTGTTTTGAGGGGTGGGGTAAAATAGTATGAGTGAACCGCCCAAAAAAGGACCAAAGAAACAACAAAACAGTAAAATAATGAAGAAAAATATATTCACAAGACATCCACAGCTCCGTGTAGCCGTTTTTTCTCTCTCTAGAATCTTTATCTTACTATCACTCTCTGTTTTTTTAAAGTGATAAAATATAACTTAATTCACGCCATATTTCTGATATTATCGATCAATCTTATCAGATTAATTTTGATTGTTCACTTTTATTTTATATCCGTGAGTGCAGTACACCTGCATTGCATTAGCACTCGTTAGCTTGTCATTAGCGTTTTCATTCGAACCGCTGTTTTCTTTAATCCTGGGTTCCTATGGTTACGCAGGTTTGTTTACGCATTAAACTCCAAGAGAAATGGATGTTGTTCCCTCAACATAACTTCTCAAGGCCACGACATAAGGATGTTCTTACCTCGACAAAATTATCTCATGGCCACGACATATTATCACGTTCCCACGAGTTATTATTTCGTGGCAACGACAAAACCAAGTAAACCGAACAAGTCACCTTACGGGCACCGTTAAGTTTGACTCCTAACCGTAGGATTGTGGGTTTGAGTCTCGGGCCGGCAATACCATGACTTATGTGCCTTTGAGCTAGGCACCGAACCCCCAACTGCTCCCCGGGCACTGCAGCATAAATAGCTGCCCACTGCTCCGGGTGTGTGTTCACGGTTTGTGTGTGTTCACTGCTGTATGTGTGCACTTTGGGTGAATTAAATGCAGAGCACGAATTCAGAGTATGTGTCACCATACTTAGCTGTATGTCATGTCACTTTATACATGTGAGTATTCAGGTAAGTTTCCTACATTTCACGTTAGTTCTTCTTTAACTTTAAATATCCAACATTAAATAAATATCATTGGTATTCATTAAACACATATATTCCTCACTGTATCAACACATAAGCACTTAATCTTCAGACACGTCGTGTCTTATAAATAAAGACTCTGGATTCTAACTAAAATAAAGAAAACAAAATAAAGAAAAATAGAGCCTCAACAAGTGTTGACATTTCCCAACATCACAGCAATAATGAATTTATGAACTACTTTAATTATAAAATCGATGCTATTAGAGATAAAATTGCAACCATTCAGCCGTCAGCTACAGTATCGCATCATTGCACTATAGACCCCCTGAAGAACAGTTCCACTCATTCTCTACTATAGGAGAGGAAGAATTGTATAAACTTAAGTCATCTAAACCAACAACATGTATGTTAGACCCTATACCATCTAAGCTCCTAAAAGAGGTGCTTCCAGAAGTCATAGATCCTCTTCTGACTATTATTAATTCCTCATTCTCATTAGGATATGTCCCCAAAACCTTCAAACTGGCTGTTATTAAGCCTCTCATCAAAAAACCACAACTTGACCCCAAAGAACTAGTTAATTTTAGACCAATCTTGAATCTCCCTTTTCTGTCCAAGATACTAGAAAAGGTGGTATCCTCACAATTATATTCCTTCTTAGAGAAAAATGGTATATGTGAGTATTTCCAGTCAGGATTTAGACCGTATCATAGTACTGAGACTGCTCTCCTTAGAGTTACAAATGATCTGCTCTTATCATCTGATCGTGGTTGTATCTCTCTATTAGTTTTATTGGATCTTAGTGCTGCGTTTGACACAATTGACCACAACATTCTTTTGCATAGACTTGAACACTTTGTTGGCATTAATGGAAGTTCATTAGCATGGTTTAAATCGTACTTATATGTCTGCCATCAGTTCGTAGCAGTGAATCAAGATGTATCATATCGATCACAAGTGCAGTATGGAGTAACTCGAGGCTCAGTACTAGGGCCGCTACTCTTCACGCTTTATATGTTACCCTTGGGAGATATCATCAGGAAACATGGTGTTAGCTTTCACTGTTATGCTGATGATACTCAGCTCTATATTTCTTCACGGCCTGGTGAAACACACCAATTTGAAAAACTAATGGAATGCATAGTATATAAAAAATATAAAAAACTGGATGACGAGTAATTTCTTACTGCTAAATTCTGAAAAAACATTGTTGTTAATTATAGGACCTAAAAACTCTGCATGTAATAACCTAGAACACTGTCTAAGACTTGATGGCTGCTCTGTCAATTTTTCGTCATCTGTTAGGAACCTAATTGTGCTATTTGATCGCAATCTTTCCTTAGAAAGCCACGTTTCTGGCATTTGTAAAACTGCATTTTTCCATCTCAAAAATATATCTAAATTATGGCCTATGCTCTCAATGTCAAATGCAGAAATCTTAATCCATGCATTTATGACCTCAAGGTTAGATTATTGTAATGCTTTATTGGGTGGTTGTTCTGCACGCTTAGTAAACAACTACAGCTAGTCCAAAATGCAGCAGCAAGAGTTCTTACTAGAACCAGGAAGTATGACCATATTAGCCCGGTCCTGTCAACACTGAACTGGCTCCCTATCAAACATTGTATAGATTTTAAAATATTGCTTATTACTTATAAAGCCCTGAATGGTTTAGCACCTCAGTATTTGAATGAGCTCCTTTTACATTATAATCCTCTATGTCCGCTACGTTCTCAAAACTCAGGCAATTTGATAATACCTAGAATATCAAAATCAACTACAGCGGCAGATCCTTTTCCTATTTGGCGCCTAAACTCTGGAATAACCTACCTAACATTGTTTCGGGAGGCAGACACACTCATGCAGTTTAAATCTAGATTAAAGACCCATCTCTTTAACCTGGTTTACACATAACATTCTAATATGCTTTTAATATCCAAATCCGTTAAAGGATTTTTTAGGCTGTATTAATTAGGTAAACCGGAACCGGGAACACTTCCCATAACACCCGATGTACTTGCTACATCATTAGAAGAATGGCATCTACGCTAATATTAGTCTGTTTCTATCTTATTCCGAGGTCACCGTAGGCACCAGATCCAGTCTGTATCCAGATCAGAGGGTCACTGCAGTCACCCGGATCCAGTACGTATCCAGACCAGATGGTGGATCAGCACCTAGAAAGGACCTCTACTGCCCTGAAAGACAGCGGAGACCAGGACAACTAGAGCCCCAGATACAGATCCCCTGTAAAGACCTAGTCTCAGAGGACCACCAGGACAAGACCACAGGAAAAAGATGATTCTTCTGCACAATCTGATTTTGCTGCAGCCTGGAATTGAACTACTGGTTTCGTCTGGTCAGAGGAGAACTGGCCCCCCAACTGAGCCTGGTTTCTCCCAAGGTTTTTTTCTCCATTCTGTCACCGATGGAGTTTTGGTTCCTTACAGCTGTCGCCTCTGGCTTGCTTAGTTGGGGTCACTTCAGCTACAGCGATATCGTTGACTTGATTGCAAATAAATGCACAGACACTATTTAAACTGAACAGAGATGACATCACTGAATTCAATGATGAACTGCCTTTAACTATCATTTTGCATTATTGACAAACTGTTTTCCTAATGAATGTTGTTCAGTTGCTTTAACGCAATGTATTTTGTTTAAAGCGCTATGTAAATAAAGGTGACTTGACTTGACTCTAACTGTATTTATTTGCTTTACTGAAATCTCTCAAAATAACCTTAGATACAACTGGCTGGCCCATCCGTGTCGCTCTCACTCCATCTAGTGGCAGCTTGTGGTTACGTCAATAACCCCACGTCTCCCATTTCTAGAGAACAAAGGGTAGACTACCTTTGTCTCAACAGATCTTAGATTATTATTCTGCCTCTTTTGCTGGAGGATCTGCTCCTATCTAAGTCCTTGAATAAACAGGTAGTTTCAACATTGGTGCTTACCTCTTGAACATTTGTCCACAGTTATTTACATAAAGTGGTAGGGAACCTGTACCCACACCACACACAGTTCACAGGTTCAGTCTTGTTTCACTATTTGCCTCCCATAGTTGTTTCTAGAAGTGGTCAAATGTCAAATCTGGAACATCCTGCTTCTCCGACTCCTGAGTGGTAAGGAGTGGCTCAGAGGTTGCAACAGAAAGCTGATCAGGTGTTCTGCTGTTATCCTCCTTGGCTTCTGATTGCATTTGTACCAGATGGTGACAGTTATGGCTCACAGTCCCTTGCTGAGTGTTCACAAGGTAAGACCTTGGAGCAGAGTGACTGGCAATAATTGTTCTTGATTCTTTATCATCAGATATCCATTCATGATCTCTTGGCTGCCATATGCTGAATTGTCTTGGCTCTGTGACTCCTATTAACCCTTGTGGATTGTTCAAATTCACTGCCCTTTCGAGTTGTTCGGGATGAAAACATCCACTCAATTAAACTGCTGTAAAAATATATCAGATTCATATTTTTTTTTCAATTTTTTTTTTGCATAAATCTGTTAATCAACTTCAGTCCTGATCAAAACTACCAAATGTTTTTAAAAAAAATCCAAGATTTTAACTCTATAATTGCCAAGTTCATAAATGATGTCACTGATTTGGGGAAAAAAACACACAAAATGACTTATTTTCAATATAAAAGTAATTGTGGCTGGATTTTTTTTTTTTTACTTTTTATAACAGTCTTGGGCATGTCAAAGATTAGTAGCAAAATTGGCTTTGATGCATTTTTAGTTTTTGTGCAACATTAGATTTAATTTTTTTCTCCCTAATTTGTTGTTGGTTGCTGTTTTTGCCCCATTGACTTCCATTATAACGACATTTTTTGATTGGAAAGCCATGACACCATGTAATCATGCATTCTTGATTGTTTGTAGTATTCCCTTTTGGGAAGAGGTAAAATTTGTTAATTTTACATTTGATCACTAGGTGGGACCATAAACCCTTTATATAGGCCTGTCCAAAAAAAGGCTTAGTTTCTGGCTTGTATATGGAGTTATATGGAGTATAACAGCAAATTATAGTGTTTGTGTGTCTGTGTGATTCTTGATTGTTGGTGGTTTTCCCTGTTGGGAAGAGGTAACATTTGTTATTTTTACAGTTGATCACTAGGTGGGACCATTAACCATTTAGATAGGCCTGTGCAAAAAAGCTTAGTTTCTGACTTGTATATGAAGCTATATGGAGTATAACAGCATATTATATTGAGTGTGTGTGTGTGAGAAAGAGAGAGAGAGTGTGTGTGAGAGAGACCTTTGCGCACTTACCTTAATGTATTTTAGAAAATCACAATGTACACCTCAGCTCTCAGAACTACATGGAGTAAACAAAAGCGTATTTATGCACCTGCTGCCTTTTAATGCTGGTGAAAGTATTCGGTTGTTAAGTGATGACGTAAGAAGCACTCTTTCCGGGTCCAGGCCTCAACTCGCTTCACTTGAGAATATGACCTCAGCAGCCGTTAATGAGCACTGTTTATTCATATTGATAATTTAATCTGAACGCTTTCAAACTTACGATATACACTACAGTCTCCGTGCTCACAGCTTCCCAAACACAAGTAATTTTTATATATTTTTTTAATATTTATATTTTCATTGTCTGGCTATCTGGTACTTCGGTATGGAGTTAAAGGTTAATATTATAACTTTTTCGCTAGTATTCTATCATATTGTGAGTTTATACTAGCACCTTTTGTTGTTTTCTCGTGGTAATTGATAGAGCGTTTGGACACGGAAGCGCTGCTACGTGACGTCAGACTTAACAAGCGAATAGACTAAACAAAAGCAAAGTATGTGGATTTAAACACTTGTATGCCATCGTGCAGGATATTTAATGGTGAGAAGAGCAGCAAGCAACACGAGAAAGGGCTTGACTTGTACAAAAGTTTTAGAAATGATTATGTAGCGTGACCCCTCCAGCGAGCTGCAGCTTATTTGAAGTTGCTATTGCATTTTGGTTCATAATACATTATGTTCATAAATTTGATGCGAAGTAGATTTTTTTACAAGATTTTAAGGTTTTAAACTGGCTTTACCATCAAGAAAAGAGGAGCATTTCACATATAGGCCATCTGTACTTTTCACCATCAAAAGGAAGCAGGTGCATAAACACACTTCTTTTTTTATTGTTTACTCCATGTAGTTCTGAGAGCATGAGGTGCATATTTTGATTTTTTTCAGATACTGTACATCAAGGTAAGTGCACAAAGGTCTCTCTCACACCCTCTCTTTCCCTCTCTCTCTCTATCACACACACACACACACACACACACACTATAATTTGCTATTATACTCCATATAACTCCATACAAGCCAGAAACTAAGCCTTTTTTTGCACAGGCCTATCTAAAGGGTTAATGGTCCCACCTAGTGATCAACTGTAAAAAATAACAAATGTTACCTCTTCCCAACAGGGAAAACCACCAACAATCAAGAATCTCACACACACACAAACACTATAATTTGCTGTTATACTCCATATAACTCCATATACAAGCCAGAAACCAAGCCTTTTTTTGCACAGGCCTATTTAAAGGGTTAATGGTCCCACCTAGTGATCAACTGTAAAAATATTTTTTTTACCTCTTCCCAAAAGTGAAAACCACAAACAATCAAGAATGCATGATTATATGGTGTCATGGCTTTGCAATCAAAAAATGTCGTTATAAATGGAAGTCAATGGGGCAAAAACAGCCACCAACAACAAATTAGGGAGAAAAAATTTAAATCTAATGCTGTACAAAAACTAACAATGCATCAAAGCCAATCTTGTTACTAATCTTTGACATGCCCAAGACTGTGATAAAAGGTTAAAAAAAATCCAGTCTACAATCACTTTTTATATTTAAAATATGTAATTTTGTGTGTTTTTTTTTTCCAAATCAGTGACATCATTTATGAACTTGGTAATTAAAAAGTTCAAATCTTGGAATTTTTTAAAAACTTGGTAGTTTTGATCAGGACTGAGGTTGATTAATAGATTTATGCAAAAAAAATTGAAAAAAATATTTATCTGATACATTTTTACAGCAGTTTAATTTAGTGGATGTTTTCATCCACGAACATCCCGAAAGGGTAGTAAATTAGTAAATAGTAAAGCCCACAGTGTACCATTGAGTTTTTTAAAAATTTCAAAGCATTTCCCCAAAATATGGCTCAAAATAAGATTTGTCACCAAAAATCATTCCATTAGCTCAAACACAGAGAAAGTTGTGGCCAAAATAAGACTCAACTTTACCCCCTAGTAGACGAAAACGTCCCCAACAACGCACAAGGGTTAAAATGCTCTGCATCTGCATTCTTCCTTTCCTTCTCTTTTGAAAAAACAGCCACGGTATCAGAGAGTATTAGATTTGGCAGTGTAGACACAGTCGTTCTGAGCCTCCTACCCATAAGTAGTTGAGCCAGACTGTATCCATTTTGCAAGGGGGTCGCTTTATAAGTTAAAAGAGCAAGGTATGGATAATTGGCTTTCTTGAGAAGAGACTTCACCGTCTTGACTGCCCATTCATCCTCACTGTTGCCCTGGAGCAATCTTGGGCTTCTAGAAACATTAACAAATCCTTATGAAGCTGCAAAGGATGCAAATGAGTGGCCAGAGAATTGTGTCCCATTGTCAGTAACCAGTGTCTCTGGAACTCCATGACATGCGAATATGGACTTCATGTGATCAAAGATGTCGGAAAACCTAGTAAGTGTTAACTGAGCTATCTTCACATATCTGGTGTAGTAGTCTACCACATATAGTTATGTTTTGTTTACCAACATGAACAAATCTGCACCTAGCCTTTGCCATGGCCGGTCAGGGAACTGAGTGGGCATAAGGGGTTCTTTGGGGTTCTGTTTCTCTTTAATGCATGTCCTGCAGTTGAGGACTATTTCCTTCAGCTGATGAATTAACCCTGGCCACCACACTGACTGACTTGCATCTCTGCATTTCAAAAGTCCCAAGTGCCCCCCGTGCAATTTAAGAATGTTGCTTCTCATGGTGGCTGGAATAACCAGCCTCACAAGCCTCTTAGCAACAGACCAACACAGTTAAAACAGCACATTCTGCCCAATATTGTTTCAGTATTGGGTCACACTTGCTGCGCTCTGTCCACCCTTCAATGCACAGTTTCATTACACTGGAACAGACATTATCACTCTTTAATTCTTCTCTCAGCTGTCCCAGATATGTTTTACTTACTGGTAAATTTGAGTGAGTCTACATATATGTTTGTGTCTTCCCAGAATTCTCGGTCTTCTTGTGACTCACTCTGTTTTACAGGAGAGCATGACAAGAGTGTCAGCTACCCACAAGCTCTTTCCTGGCACATGAATGATGGAGTAGGAGTAATGTATCTAGGGCTGAAACTAATGATTATTTTGATAATTGATAAGTTGACAGAATATTTTTTCGATTAATCGATAAATCGGATTAAAACCCCTTTTTTCTTTATTTTAGTTTTACTGACAAAAACACACAGTTCCACATTCTGCCCAATGTCCTTAAAACAAATGTGCGAACTGAACGCTATGAAAACATACAGTGCCTAACAATTTATCAGATCACCTGTCATAAGACAAAACAAATAATTAAGGAATCTGTAAAAAAAAAAGAAAAAAAAAACTGTTATTGTCATTTTTAGACGAATAACAAACTGAAACAACTAGATAGTATTTCGATAGTTCACGCTTACATATAATTAGCTGAGGTATGGAATGCGTATTTGGCGTGCTGTCCGGGGAAGGGCTCCGAGCTCGGGAATGGCCCGAACCTAGAGTACCCCCCCCTTCCCCGTCTATTTATAAAGTGAACTTGAAGTGAGGAGATGGGGTGGAGGAGGGATGCTGATAAACCGTCAATGGATAGAGGTAAGTCAGCGATATTTATACTATGGGATTGATTACTTGATTATGGTCCACCTGTGTTGATTAGGCTAAGTATCTGACGCGCTCCTCCCGAATCTTATTAATAAAATTACATTTATTCACATAATAACAAAAATGGCCTCCTTTTCCTTTGATAACAGCTCACATGCTTGCTGGCATTATGTACATTTTGACTAATTGGGTATCTGAAAAATACACTGTAAAAAGCACTTTACATTTTTCACAATAATGCTCTGCAGGAAAACACGTCACATGCACATTGATTACAGCCAGTCTCTTCTAGGGGTTGCACGACTACTAATTTCTACTAGTCGATTTTTTTATTTAAAAAATACTCAAGTTACTCAACTACTCGTGGTTCATGCTACTGTAAATGAAAATACATTAATTTTTTTATCAATAAACACTTATTAATTCATAGGCTTATGCAACAATTACATATATACATTTTCAAAACTATTATGACATTACATATTGACATTTTCATGTAACATACAGTATTTGTGTCTGTAACAATCACAAAATTTATGGCTATCTTTTTTTTATAGTTATCACTGAACAAGTATGCCGTGTTAATTATTAATTTCTAAAATAATATTTATCATGCAAGCAGAGAGATGTCATGACAAACGTTTAGTGATCATTTGAACACAACTGAATCAATTCAATGCGCACATTTTCGTTATGCAGAACACTTTTAGCAAGTCTTAATGTTTAGTGAACTTCACTAAACAAATATGCGTGTGCCGCACAATCGAGCAAAAGATAAAGATACAAACATGTAGGCCAAATACAGAAATGTATCCATATCTAAGTTGATTATGAGCCTAGAGAGAACTGGTTTTTGAGAGACTGATGCGCAACGCAGCTGTCTGATTGGTGAGCGCGCTGTGCTTAATCCATTCATTCATATCATATCATAGCCTAAGGATTAAAGCATTGCCTTTTAAATATATACAATAGAATGTGTATGATCTATTATTATAGGTGATGTTATTCTTTCCAAGCTCTGATTTCTGAGAGATGCACGGAGAGACAACAGCAATGCTGTTTGATTTGCGGTCTTTTCATTCATAAAGTTTACATTGATTCACTTCACACTCGTGACTTTAGAGGTCTTCAGCTTCAGCTTCAGCCGAGTATTCAGGCAGAATTATTCCTTGTCTGTTATTCCGTGCCATTCGGAATAAGGAATTCAGCTTCAGGCACACCCCTATTTAAATATTTTAATTTTACATGCAACATAGATAAGGTCATAGAAAGTAACAGCTACACGCAATATTGTAATCCTAAAATTCACGTCGTACTTGCAAACTCTTTGTACGCATTATGGTTAATTCATGCTAGAGTAGTTGATTGTTTCCGACAGCGCCGATTAGTGGTTGAAGTAGTCGATCACTCGACTACTCCACTAGTCTATGCAAGCCCTAGTCTCTTCTTACTGTCATTTCTTTATCCTGTAAAAGCTACTGCTATTTATATTCAGACAATTACACGCAGCTGTCCCTTCACAGTTCCTACTCTCATAAATCGCACTGCATGTTGACATTTAAAAAGAATTATAAATGTTAAACAACAAATATTTCAGTACAATGAATGTGTTTGCACTAAATATTGTCTCCCTCGCCTCTCTGTGTTCTGTCTGTTTAACGGGCATGCTTTCTGTAAAGACCAGACTTCTGCTGAAAAGTTTTTTGAATATGCCGATTTCATTTTTCGGCAGGATTTGGCATCAGCTCACACTGCCAAAAGCACCAAAAGTTGGTTAAATGACCATGATGTTGGTGTGCTTGACTGGTCAGCAAACTCACCAGACCTGAACCCCATAGATTCTCTTTTTATTGTCAAGAGGAAAATGAGAAACAAGAGACCAAAAATTCAGATGAGCTGAAGGCCACTGTCAAAGAAACCTGGGCTTCCATACCACCTCAGCAGTGCCACAAACTGATCACCTCCATGCCACGCTGAATTGAGGCAGTAATTAAAGCAAAAGGAGCCCATACCAAGTATTGAGTACATGTACAGTAAATGAACATACTTTCCAGAAAGCCAAAAATTCACTCAATTTTTTTTTATATATACACGCACACACACACATATATATATATATATATATATATATATATATATATATATATATATATATATATATATATATATATATATAAACAGTTTTTGTGAATTTTTGTTATATATATATATATATATATATATATATATATATATATATATATATTCTTATGAATCATTATTATTATTGGTATTATTATTTGTTGAGATAGTGAATTCATGGTTTTTTTGTTAAATGTTAGCCACAATCCTCACAATTAAAAAAACCAAAGACCATCCAGCGTATCTGACTTTTGTTGCCATTCTATTCTGGAAATGTTCAGGTGCAAAAGTTATTCCAAAGGAAAGCCGTCTGAAGAAAATAGCAACCAAATGGGGTTATGAACGTTGTGTACCATGCAGACTTCTCTGAGACCAGTATCTGCCAGAATCCCATAATGGCATCTAGCTTACTGAAAATTTGGGCACCAGCCAACATTCTAAGTGT
Organism: Carassius carassius; assembly: GCF_963082965.1. Classification (NCBI taxonomy): domain Eukaryota; kingdom Metazoa; phylum Chordata; class Actinopteri; order Cypriniformes; family Cyprinidae; genus Carassius; species Carassius carassius. Next base: position 19,318,844 of record NC_081780.1, on the reverse strand, counting down.
CTGTTCTACTGACGGCAGGATGTTTTTTTTTCTTGGCAAACAGACTCATTCAACTTAGAAGGTCTACATATATTCGAACAGCACCCGACTTCTTCAGGACCACAACAATCAACCAGTCTGTTGGTTCCTCCACTCTACTAATTACTCCCAATGTCTCCTTACGATGCAGCTCCTCTTTAACTTTCCCCATTAGAGGTAGCAGGATCCGTCTCAGTGATTTAGTGAGAATGGATTTGCTCCTGGTTTCAGACTGATCACATATGGCTGTCGTACTTCTCCCAAACCACTGCACAATTTTGGGTAGCTTATCTTTAATGTTTTGATGTCGATGCTATCTAATCATGCCATAAGCCCAAGCTTTGAGATAGCCAGTCATCCCAGAAGTGCAGTATGCAGATTTCTGATTATGTACACATAGTCCTGTTTTCCACCTCTCTTTAGCAGAAGCCTGGCAAATCCAATTACATCCAAAGGAATTTGCATTTGCCCTGGCCCAAGCAACTGCCTCGTTGTATCCCAGAGGGCAGGTAATTTTTCTTTACTAATCTTCTGTTGGAATGACGGTGACATCAACCCCTGTATCGATCTTAAATGACACTCGTTTCTGACAAATATCCATGCTTACCATCAAGGTTCGCCAGGACCTGCAATGCTGCCCAGGAATATGGGGTCACCCTCATACACTTCACGCACAGCTTTTGAGGATGCACACACTCGCTTATAATGGCCTTATTTTAGTTTATTATTATTTTTTACATAATTTGCTAGACAATCTCGCTTTGCATGAGGTGAGGAGCTACCACACTTATGGCACTGGTTGCTATTAATTTAGTCTGAAAGTGATGCATGAGGCTTTAGTTTAGGGTTGTTCCCTTCTTGGGGTCTGCCTATGAAACGATTGTTGTCCCCAATGTGGCCTTAGCACATCCCACACAACCGTCACAAATTTTGGATGGACGACGCACACAAGACTCAGGTTGTCTGTTCTTCCTTTTATTCTCCGCAGCAATGATATTTGTGTCTGAGAAATACATCAAAATGTATTATTAGACAGGGTGATAACACTGCAGACATAAACCACCGCAGCAGTGTGAACCATTTTCTGCCGAACTACGTACAACTTGTAACAATTTCAAGTTAAGAAAATGACAAAAATAAACATGAAAATCACATACCTGAGAAATACATCAAAATGTATTATTAGACAGGGTGATAACACTGCAGACATAAACCACTGAAATAAGAAAAACATAAAATGAAGATAACTGTGTGTATTCCATTAAGCTATCTGATGATGCATCAGCAGTAGCATGTTAATTTCACCGCATGAGTAACGAGGCACAAAGATAAGTACTCAACAAAGTATCCATCGGACATATAAACCCATCCAACTCACTGCACATTTGTTGATATAATCACTACAAACGTTTACATCAGAAAAACTTATTAAACACACTTTTATCACTTTTTTTAAAACACCATAAACAGGAGAGAAGAGAAACATGGTTACCCGCAGCAGTGTGAACCATTTTCTGCTGAACTACGGTAAGCATGCAAGGACAAAATAAAGAATGTCTGCAATGCATTAACCACTAAGGGGCACCAAAATACCTTTAGATTTGAATTTATCCTCTAATTTCATGGAATTCTTTTTAACTCCGTTACATTCACCCCCACAGAATTACATGAAATTTAGGCATCACCAAAGGTACAAAAAACAAAACAAAACAAAATAAATACTGATACATATAATAAGAATTTCACATTAAAGAAGAACCTCCCATAAAAGGACAGTCAATGTGAAAATTATCTGTGGCGAGGTGGGCATGGGAAGCCGAAAAAGCTGCAGCGGGAGAAAGAATGTGGGGACGAGCGGTAATAAGGAGGTCAAATGATTAATGATTAACACCTGTTTGTAATTCCAGTGATTGGGCAGAGAGTAGTTATAAGCGCCGAGCAGACAGGCGAAGGGGAGTTCGTTGAGAGAGCCAGAGCTGAGCAGTGTGTGTGTGGATATAGATGTGTGAAGGCAGAGCGCCGAGCCGCAGTTTACTTTTGTTTATTCTGTTTATTTTTGGAGTTAATAAAGAGCCTTTGTTCGCCACCCCTGACTTCCTTGTCCATCATCTTTCCGAACTGTATTACACTGGTGCCGAAACCCGGGACAAGGAAGCCGGCACGCCGCCATGCAGCCAGCAACAGCAACGCCACTTGCGGAGCTGGTGAAGTCATTCTCCGGTCTTCACCAAACCCTACATCAGGCGCTGATGGACCTCAAGTTGGAGCAGGAGGATCGCTTCCGGCTGTTGGTCCAAGCCCAGGATGAAGACCGGCGAGTCCTCCGGAGCTTTCTTGGCCGGGAGGGCGCCCCAGCAGCAGTCCCTTCTTTAGCGCACGTCCCGCTGATGAAGATGGGTCCACAAGACGATCCGGAGGCATTTGTGGACCTCTTTGAGAGGACGGCGGAGGCGTGTGGCTGGGCGCGCACCCAATGGCCGGTGCGCCTCATCCCGCTGCTGACTGGGGAGGCACAGGTGGCGGCCCAACAGCCGCCTGTGGCAAACCTCCTGGCCTATGACGACCTAAAGCGGGCCATCCTTCAGCGAGTCGGCCGTACCCCCGAACAACATCGGCAATGCTTCCGGTCAAGGGAGCTGGGGGACAGCGGCCGGCTTTTCGTGATGGCCCAACAGCTCCGGGACGCTTGCCGCAGGTGGTTATTGGCCGAGGATCGCGATGTCGAGGGAGTGGTCGATCTGGTGGTACTGGAACAGTTCATCGCTCGGCTACCTCGGGGGACGGCCGAGTGGGTCCGGTGCCACCGCCCGACATCGCTGACGCAGGCTATCCAGCTGGCTGAAGACCATCTGGTGGCGTGCCCGGGGGGGGGGAGCCCCTTTCTAACCTCTCGCTCTCTCTCTCTTCTCCTTCCCTTCCCTCTCCCTCTCGCCCTATTCCTGTTCCCAGGTCGCGGAGTAACGTGCCCCCTCGAGTCCCACAGCAGAGTGGGGCCTTCCAGGGGAACAGACCAGGGACATGGGAGGGCGCCGGGGCTACCGGTCCATCCGGCCCTTTTCCCTCTCTCCACCAATCTTTTGGCCATCCTTCTGCCGCTGGGGCGGCGGGAAGGCCTGGGCCGGCCTGCTGGAGATGCGGGGACCCGGGGCATTTCCTGGACCGCTGCCCAATGATGGAAGTGGGAGCATTGATCCGGGTTCCCGACTCCCCAGCGGCTGCCCCCGATCAAGCTGGGCTGTACCAAATACCTGTGAGTATCGAGGGGGGTACATATCAGGCTTTGGTGGATTCGGGCTGTAACCAAACCTCCATTCATCATAGCCTGATGCAACAGAGGGCATTGGATACAAGCCGCAAGGTTAAAGTGAGGTGTGTACACGGGGATGTGGTGGACTACCCTCTAGTGCCGGTTAGTATTCAGTTTCGGGGGAAAACGCATAGAATGAAGGTGCCGGTTAATTCCCACCTTAGGCATCCGCTGATTTTGGGGACAGATTGGCCAGCTTTTACACAGTTATTGGGGGTTTTGTGTGCGGATGCTTCTTGGGAGACAGGGCAGGGAAACAAAGAAGCGGTGGCGCAGGCTGGCGAGGCAGTTGCGGGACCTTCACAGGCTGACTCAGAGGAAACGAGAGCGAGGGCGGACTTCATGTCCCCTGAGCTAGATGACTTTCCGCTGGAGCAGCCTCGTGATGAGACGCTTAAAAACGCGTATGACCGGGTCCGCACCATCGACGGACGGCTTCTCCAGCCTGATCAACCGCTCTCTTTTCCTTATTTTTCCATGATAAAGGATAGGTTGTATCGGGTGACCCAAGATACCCAGTCAAAAAGGAATATAACCCAGTTATTAGTCCCAAAAAGCCGTCGGGAAATGCTTTTCCAGGCGGCTCACTGTAGTCCCATGGCAGGCCACTTGGGGGAAGCAAAGACACGTGAGCGGCTCATGGCCCATTTTTTTTGGCCGGGCATTCACGAGCACATCCGCCGGTGGTGTGCGGGGTGTCGGGAATGTCAGATGGTAAATCCGCCGGCCACTTCTAAAGCGCCATTGCGTCCCTTACCACTGATGGAGGTCCCCTTCGAGAGAATTGGTATGGACCTCATCGGGCTATTAGAATGCTCAGCACGCGGGCATCGTTTTGCATTAGTTCTCATGGACTATGCAACACGATACCCAGAAGCAGTGCCGCTACGCACAATCTCTGCAAAGAGTGTGGCGGATGCACTGTTTCGAGTGATCTCCCGAGTGGGGATCCCCAAAGAGATCCTCACAGACCAGGGCATGGCGTTTATGTCACATACAGTAAGCGAGCTATACGAGCTACTGGGCATTAAATCGATTCGCACCAGCGTCTATCACCCACAAACAGATGGCTTGGTGGAACGATTTAATCGCACTTTGAAATCCATGGTTCGTAAGTTCGTTAAGGAGGACGCCAAAAATTGGGATAAATGGCTCGAGCCCCTATTGTTCGCAGTGCGGGAGGTTCCACAAGCCTCCACAGGGTTTTCCCCATTCGAGCTTCTCTATGGTCGTCAGCCCCGCGGGGTGGAGGAGGGGTCTTCAAACAGCCGTAGTGAAATTCAGTATGTCATGGACCTTCGAGCAAAACTTCAACAGGGGTACGCGAGCGCGTCAATTTACACCGGCAGAGAAAGTGCTTGTGTTACTTCCAACATCCAGTTCTAAATTACTCGCGAAGTGGCAAGGACCGTTTGTGGTTACACGGCGAGTGGGGGATCTCGATTATGAGGTGGTGCGATCGGATAGAGGGAATTCACGTCAAATTTATCATCTCAACCTTCTAAAACGGTGGAATGAGGTGACCTCGGTTGAGTTAGCCGTGACAATTTCGGCAGAGGATGATCTCGGACCAGAAGCAGCGGTCAAAACCTGGGTCCCTGGGGGAGATCACCTCTCGTCGCGGCAGCTCGCCGAGGTGGCCAAGTTGCAAGCAGATTTTGCGGATGTATTTTCCCCCTTGCCGGGTCGCACGAATCTCATACAGCACCATATCGAAACGGTCCCCTGGAAAGTGGCGCGTAGCCGTCCCTATCGTTTACCGGAACACAAAAAAAAGGTGGTTCAAGATGAATTAACGGCCATGCTAGAGTTGGGAGTAATAGAAGAATCGCATAGTGACTGGGCGAGCCCGATAGTTTTAGTCCCTAAAACCGACGGCTCGGTCCGTTTCTGTGTTGATTATAGAAAGGTGAATGCAGTGTCGAAATTCGACGCTTATCCAATGCCCCGAGTTGACGAGCTGCTTGATCGGTTAGGTTCGGCTCGCTTTTATTCGACACTGGATTTAACAAAAGGGTATTGGCAGATCCCCTTGTCGCCATTATCCAAAGAAAAAACGGCCTTCACCTTGTCTCCCTTCCGTTTGGGTTATTCGGGGCTCCCGCCACCTTTCAGCGTCTTATGGACAAAATTGTCCGGCCCCATTGCGCGTACGCCGCTGCCTATCTCGACGACATCATTATACACAGTAATGATTGGCAGCGGCATATGGAACATCTGCGTGCGGTCCTGAGGTCCTTAAGGGCGGCTGGACTCACGGCGAACCCACGGAAGTGTGCAATTGGGCGGGTGGAGGTACGGTATCTGGGCTTCCACTTGGGGCATGGGCAGGTGCGTCCCCAAATTGACAAGACAGCAGCAATTGCAGCTGGCCCAAGCCCCAAGACCAAAAAGGAAGTGAGACAGTTCCTGGGGCTGGCGGGATATTATAGAAGGTTTATTCCTAAATATTCGGAGCTCACCAGCCCGCTGACTGATCTCACCAAAAAGGAAGCACCAGATCCGGTCCAGTGGACGGAGCCGTGCCAACAGGCCCTAACCAAGGTAAAGGCTGCCCTGTGCGGCGGGCCGCTCTTGCACTCTCCTAACTTTAATCTCCCCTTTTTGTTGCAGACGGACGCGTCGGACAGGGGGCTGGGTGCAGTCCTGTCTCAGGTGGTCGCAGGAGAGGAGGGGCCGGTGCTGTATCTAAGTCGAAAGCTCTCAAAGAGAGAGACTAGATATAGCACCATTGAAAAAGAATGTTTAGCCATTCGGTGGGCTGTCCTCACCCTGCGCTATTACCTCCTGGGACGGGAATTCACCCTCTGTTCGGACCACGCGCCCCTCCAGTGGCTCCACCGCATGAAGGATACCAACGCGCGGATCACCCGTTGGTACCTCGCTTTACAGCCTTTTAAATTCAAGGTGATCCACAGGCCGGGGGCCCAGATGGCGGTGGCCGACTTCCTCTCCAGGAATGGGGGGGGGGGGGGGGCGGGGGCTGCTGCAGGCCGGAGTACTTCCCGGCCTGAGTCGGGCGGTGGGGGTATGTGGCGAGGTGGGCGTGGGAAGCCGAAAAAGCTGCAGCGGGAGAAAGAATGTGGGGACGAGCGGTAATAAGGAGGTCAAATGATTAATGATTAACACCTGTTTGTAATTCCAGTGATTGGGGAGAGAGGAGTTATAAGCGCCGAGCAGACCGGCGAAGGGGAGTTCGTTGAGAGAGCCAGAGCTGAGCAGTGTGTGTGTGGATATAGATGTGTGAAGGCAGAGCACTGAGCCGCAGTTTACTTTTGTTTATTCTGTTTATTTTTGGAGTTAATAAAGAGCATTTGTTCGCCACCCCTGACTTCCTTGTCCATCATCTTTCCGAACTGTATTACATTATCCCATAAGGATTAATTGATAAGAGAGTAGCACTAAGCTCCCCCATCAACAATCGACAGCAGAATACCCACATACATTCCACAATATTCTTCCACAATACGCCAACAAAAGAAATGAAGAAACAAATTGCATAATAATTGGGTAAATAAAGAGACCCTGTCAACAATCAACTATAAAGATACTTTTCATCCTCAGGTATATTATTTGAACATCCAAACAAACTAGGAAAATAAGAAATAGCTTTCGCATTTGCTCCATAAAATTAGATTTACTGTCCTAATTAACAAGAGCTCGAAACATAGATTTACAAACAGCCTCAACATTACGCTTTGCATCCTGAATCACAACCTGGCCTGATATGGTTTGAATTAATCTGTCAACTGGCTTGATGACACGGCCAAAGCGTGATCAGATCTGTCTGGTAGAACTGCCATCAACTGGTGTGAAATTAGTCAGTCACACCGGAGGACTGTGAGTGTGCTCGAGCAGACGTAACAGTGTTAGTAGATTCTATGCTTCCTGAATCTGAATGGCATTCATCTTCGGTGACAGTCACATCAACTGTTACTTCATCTGACATCACAGATATAGTTCCAAAAGACGTTGCTGGGGCAGCTTGTGGTGTCGGGTTAACTATAACATCACCTGAGACTATGGTTGAAGTAGATTCTGGACTCTCATCAGGCAAATGGGTAACCCAACTCAACGTTCTGTCAGTATCGTCATCCAAATGACTGGTAAGAGCAACTGCCTCACTTGCAATGTCATCATCCTTTAGTCGAGGAGAAGGTTCTCTTAACATGGCTGAGCATTCTTTCTGGCTTGAGGAACTGGAAGGCATGTTACTATGCGGGTCACTCACAAGGGAAACAGGACAATCCACAGATATCTGTTCAGGCACAGGCAGGAAATCAACCAGTAACAGGAGATTGCGATGGACCACCTTCTCTTGACCTGTGACCCGGTTTCGAATTCTGTAAGTGTGAGTTTGAGGCTTATGGACCACTACTGTGTAGACAGTGGATTCCCACCGGTCAGCAGTTTTTCTTTTTCCCCTCTCGGCCTTATTCGCCAACAAGACTTGGTCACCCACATCGATTGAGAACCCCTTTACTCGACGGTTATAGAGAGCTGCATGTATCTTCTGTTCTTTGGTGGCATGCTTTTGTGCAATTACCACGGCCTCTCTTAGATCTTTAACGAGAGTGTCAACATATTTGTCATAGCTGATCAGATTCTGATCATTTAAGACAGAACGGAAGAGAATGTCAACTGGAAGGCGTGGTACCCTTCCAAACATCAAATAAAAGGGTGCATATCCTGTCCTGTAGACTCATGTGTCGTGCAATTGTACAGGAACGTCAACGTCTGCAAACGTCTCGGCCAATCCCTCTTGATATCCGGAGATAGAGCACGGATCATGTTGCCAAGCATCCTATTAAAACGTTCCACACTACCATTACCCATTGGGTGGTAAGGGGTGGTGTGTGATTTCTCAACCCCTGAAACTGTGAGAAGTTCGCCTATGAGCCGACTTTCAAAACTTGCACCTTGGTCCACTATGGATACATTCTGGCAGGCCATAAATACAAAAATATCTGTCCCACAGGACCCTGGCAACTTGCTTTGCAGATTCATCTCGGCACACAAAAGCCTGAGCTAGCCTTGTAAAATGGTCAGTTACAACTAAGACGTCAATGGATTTATTCTTAACATCTTCTGCCTACCAGAAATCAATACAGACTAGCTCTAGTGGTTTTGTAGACTTTATATTCTCCAAAGGGGCTCTGCTGGAAGGGTCAGGACTTTTACTTATGATGCAGCGTTGACAGTTGCGCACATAATCACGTACTCTATGCTCCATGTTTAGCCAGAAGAAACGCTGCTTTGCCAAACTAACACTCCTGAATTGACCGTGATGGCCACTGTCATCATGAACACTTCTCAGAATTACATCCATCAACGAGTCTGGGACAATATATTGAAAGTATTTCTTCCTTGATGATTGGTTATGAGACACCCTGTAGAGAACACTATTCCTCACAGTCAATTTCTCCCAGTGTTTGAGGTAACGAAGCACTGCTGCTGACTCTCCTGCTCTTTCCCTTCTTGTAGGTCTTCGGCGACTCTCAATGTATGACATGACTCTTGACAATACTCTGTCATTCATCTGCTTGTCACGCAGGTCTTCCACAGAAAATGCTGGCAATGTGTCCTTGCCTGTCGGAACCAATTGAGGCAGGTGATCCACGTCTGCCATAGCCCGTGAAGTTTCCACTCCAGATGTGAAGCCAAGACTGCAGAGACATCCGAGCTTGCAACAGTAAGAACATCCATGCCAAAATCATTATTGACTGTGCATAACTGTTGTTGTTGGATGACACTTTCCTCCTGATTTTTGCCACAGGAACATCTGAAGGCATCCTGCACAGAGTTAGTTGACATCCCTTTCATATCAGTTATCATGGTATCATAGGGCACTTGAAGCAGTCTTTGTGTCACCCCACTCTTGACAAAAGGAACTTTGTTGAGGCAATGACATTCTGAGGGCCAGGCACATACTTTATATCAAAGTTGAAGCTGGCCAATTTGGCTACCCAGCGCTGCTCACAGCAGTCCAGCTTAGGCTTTGTGAGTATATGAGCAAGCGGATTGTTGTCTGTTAAAACAGTGAAATTGTGTGCCTTTAGCCAGTGGCCAAACTTTTCACAAATGGACCATTTCAGGGCCAAAAATTCCAAACAGTGCGCTGGATAGTTCCGTTGTGAACGTGAAAGGGACTTGCTGGCGAAAGCAACTGGTCTAGCTCTAGTCTCCCCTTCCTGGACCTGTGACAACACAGCTCCGATACCATCCAGGGAAGCATCAGTTGCCAATATGAAGTGACGTGAGAAATCTGGGTGAGCTAGAAAAACACTCCCAACCAGAGACATTTTCAGCTGCTCAACTGCATCATGCTGTGCTTGAGTCCAATCCTCAGGCCTCAACTTCCTGTTTTGGCACGACACATTCTGAGTCTTATTCTTCCATCCCCTGACCTTCTGGCCTTGGAGAAGATCAAAGAGAGGTCTTGCCTTGATAGAATAATTTGGAATTAAATTTTGATAATAGTTCATCATCCCCAAAAATTATCTAATTCTCTTTTGAGATGGTGTCTTCCCATCCGCTTCCATCAGGTCAGAACTGTTCAACTTGGAAATGCACTCCACCTTATCAGGGTCCGTAGACACTCCGTCTTTGTCAATCACCTGCCCCAGAAACTTTACTGACACTCTCAGGAGGTGACATTTTTTTTGGAGCAAGTTTAAGGCCATGGGCCCTTAACCTTCTGAACACCATCTCCAAACGATCAAGAGCAACTTTCTCATTCGGGCCAATGACAATCAGATCATCTATAAAGCACAAAATACTGAGAAAGTTTTGATCGCCAAAAATACTGTTCATCATCCGCATGAAGCTACCAGGGCTATTGCAAAGACCTTGGTAAAATGGTAAAGGTAGTGAATTTACGATCGTCCTCATGCAGCGGCATGTTGTAAAAACCCGACGTGAGGTCCATCGTACTGAACAGAGCGTTACCACCAAGCGCCGCCAGGCAATCTGCCTGATGTGGAAGAGGGTGGGCATCCTTTAACGTTCTTCTGTTCAACCAACGGAAGTCGGTACAAACCCGAAGATCCCCATTCTTCTTCCACACTAAAACAAGTGGAGATGCATACTCACTTGTAGAATGACGTATTATCTCTCTTTCCTCCATATCCGTCAGGACCTGGCGCAACTTGTGGTACTGGCTAGGGGCTACTCGCCTGAATGGAAGTCGGAATAGCCTGGGATTTGAAAAGTGTATTCTATGTACAAATCCCTTAGCTTCTCCACAGTCAAGGTGATGTCTTGAAAAGATGTATTCATAAGTCAAGATCAAACTGACTAATTGTTGCCTGCACTGGCCAGAGACATCACATGACTCTACATCAAGGTGAGACAGTCCCATGGATTTCAACCTCTCACTTGCAGATATTGACTGGGCCCTGCATTCAGACAAACCCATAGGACAACTTACGAGAGGAGGTTCAATTGTATCCATGCTATCAATGTCCTCAAGGGCAATGCAAGGATACAGATCAGCCAGTTTTGCACTATGTCTCAACAGAACAACCCCCCCCCATGACGTGTTGATCAACTTCAAAGGGACCCATCCGTCACTCCAAAACGATGTTACAAGTCGAGCCACCATGACATCTCTCGGAATCAATTGAGAAGTGGTGAGCTCTGTCATGACAGCACTGCCTGGTGATGCAACAGCTGATTTCGATAGTCTTCCCGACACCAAATATTCACAACCAGGCTCAAGACAAACAGCCGAATTGCATCTTACTGTTCCAAGTTTTTCAGGCATGTCTTTATCTCTCCAGCGATTTAGTCCAGCGAGCATGGACAAAAAGCTCTCACATTCCGAATCCTTTGATGCAGGGCCAGAAACAGCTCTCCAGAAACCCTCACACTGCTTGATATGTCGCAGAATATGTTTGATGACTTTAGTTCCAATTATGAGTTTGTCATGTTGACCCGGAACCACTAGACTAGGTACAAGCATCTTCAAACCAAAAACTTCCATGGTCAGATTGTAAACAGATTTAGACTTGACACGCAATCCACCACAGCCCACAAGGACCACATCGGTGCTCAGCTCACTGTTTCCATCAACTTCTCTCAGCTTCATCTCAGCTGTGTCATTTATGGTGCATGCCATTGATCCACTATCCATCATGGCTCCTAAAGTTAGTTTTTCTCCGATTTTTACAGGTGTATAAAAAAGGCTATCATGTCCCCGCACAACATGCGTGTTCTGATACACAATATTTAGTCCATCAACAATGTTCCAAATCAAATAACGTTCATCTTCACACTCAGTAACAACTTGGGAGTTGCAAGAATGACCCGTACTGCCTCCCTCCAAATACGGGTCCACTAGTTTCCCTCCATATCATCCTGGACAGTGGAAAGTTTCGGACAATCACGTTTTGCATGTCCGGGTGAGAAACATTCGAAACACAACTTATCAGTTATGCAGTGCGTCACCGTGCTGTGCTTGTTGTCATGACACACGCGGCATATTTCTGGCATAACGTCGCTGCAACCTTGAGTTGCCTCTGTGAGTGGGAACATCACGTGACTGAACTCTATCCATCAACTGCTCTAACATCTCCATCATACGTAAAAAGAACTTGACTTTCAGGCTGCTGTGTATTCTGTGTCATGGTTTGGGCTACAGGCAGGTTTGGAGCAGAACATGGCCGACATTGAACAGTACTGGGCTCTGCTGACAGTTCTGGCTGCTTAAATGTATTTTGCGCCAATGGAAAACTTGATGCATCCTGAATTGCAGACTGCGAAAAGCTGATGAGGTAATTATGGTCAGTATGTTCCTTATTAAGCTCAGCTGAAGTGTGGCTCTTTACATGCGCACCAGCACGACCCATGTATTCTCTTTGATAGTCATCGATTCTGCTCTGTATGTCTTTAGCTCTCCACTCATGAATAGGCTTACATTTGAATACACTAGTCAAACCTGGGTCTGGACAGTGCTTGATGAACATCCGTGTCACCTCATCACTCATATCAGCCAGCTGCTTTCCTTGTCTATGAAGGCCATCATTCTCCAGATCAGCAGCCTTGTCGATCCGAATCCAATAGTCTACTGGATTCTCTCCGGCTCTGAAAAGAGTAGCATAGAAATCAGCAAGAGGTAGGCAAGATGAGGTCTCACTGAAATACTGTAGCAGAATATTATGAATCAGCTCAGGATTCTGCTTTATATCAAGCGTATGATCGCTACGCAGACTGATTTTAATGACATCTTTTGCTTTTCCTGCAAGCCTGCTCATAATTTCCTCAGATTGTTCTGAGATGGGACATTTTTGCTTTCTTATACAAGCTTTGGTTCGATCAGCCCGCTCTTTAACACAATACTTGATACCGCAGCAGCAGGACACGACTTCACTTCCTGTTTGTTGTTGGCGGCTGTACTGCGTTTGAGCTCCGTCACTATATTCTTTTCATTGACTATTTTTAACTCAAAAATCAATTTTATACATCATCGTTTCCGTTTATATAACGTGTGAATATATCCTCTATTGTATTCTACAACAAAAACAATCAGAACGCCTCGCTATCACTAGTTTTATTTTGATCTCCCGGATCCGCTATTAGCTTTTAGCCCGTTAGCATCAGCGGCGTGGTTGCAGCTAACTGCGCTTACATTGCTAACACTCCATTCACACGCATTACCACTGCTGTACTCACTGTTACTTGCTTTAATGGCGGATGAATGTCTCCACTCTGTGCAGCTCGAGCTCGAGGCCGTGGGAAAGCACATTCGTGACCTGGAGGTGAGGCAGGCCCAGCTGAGAGAGCGGAGAGCCGCGCTGGAATCATCCCGGGCTGACGCTCACAAGTCCGGGGTAAGTATACAGCGATCTGCTAACAGTCCCACCAAAAGGGACACGAAAGGTTCAGTAGACTTTTTGCTTTAAATGAATGGTTGTTGTCATGGTGTAAAGAACAGAAACTGCTATTTGTTAATAACTGGAATCTTTTCTGGGAGCGTCCTAGGCTGTTTCGCGCTGATGGATTACACCCCAGCAGAATCGGAGCGGAGCTGCTCTCTGACACTACTTCTCCAGTAGGGTTGGGCATCGTTTTGATTTGAACGATTCTGATTCTGATTCCGATTCCGATTCTTACTTTCGATTCCGGTTCTTTTCGATTCTCGATTCCGATTCTTTGAGGGGTATAGTCAAACATGTCACAGGCTCAATTCACAGAGAATTTTTTTATTTATATTCAATATTCTGCAGCCCATGTGGGAGAAAATTATGGAATGCCTCTTCACCAGAAAATATTAATATATGATTTATAAAGAAAAAAAGGTTTGTATATGCAGAACTTGCACGCTGGTCTGGACACTCTGAACATGCATAAAATAGCTCAATAATACATTAAAAACAATTCTTGTTAAGAAATATCAGCATGTCTGCCTTCTCAGGCAGTATCCGTGAACGTTCAGCACAGATTGTGTCACCGGCAGTTGAAAACACCTGTTCACTAGGTGTTGAGGAGGCCTGAACACACAAATACGAAAAAGCTATTTTTGCCATTAAAGGATAAGTCATGCGCTGGTTCCACCACCAGGCAGCAGGGTCATCCGACATAAAGGTTGGTGGTGTCTCCTTATACATCTGCATCTCCTTCTCTGCTTGGTCCTGGATAGACATGGTCCTCCGCTTTGATGACATATTTTCTGCATCCTCATCGGCAAAAAGCTCCTCCAATGGAGACTTTCTTGGATGTTTGCTTGGAGGTTGTTGCTGCAAAAACAAAGAATAGGCTTATTCGCTAAAAGAAAAACATCTACTAAAGGCAGACAGAGGCTAAGATCCTAAATATAATTTCAGCATTTCTGTGCTTACATTCTCATCTTCCTCTTCATCACTCTCATGCCTTTTCTCATCACTGCTTTCCCCACAATCGACCTCTGTTGACTGCAAATAACATAATTGGCATTTATAGAACAAACATTTTAATAACTAAATTGGAGACATTAAATGATTGAGCTTCAATGTCATTATATAACCTGCTCGTGCTCAGATTCTGTCATCATGTCTCTCTTGATTCGGTCCCAGACAGCGTCGTCATCATCACCATCAATTTTTCTTTTGAAGCGTGGGTCTAATGCTGTTGCCACTTCAAGAAAGTTCCTGATGTCCTCACTCTGAAAAATATATATTTTTTGTATTTAAATATACAATTAAGTCACAGGAATATAATTATTTAATGTATAGTTCTTGAATGAAAGTTACCTGATATCGCTTGGACAAGTTTGCCCAAACTTGCTTCTTGAGATTAGATACAAATACTGTGTCCTCCTCAACCACAGTAAAGTGCATCTCAAGCTTTTTAATAATTGGCAGGATCTGTCCACATGTAGGGTTCTTCTCAGTTGATACACAAAGTGTGGAAGTGTAAAGAACTCTCATCAAGTTGATGAAGTCCTCTGCCTTCCTGAAGTCTTCATCACACAGCCTGGAAAGTCTGTGTGTGACAATTAGGATACATTTTATAATATAAAATGAAAGCTTTTCTTGCTTGTTAGATCATTTTTAATTATCTAGCATTGGACTCTCCCTTGAAGTTGACTGAATCTTAAGCTGCTTAGTGTTTTGTTCATCTAGTGTATTAGTGCTGTACTGTATATATATGTTCAGTAGGATACCCAGATTTTCCTCTCTCCTATCTAGCTCTACCTGTCCCTCTCCATATTCTTTCTCAGCCGTTGGTCCAAGCTGGCTGCTTGAATTGCAGGGTATTGCTCTAGGAATCTCTCCATCATAAGGTAGAGAGAGTTCCATCGAGTTCTCACATCCAGTGTGAGTGAGTGTTGTGGCAGCTCTGACACAAACAATAAAAATCACAAATACAGATAAACAAATGATATTATATATAATATAACATCATACAACATGATTGTTTTATGTGTGTTTTTTTTTTTGTACATTTAGACATTGTACTATTTAAAAAAAATAAATGCATGCAAAATTTATGCTATTAAAAAAGGCATTTTAATTATATAGTGTCCATAGTGGTCAAATGAAACATTCAGTGATTCTTACCTAGAAGATCTTGCTTCTCTCTCAGAACAACCTTTGCCATTGAGGACCTCTTCATCCACACGATGATGGCTCGTATCTTTGCAGTCCACTGAGTCACTGCACTCAGGGAGTAGAGACTCTGTGCTGCAAGATTGAGTGTATGAGCAAAGCAGCCCAGTTTCACAAACTCTAGTCTTTTTATGGCTATGTCCATATTTGCTGCATTATCCACAGTAGCAGCTACTACTTTGTCAAAGATGCCATATTCTTTGAGGACGTCACCGATCTCCTCTGCCACAGCATGTCCAGTCTGGGCTGTGTAGACAGCTTTTGTTTGCAGCACTTTTTGCTTCATTTTGCCCTCCACTAAATAGTGTGCTGTTACAGTTAGGTAGTGGTCTTGAGCAATGCTAGTCCAAGCGTCACAAGTGAGGGCAACAGAGTGGACATCAGCAAGCTCAGAGATTACATTAGATTTTTCCACCTTGTACCAAGCTGGGATTAACTGGTTTGCCAAATAGTCTCTGGTAGGGGGAGTGTACTTGGGGTTGATAGAATGGATCATATCCCTGTGAACACAACACATAACAATATGATATATATACAGCATTTATTCATCTTTGTAATGTTAATTTTAACATTTACTAATACTTTATTAAAATCTGGTTAACATGAATTAATGCACTGTGAACTAACATGAACAAACAATGAACAGCTTTATTTCTAATAACTAACATTAACAAAGATTAATAAATACTGTAACAAATGTATTACTCATTGTTAGTTCATGTTAGTTAATACATTAATGTTTAATAAATGTTGTGAATGTTAACTCAGTCAAGTTAAATCTTAAATCATTGATTAACATAAACAGTTAACTTAACTTACCTGAACGTAGGGGATTCCACATCTGAGAAGGGGTGCAGTCTTTTCACCACATATGCAGTTACTTTTCTGTGGCACTCTTCAATTTTCTCAGATGGCATTTTTCCCTGCTTTGCTGCTAATGTGAACGGAGTCTGCATCGGTTCAGCATTAGCAGCAATGATATCAGGACTGCTGCTACTAGTGTGGGCAATTTGCTTAATGCTACATTCACCTACGAGGGGAAAAAATAATTTCAGCAACGTTGTTGTTCACAATTAGCAATTTAGTGTACACTACAATCCCTTACCTGATTGTGACGATTGTGAAGTGTTGCCCGAGGAGGACGGGACAGTGGCCCTACGCAGCATGTCAAACACGCTACACTCAGTTTGTATACCATGCAGGCGTAGGTGTTTCGTCATATTAGTAGTGCATCCTCTCGTGCAAGAAATAAGTCTGCTGCAAGTGTTGCACTGTGCTGATCCAGGTTTTTTTTAAGTAAAATAAAGCCACACTTTTGAGCGCCGCTTACCGTGCTCCATGTCTGATGTCTGCAAAAGATAAAGCGCGCGCGGGACAGCACTTCAGAATCCGGAGATACGGTGGCCACTATGCGCCAAAAACCTGCGCGTTTGGAACCGATGATCGGAATCGACTTTTTTTTCTCTGAACGATTCCAATGGTATCGTTTTTTAAAAAACGGTTCCAAGTTGGAACCGGTTTTCGATGCCCAACCCTAATCTCCAGGACACTTCGCTCCATGTGACTAGTAAGACAATTCTCTAATAACTATTATGATGAGTTTTGTTCCACCCGCTTAAATGATAAAAGTACTTGCGCTGTAAAAACTATTAAGACTGTGTCTGTTCCCCGAATAGTGAGGTCAAAATAGAATGTAGGATCTAGAAAAAATCTTATCGTAATTAAACCAGAAAAATGTAAAGTAAATGAACAAAAACAATTTTTAAAGTTTGGGCTCATAAATATTAGATCACTCACACCCAAAGCAGTTATTGTAAATGAAATGATCACAGATAATAGTTTTGATGTACTCTGCTTGACTGAAACCTGGCTAAAACCAAATGATTATTTTGGTCTAAATGAGTCTACTCCACCAAACTACTGTTATAAGCATGAGCTCCGTCAGACTGGTCGTGGCGGAGGTGTTGCAAAAATATATAGTGATATTCTCAATGTTACTCAGAAAACAGGATACAGGTTTAACTCTTTTGAAATACTTCTGCTAAATGTTACACTGTCAGACATGCAAAAGAAGTCTAATGTATCTCTTGCTCTGGCTACTGTGTATAGACCACCAGGGCCGTATACAGAATTCCTAAAATAATTTGCAGATTTCCTCTCAGACCTTCTAGTTACAGTTGATAAGGCGCTAAGCATGGGAGATTTTAATATTCACGTTGATAATGCAAATGATACATTAGGACTTGCGTTTACTGACCTAATAAACTCCTTTGGAGTCAAGCAAAATGTCACCGGGCCCACTCATCGTTTTAATCATACACTAGATCTAATTATATCGCATGGAATCGATCTTACTGCTATAGATATTGTACCCCAAAGTGATGATATTACAGACCATTTCCTTGTATCGTGCATGCTGCGTATAACTGATATTAACTATATGTCTCAGCGTTACCGTCTGGGCAGAACTATTGTTCCAGCCACCAAAGACAGATTCACAAATAACCTGCCTGATCTGTCTCAACTGCTATTTGTACCCAAAAATACACATGAATTAGACAAAATTACTGACAACATGGGCACTATTTTCTCTAATACATTAGAAGCTGTTGCCCCCATCAAATTGAAAAAGGTTAGAGAAAAACGTACTGTGCCATGGTATAACAGTAATACTCACTCTCTCAAGAAAGTAACTCGTAGTCTTGAACGCAAATGGAGAAAAACTAACTTGGAAGTTTTTAGAATTGCATGGAAAAACAGTATGTCCAGCTATAGACAGGCTCTAAAAACTGCTAGGGCAGAGCATATCCACAAACTCATTGAAAATAACCAAAACAATCCAAGGTTTTTATTTAGCACAGTGGCTAAATTAACAAATTACAAGACGCCACCTGATTCAAATATTCCACCAACGTTAAATAGTAATGACTTTATGAATTTCTTCACTGATAAAATAGATAACATTAGAAATACAATAGCGAATGTAGATTCTACAGCGTCTAACACTTCAGTTTCATCCATCGTACCCAAAGATAAACTGCAGTGCTTTACAAATATAGGACAGGAAGAGCTAAATAAACTTATCACTGTATCTAAACCAACAACATGTTTATTAGATCCTGTACCCACTAAATTACTAAAAGAGCTGTTACCTGTAGCCGAAGAACCGCTTCTCAATATCATTAACTCGTCGTTATCTTTAGGTCACGTCCCAAAACCATTCAAGCTGGCGGTTATCAAGCCTCTTATTAAGAAACCAAAACTAGATCCTAGTGTACTGGCAAATTATAGGCCTATTTCAAATCTTCCCTTTATGTCTAAAATTTTAGAAAAAGCACAATTGAGCACCTTCCTGCATAAAAATGATCTGTATGAAGAATTTCAGTCAGGTTTTAGGCCCCACCATAGCACAGAAACTGCACTTGTTAAAATTACAAATGACCTGCTTCTTGCGTCAGATCAAGGCTGCATCTCATTTCTAGTCTTACTTGATCTTAGTGCTGCGTTTCGACACCATAGATCATGACATACTCATAGATCGATTACAAAACTATACAGGTATTCAAGGGCAGGCTCTAAGATGGTTTAGATCCTACCTGTCCGATCGCTATCATTTTGTTTATTTAAATGGGGTGTCATCTCATTTATCATCAGTAAAATATGGAGTGCCACAAGGATCTGTCCTAGGTCCCCTTCTATTTTCAATATACATGTTGCCCCTTGGTAATATTATTAGAAAATACGAAATTAGCTTCCACTGTTATGCTGATGATACTCAGCTATATATCTCAACGAGACCAGATGAAACTTCCCAATTATCTAAGCTAACAGAGTGTGTTAAAAATGTAAAAGATTGGATGACAAATAATTTTCTCCAATTAAATTCGGATAAGACAGAGATATTAATTATTGGACCAAAAAACACCACACAGAATCTTGTAGATTACAATCTGCAACTAGACGGATGTACTGTTACTTCCTCTACAGTCAGAAATCTGGGTGTTATATTGGACAGCAATTTGTCTTTTGAAAATCATATTTCCAATGTTACAAAAACTGCATTCTTCCATCTTAGAAACATTGCCAAGCTACGTAACATGTTATCTGTTTCTGATGCAGAAAAGCTAGTTCATGCATTCATGACCTCTAGACTGGACTATTGTAATGCACTTCTAGGTGGTTGTCCTGCTTCGTCAATAAACAAGCTACAGGTAGTCCAAAATGCAGCAGCTAGAGTCCTTACCAGGTCAAGAAAATATGATCATAATACCCCAATTTTACAGTCTCTGCACTGGCTACCTATTAAGTTCCGTATCAGTCACAAATTATCATTACTTACCTATAAGGCCCTAAATGGTTTAGCTCCTGCGTACCTAAATAGCCTTCTACCACGCTACAACCCATCACGCACCCTAAGGTCACAAAACGCTGGACTTTTGGTAGTTCCTAGGATAGCAAAGTCCACTAAAGGAGGTAGAGCTTTTTCACATTTGGCTCCCAAACTCTGGAATAGCCTTCCTGATAATGTTCGGGGTTCAGACACACTCTCTCTGTTTAAATCTAGATTAAAAACGCATCTCTTTCGCCAAGCATTCGAATAATGTATCTCTTAGATTGTGAGTGTAGTTGCATCTGCATTTTTATTCTTTAGCTTGGGTTAAACTAATTTTACTTTGTTGGATCAGCAGCTATGCTAATGATGTCTCTATTTTGTTTCTATGTTTTGCCACGGGATTTACACAAGCTTCAGTCTGCATCCAGAACACCTGAGAAGAGATGATGCTGACCCTCAGAGAACCCCAGATGATCCTAACCTTGAATCAACAAACAGAACTAACAATTATTGCTACATGTGTGACTGCATCATATAATTACTATTAATTAATAATATTGATAGTTCATCATCTAGCTGACTACGTCTTGTATTATTATTATTATTTTTCTTTTTCTAAAATCCTGTCAAACGTGCACAAACTACTAGCTACTACTAAATATTGTAGAAACATAATTTTCTGTAAAGTTGCTTTGTAACGATTTGTATTGTAAAAAGCGCTATACAAATAAACTTGAATTGAATTGAATTGAATTGAACTTGTCAGATCTGTCACCACGAAACATGTCTGGTCTGACCCCACATGTACTGACACTTGGGGTACCAACATAGACTGTTCTGGTCTCATCTTTGGTCGAGTGTGGTGGTCTAGTGAATCGCTCTGGCAGTTATTACTTGCATTTACTAAGCCTGCTGAAAGCAGCCTGGAGACGATTGATTCTCCAATCTGCGTACTTAACTGGCCCATCATATCTGTGAGGTGGCTAAGAGCATCCCTCTCAGTATTAGGTGTCGAAGTACAAGGGAACTCAGCTGTGGCACAACCAACAGGAGAATTATATGTTGTTAAATGTAAACCACGACCCTCACTGTGGTCATTGTGAGATCCTTGACTGACCCACCCCTCCTCTGCCACCTTCACTGAAAACATCATTCCCAGAAGCTCCAGCGAGCCAAGCACCCCTTCCTCTGGGAAAACCAGTGGCCTCCATGAATGTTCTGTCCATATCAGTATAATAGTCATCGTTTTCAGTCATATCTTTACAAGTAATAAATGAATATGTATTATAGACTGCAAAAAGAGAATAATGAGACACTAAAACAACACTCCACTTGGAAAATATAAAAAGTAAAGAAAAAAACTAAATCAGTGTAAGTGTGCTCAAAAGTCTATATTCAAACTGTGTTAGGTCATCGATAATCACTCAGCTGTGATCATGTATTGTGTATGCGTTTACTGTCTTTGTCCATAACACTGAAGATACAAACAGGGTTCAAACACAGCTAAAGAGCAGCAACCACGGCCGATCTGCGTTGAGCTGATCAGGGATCCAAAGAGTCACGGCACCAGTGTAGCGATTGTTGTCCCCAATGTGGCCTTAGCACATCCCACACAACCGTCACAAATTTTGAATAGACGACGCACACAAGACTCTGGTTGTCTGTTCTTTCTTTTATTCTCCGCAGCAATGATATTTGTGTCTGAGAAATACATCAAAATGTATTATTAGACAGGGTGATAACACTGCAGACATAAACCACCGCAGCAGTGTGAACCATTTTCTGCTGAACTACGTACAATTTGTAACAATTTCATGTTAACAAAATGACAAAAATAAACATGAAAATCACATACCTGAGAAATACATCAAAATGTATTATTAGACAGGGTGATAACACTGCAGACTTAAAAAACTGAAATAAGAAAAACATAAAATGAAGATAACTGTGTGTATTCCATTAAGCTATCTGATGATGCATCAGCAGTAGCACGTTAATTTCACCGCATGAGTAACAGGGCACAACAATAAGTACTCAACAAAGTATCCATCGGACATATAAACCCATCCAACTCACTGCACATTTGTTGATATAATCACTACAAACGTTTACATCAAAAAAACTCTTATTAAACACACTTTTATCAATTTTTTAAAACACCATAAACAGGAGAGAAGAGAAACACGCTTACCCGCAGCAGTGTGAACCATTTTCTGCTGAACTACGGTAAGCATGCAAGGACAAAATAAAGAATGTCTGCAATGCATTAACCACTAGGGGGCACCAAAATACCTTTAGATTTGAATTTACCCTCTAATTTCATGGAATTTAACATCCATTAATATCATAATTAATGTTATTTTTAACTCCGTTACACCTACACCACGCTTGCCCTTCAACACTCTGTCAACAGAGCTAGCATCAGCGGCCACATTGTCCGATGTGCTTCTCAGTGCTGCTTGTTGTTGTTTCGCCTCCTTACTTTGCCTTGCCATTGCAATTGCTTTATCCAGCATCAGCTCATAATCCAGGTACATACAGTACGTTCAGAAAGTTGTCTGACCGTCAACCCCACAACGAGTCTGTCCCTAATCAGCTCGTCATGTAATGATGAATAATTGCAATGTTTGGCCAAGGCATACATATGCTAGCGGTAATCGCCAGAGAATATCATTGACTAAATATCCCATGCAGTAAATTAAAGTATTCATCTGGTTTTGAGTTTGAGTTTTCCTGCAGGTTGCTCACCAATCAAAACCGTTCGAACCTTCGGTTCCACTTTGCCCATTCCTGTGGTTTTGAAAAGTCCAAAGGTTCGGGCGGCTGTATGCTGAATGTAGCACTTGGTCCTGCTGCTCTCTGCGCAGCGAACACATTATCTTTGTCCATTTGAACTTGATCTTTCTTCCCAGTTTATCCAGGCTTTTATGAGCGAACTAAAGCTGCTAACATGTTAAACTACAGCACTTCTGACACCATGTTGTGTCTTGTAAATAAAGACTCTGGATTCAAACTCCATTTACATGCTTACTGAAAACTCTCAAAACAACTTTACATGTATACAACTGGCTAGCCCATCCGTGTCACTCTCGCTCCATCTAGTGACAGCCTGTGGTTACACATAATTAAACCCCACAACATAATTAAAACACAATTTCCCTTTACTAAAAAGATAATGGTTTCACTGGCTTCCATCTGCCCTGTACCACTGTGACCACCGTGTGATGTCAAAAATAGGCACCCCTGCTCGGTTTGGCCAACGTAGCATTTAACAGCCAAAAGACCAACTTCTGTAAACAAACAGACAAAGAGACAAGGACAAAACAAGAGACAATTGTAATGTGTGTGTGTGTGTGTGTGTGTGTGTGTGTGTGTGTGTGTGTGTGTGTGTGTGTGTGTGTGTGAAAGAACCGGGAAAGAGTTTAGCTGAAGAGGAATGGAGTGTAGAAGAATGTCCATGGCCAATGGTATATCGTGTGCACCCAATTACCGTTGGCAGAGACAACATGTAAGAGAGTCATGAAATGTACATGCAAATGTATGTTTGTGTGTGCAGCATTGACGCTCCCTCAGCTGTGACAATCAGGTGGATTTTTCACACATTGTTGTCCATAGTTAAACCTAAACAAGACAGACATTTTAGGCAAGTGCTATCAAAATTTGCTCACATAGACAACATCTATCTCCTATGCTGAACAGACTGACAGACCAAATACTGTATGTCAAGCACAGGGTCAGAGCTCATAAAGCTACTATTTTCTGACTATCCATGTCTGTCTTGCCCCACTGAACTGATGAATGGTATACCCAAAGAAGAAATGAAAGAAGAGCTGTGGTGAGGTTGAGACTCCACAGCAAACTAGTAAGAACGAGAGTTTTATGAGGAGGGCCTGTTCATATCACTAGTTGACTGACTCATTGTCTTGTAAGTTCAATATTACTTTTGGCATGCAAATGGAAATAAAATAACATGGACATTTTAATTTAAAAACACATTGTAAGAATGTTTAAATTCATACTTTAATAATACTGGCTTTACAGACTCATCACTAGGTTATAATAATAGTAGTAATAATAAAAAGTTACCATATTAAAAGCTGCCTGTTTTCGGAATGTTTCGGATTCTTTCGCTGCAGTGTGAACATTCAGTCAGATTTCAGGAGCAAATGGAAAAGAGAAACATAATGTTGAACAATAAATTAACACCAACTATGAATCAGACATTGTGCCATATGTCCTTTCCCTTGTATGACATCCCTTAATGTATGATTCCTACAATGATTCACACAAAATTTTGTCCAGATTTATCCCTTTCTTGTGTCCAGGTCCAGTGACATAAACATTGAATCCATGCAGCGCACATCACACACATACAATATCACAGATCTTCCAGTTACCTGTTATTGGTATCTAAATCTGCTTACATTCTGTTATTTATATTCACAGATTTAGATTTTTTCCTTCTTCGATATAAACTGTTTAAGTATAGAAAGATGAAGGAAGCTAAAAAACAGTAAATGCTATTTACTTGTCTGCTGTAATGGTTTATGTTCTTATATTGTACTTTTAACCCTAGCCTCCTCGAAGCGGAATGTGTTGAATTTAACTTGAAATTAATTTGTTTTAATTATATAGCGAGTGGTGGGGGGCAAATTGATTGGCAGGTATTTGCATACAGTACAGGACGAAATGTCAGCCAGAGATTAGGTGGTGACCCGCATGTGGCAGCTGGCAAAACAAACTGATGTGGGTAATTAATCACGTATTCATCTGTAAGTGCAGCCAGCATGAGTCCACTCACTTTCAGTTATCCTTCATGCCATAGTGAGTTTGGCTGGAGACTGGGACAAACCAAGAAGGAGGTCATACACAGGTTATAAACAAACAAGGAAGTCAGAGGAAAATGTCAGGCAGAGTTGAGTTAGCACTCCAAGTCAAATACAAGTAGAGATTTCCTGGTGAGAGTAATGAAGTGTAGACATAACAGTTGAGAAAAGTAGTTAAAATAGGTCAATCGGGTATGCAACTAGATTTCAAGGCAAATCACATGGAAATTATGTTTTTTGTTTGTTTTAAACTTTTTAAATTATTTTTATCACAAACACAAATTCTGAAACTCTTGCACCTGGAAACTGAAAACTGCCTTTTCAAAAATCATAAAAATTAAGAGAGCACATAATCATCACAGTATAAAACCAAGTCATTTAAATCCAAGGGATATCAATCTGTCCAGTAAGGAAGAATAAATAAATGTGAGTCAGTTTCACCTGCTTTGGTCCAAATGAAAGTGATGACAAGTGCACTGGAGAGGAAACAGTAAGACATCCCCTAAAAAGACAATAGTTGTGAAGGTAGTCGCCACAGACAATTGCTCTCTCCTTATCCTTCCTGACTGATTTGTCTCTAGTTTTGTGTTTTGTTAGGATCACGCTCACTACTTGTAGCATGAGACAGTAACTGCAATAAGTTTCAAGTTTTTAATAAGTTGCCCAGGTAGTCCAGCTCCACCACCAGGATGGCACGTGCCATCACATAAAGGTTTGGTGTACCTCCCACCACAGTTAAATGAGTAAAGCTGTATAGGACTGTAAAAGGGCAATAACCCAGGAGCTCCTTTGTGTAAGGAAGAACAGGAGGAGCACTGACAGAGCTCTCTAAAATTCATTTAAATTCAATTCAAGTTTATTTGTATAGCGCTTTTTACAATACAAATCATTGAAAAGCAACTTTACAGAACATTACGTTTCTACAATATTTAATAGTAGCTTATCAATAATGACTGTTAGTTTATGTGCATATGGCAGAAATGTGTGGAAAAATCTATTAAAGACGTAATAAAACAGACAATGAACACTATTAACAGCAATTATTATATGATGGAATTAAACCAAAATTGGTAGTTCTGTGTATTGTTTCAGGGTTAACATCGTGAGGCCCTCTAATGGGTTGGCATTATATCTTCTCAGGTGTTCTGGATTTAGACTGGAGCTTGTGTAAATCCTAGTGGCAAAACAAAGAAACAAATAGAGACATAATTAGCGTAGCTGCTGTTCCAACCAAGTAAAATTAATTAGTTTAACCCAAGCTAAATAATAAGAATTTGATCAGATATAACTGCAGTCCAAAATTTTGAAATGCATTATTTAAAGGATTGGCCAAAGAGATGTGTTTTTAATCTAGATTTAAACAGAGAGAGTTTGTCTAAACCTCGAACATATTACAGTTTGGGAGCCAAATGCGAAAAAAGCTCTACCTCCTTTTGTGGACTTTGCTATCCTAGGTACTACCAAAAGTCCAGCATTTTGTGACCTTAGGGAGCATGATGGATTGTAGCGTGGTAGAAGACAATTTAGGTACTCAGGAGCTAAACCATTAAAGGTCCTATGACATGAAAATTGCACTTTCTGAGGTTTTTTAACATTAATACTTGTTTCCTATCTGTCGGTCACTACGAGTTATGTCGAACGACATATGGGGTCTCACTTGGGAGGCCAATCATCTCTGAGTTTAAGAGAAAACGCCAATGAAAATTGGCTAGTGGATTTAACATACCTGAGCCACTCCCCGTGCCAACGGGAATAAATAGGGCGACAGGTGCATCCACTCATTAGATTTTTGCTTCGGAGCCGAGTGGTTGTATGAAAGCTGTTATATTCCACAAAGCCATTCATCTGCTGTGTCGGGAAGCTGTTCTGGTTGGCGGTACGGTGCAAACAGCGGTGTCCCTTTCAGCGATTCCCCTGGGCGCTTCAACTAAGAGAGCAGATTTCCTAAAAGAGCAAATCGCGGACGATTCGCGTCTTTTTAAAGACACCGTTTCGTCCGCGTCCTTCTGGATGCGGTCGTTTCCTGTTCTCTGACAACGGCCACGTTCGTTGTCTTCCGTGTCTGGGCATTCAGCACACTGAAGGCACGTTCGTGGATGGTTCATGCACGCACTGCTGTTGACGGGGATGGGCTGTTGACCTCTGTGGATGAAGATTCGGCGGGGCTGCCCCCCCCGGGTGTTGTCGCCACTGCCGAATTGGACCCAGAGTTGACAGCCGTGCTTGCCCGGGCAGCTGTGAGCATTAGGATGGAGGTGAATGCACCGCCCAGCCCTGAGTGCTCATGGCTGTTTGATTGGTTCTCGGTGTAGAGCGCGACTCACAACCGCGTTTAAATCACAACCACGAGGAACAGGTCCTCCCCCTTCCGGGTGACGGAAGTCACAACGCAGTCCCTCGGGAAGGCGATGTCCACTCTGGTGATCCAGTAGTGCCGTTTCTGGTTCGGCCTGGTCTGTATGAGAGACATTGACAAAGTGCACTTTCTCGATGCTCCCATATCCCAGGCTGTCCTGTGTGGCGACGCTGTCAGGGGCTGTGCCCAGTAGTTCCTGACAGAACAACAGCAGACTGAGGCCATACAGCACATCTCGCCACGACGTGATCCTCCGGTTGCGACAATTCCGTCGCAGGCAGTGCCTCAGCCTGTTCGTCGCCATGGGCGCCCCCCTGCGTCCTCCACACCAGCTCCGCTCCGTGCTGAGAGTTCTTCGAGGCCGGCGCGTCGAGCTCCACGCAGGGGAGCGGCGCCCCCCGTGTTGCTTCCGGCAGCGAAGTCCTCTAGGTAGACGACTAAGTGGCCCTGACACGGGCAACTCGGAGATGTGGGAGACTGCTCTTCAGGAGCTGGCAGAGACAGAGCCACTCCTTCCCCCGGAGGAGGGCCGGGTGGAGAATCCTCAGTTTTGTTTCTTCTGTTCCTTGCCCCACTCTGCACCCACTTTATCATAGAAGAGCAAATTTTCCTTTCCTCCGAGGCGCAAGGCTCGCGGTATTACGATGAGCGACGCACTGCCTCCTCATTCTCACCCACGACGCCCCCTTTCGCCAGTGGTCAAGAGGTTGCGGTTCGGAGACGCAACGCCTCTCCACGCATCTCTGGCCAGTTCCTCCGGGAACACGAGGAGTGTGGCTGTGATGACTTGGAACGCGATGCCTTCTGGGCCATCCGACACAACTCCCCATCGCTACACCACTGCGGGTATGTCGACTGTCCCTTTGGTGCCACTTGTACAGAGTTGGGAGCGTGGCTTGCGCTACCCAACCCGTCACGCTGGCTCATTCGGACGGTCTGACTTGGTTACGCGATTCAGTTCGCCCGGCGACCTCCCAAGTTCAATGGCATCCTCGAGACTTCGGTGACAGTCCGGGACACCTCTGTCTTGCGCGAGGAGATTGCTGTCCTGCTGGCGTAGGATGCAATCGCGCCAGTCCCTCGAGCCTAGATGAGGACGGGGTTTTACAGCCCTTTCTTCATCGTACCCAAGAAAAGCGGTGGCCTTTGGACTATCCTGGATCTGCGAGTCTTGAATCGGGCCCTGCTTAAGCTCCCGTTCAAGATGCTGACGCAGAAACGCATTCTCAAATGTGTTCAGCCCCAGGACTGGTTTGCAGCGAACGACCTGAAAGACGCGTACTTTCATGTCTCGATCCTCCCTCGCCACAGACCGCTCTGCGGTTTGCATTCGAGGGTCAGGCATGGCAGTACAAGGTCCTCCCCTTCGGGCTCTCCCTGTCCCCCCGTGTCTTCACGAAGCTCACGGAGGGCGCTCTTGCCCCACTCTGGGAAGTGGGCGTCTGGATCCTCAACTATCTCGACGACTGGCTCATTATGGCCCGGTCCCGAGAGCAGTTGTGCGATCACAGGGACTTGGTGCTGAACTGCCTGAGTTCCTTCAGAGGCAGGACAGTGGTACCACTGAAACACTTTCAGAGGCTCCTGGGGCATATGGCATCCGCAGCTGCAGTCACGCCGCTCGGGTTGCTTCATATGAGGCCACTTCAGCACTGGTTGCACTCCCGAGTCCCGAGATGGGCATGGTGCCGCGGTACACATCGTGTCACCATCGCACCGATGTGTCACTGCCTATTCAGCCCCTGGTCGGACCTTGCCTTTCTACGGCCGGCGTGCCCTTAGAACAAGTGTCCCGGCACGTTGTTGTCACAACAGATGCCTCCAACTCGGGCTGGGGCGCGACATGCAACGGGCAGGCAGCTTCAGGGTCCTGGACAGGACCTCGACTGCTTTGGCACATCAACTGTCTAGAGTTGCTGGCAGTGCATCTAGCTTTACGACGGTTTTGTCCGCTGTTGCTGGACAAGCACGTGTTGGTCCGCACGGACAACACTGCGGCTGTTTCGTACATCTACCGACACGGCAGTCTACGATCACGTCGCATGTCTCAACTCGCCCGTCATCTCCTCCTCTGGAGTCAGACGCGGCTCAAGTCGCTGCGCGCTATCCACATCCCGGGGGAGCTCAATCGTGCAGCCGACGCGCTCTCACGACAGCTCACCTTTCCCGGGGAATGGCGACTCCATCCCCAGACTGTCCAGGTGATCTGGAGTCGATTCGGGGTAGTCCAGGTAGACCTGTTGCTTCCCACGAGTCCTCCCACTGCCAGCTGTACTATTCCCTGTCCCAGGCCCCCCTGGGCACAGATGCACTGACACACAGCTGGCCTCGGGCTTTACGCAAGTATGCGTTTCCCCCAGTGAGCCTGCTCGCACAGACACTGTGCAAGGTCAGGGAGGACGAGGAACAGGTCCTGTGGTTGCGCCTTCTGGCCCACCCGGACCTGGTTTTCAGAACTCATGCTCCTTGTGACAGCCCCTCCCTGGCGCATCCCCCTGAGGAGCGACCTCCTCTCTCAGGGGCTGGGCACCATTTGGCACCCGCGTCCAGATCTTTAGAATCTTCACGTGTGGCTTCTGGACGGGACGCGGTAGACCTAAGTGATCTGCCACCGGCGGTGGTCCTAGCCGGACTTCAGAGGGGTCCCTTTGAGCCGCTGGATTCAGTCGAGCTTAAGTTCCTGTCTCTCAAGACAGCACTCCTGATCGCGCTCACTTCCATCAAGAGGGTCGGGGACCTCCAAGCATTTTCGGTAAGTGAAGAGTGCCTTGTGTTCGGGGCGGCCTACTCTCACGTTGTCCTGAGACCCCGGCCGGGATACGTGCCCAAGGTTCCCACCACTCCCTTCCGAGACCAGGTGGTGAACCTGCAAGTGCTGCCCCTGGAGGAGGCAGATCCAGCCTTGGCGTCGCTGTGTCCCGTAAGAGTGCTTCGCATATACGTGGACCGCACCCAGAGCTTTAGAAGCTCTGAGCAGCTCCTGGTCTGATTTGGAGGTCAGCAGAAGGGGAAGGCTGTCTCTAAGCAGAGGTTGGCCCACTGGATAGTGGAGGCCATCGCCTTGGCTTACCATTCCCAAGGCGAGCCGTGCCCTCCTCCTATGCGCTGGCGCCTCTCGGGCAGACATCTGTCGAGCTGCGGGCTGGGCGACACCCAACATCTTTGCGAGGCTTTACAACCTCTATGTAAAGCCAGTTTTTTCCCGTGTGTTGGGTAACAGGTAACTGGCGGGAAGGGCTGGCTCGGTGTCAAGCTTGCTGCGCCATTCCCCCTAACACAGGGATGTGAGCGCTTTTCTTCTCTCAGTAGAGTTCCCCGGTTGGCGTACCCTGGTCGAGCATCCTCCAGCACCCTCGGCAGTCAGACTTGGCGGTGCAGTCTGTCGCCAGGCCCAGTACTGGTGTTAGCATGCCCGGAATTCCGGTCAGCCCCTGTACTGGGCTAGGTGTTCATATGGCTTGGTTCCCTACAGGTAATCCCATATGTGTATTCTTCCATGGTAAGGTTTCCCTCTTGGCAAACCCGTGTCTTCCCTTGACAGACCCGTTCTGTCAGTCTCTTCTGGCAGCCGTTCCATCCCTACTCCAAGGTAGGACCTGCCTCAGAGACCCCTTCCATATGTAGTACTGTCCCCTGGGTCAGTCCATATCAGCGATCTAAGAATGCTCCCTTTTTTTTCGGAGCCGTCACACATCGCGAGTATATCTGCACTCTTGCCTAAACTGCCGTTACAATGAATGATGCTGTTATGCTGCACAACAAAGCTCTTACTGTATTCATGTGTGTTTGCGGTTAGTTGTGGTGAAAGCATTTTGTGAGAGAAAATGTGTTGCAATAATGACGAGATCACTGCATTCACGCAATAAACAGACTCTGTCTACTCAATGCTCATCACTGCAGCCTTTCATGTGATGGGAAAAGATCGAAAAAATAATTATATAATCAACACTTCCACGATTCATTAATCTCGACAGCTTTAATAGTAAAAAAAAAATATATATGTATATATATATATATATACATATATATATATATTTGAGAGGAGTTCCACATGTGATGCGCATTTCGAAAGCAAAGATGTCAGCCAATCACAACAGTTGTCATTTACTCTGAGTCTCACAGCAGACACGCCCCTTCAAACAGAGCATTCAAGCCAGAGGGCTAATATCAGGATATAAAAATGCTTTTTATTTCTAAATTTTAAATTTAAAAATCATACTCACAATATAAGTACACCTAAGGAAACATTAAAAATGGATGCTCGAGTGCCAGAGTCGCTACAAAGTGTTTATAAGTTTCTTTTTTTGTGTATTTTTATGTTTTCATTTCTATATATATTTTTGTTGAATTTCTTCTTTAATGTTATTTTCTCTGTTTCTCCAGGGCCAGTGAGGATCGGGTGGAACTGGGGAGGCTAGCTGCTGTCATTCTGCAGTGTGTCACAGTGTGCTGTGTGTGTGGATACAACTTCCCATGGGTGGGTGTGTGTGATGGTTGCTTTGGTGTGAATTTAGGTGTTTTTGGATAACCATTCTGAGTTGCAGCCAGCCTGCCTGGTTCCCACTAATCCTGGCCCTGGGAATTACCTCCATTATTGTGGATGTGGTTTGTGTGAGAGTTTTAAATCTATGCGTGTTTTTTTATAATAAAATCCAATCTTTTATATTATCACCCCCGTCTCCCCTACTTTGCCTTCATTTGGTGAAACTTACCTGTGTCCTTAATTGGGAATAAATTCTCTGGCTTCCCACCAGGGTGGCGTAGTCGGATAAATTCACTGATTAACCTTTTCTTTCATGTGATATCGCCACATTAGCAACAAATGTAGAACTAAGATCAAGTAAAACTAGCAGTGAGGTGCAGCCTTTATCTGATGCAAGAAGTGAAGTTTCTGTGCTATGGTGGAGCCTGAAACCTGACTGAAATGCTTCATACTGAAAATTTCTTTTTTTTTTTTTTTTGCAGAAAGGAGCACAATTGAGCAAACACAACTTTTTCTAAAATTGTAGACATAAATGGAAGATTTGAAATTGGTCTGTAATTTGCCAGTTTACTATGTCTATTTGCTGTTTCTTAATAAGAGGCCTAATAACCACCAGCTTGAATGGTCTTGGGATGTGACCTGAAGATAACGACGAGTTAATAATATTGAGAAGCATTTCTTCTGCTTCAGGTAACAACCTGTGGTGGGGGAGGCATGGTTCAGCGAGGTCTGCGACGGGCGAGTGAGGAGACGAGCGGTGGTAAGTGGGGCAAGTGAAAAATGATTGCAACGAGATCTGGGTGTTTGTGATTGGCGTGGGGAACCGGTATTTAAGCCGGCTGAGGACCGGCGAGAGAGCTGGGGACTCGTGGGAGTGAGAAGCTGCGGAGCTGCAAACCTAAAGACACGACAACAGTAGTGCGAAGTGCCTGCACATGTGGCGCGATTGTTTATTTGTTTTCTTATTGTCGAATAAAGTATTCCACGAGCCTCAGCACGCCGACCCCAGTCTCCTTCCTCTTTACATTAACGAACATTGTTACACTGGTGCTGAAACCCGGGAGGAAGGAGAACAATTCCACCATGCAAACTCCTTCAGGACCATCAGGATCGCCATTTGCGGAGATCATAACATCGCTCGCGGGCCTGCATCAGGAACACCACCAAGTCCCGTCCTGAACCATCAGTGCTTCCGGTCGCTGGAACTGACTGAAGAGGGCCGACCCTTTGTCTTGGCAACAGCAGCTCGGGGACTCGTGCCGCAAATGGCTGTTGGTTGGAGGAAGTGACACCGAGACCATCATCAGCAAGGTGGTACTGGAGACATTTCCCGTCTCCCAAAGAGGACCGCCCAGTGGGTCCAGTGCCACCGCCCGGCGTTGCTGGATCTTGCCATCCAACTGGCAGAGGATCAGCTGGTGGCGTGCTCCGGAGTCGGCAAGCCCCTGCCATCTATCTCTCTCTCTCTTCTCCTGTCTCTCCCTCTTCCCCCAGCCATGAAACCCATCTCCCTAGGTCCCGTTGGGCTGGGCCACCGAGGGCCGCCCCCCCGCTGGAGTACGGGGACAGAGCCAGCAGCTGGGGCGCGAGGCCCGACCCGGGGAATGGGATCACCGCACCGGGAGGGGTCCAAGAAGCCTCCTGCTGCTTCCCCACAGCAATCACCTGACCCACTTCCTGCCACTAGGGCAGCAGGGAGGCCTGGGCCAGCCTGCTGGCATGGCAGGGATCCGGGCCATTTCGTCTGCCCCCGATCTAGCCGGGTTGTACCAAATACCCGTAAGTATTAAGGGGGGTACCTATCAGGCCTTGGTGGATTCAGGTTGTAACCGACCTTCATCCATCAAAGCCTGATACAAGCTGGGGCATTGGATACGGGCCGCATGGTTAAGGTGAGGTGTGTGTGCACGGGGATATAGTGGAATCCGGCATTCGCTAATCTTGGGAACCAATTGGCCAGCGTTTGAGCAGTTATTGGGGTGTTTAACAGTGGATGTCTCGGGGGGGAAAAGAGACTTCAGGGGGGGCGAGCACACAGGTGGGAGAATCTGTGCCAGGACCTAGCGGGGCGGTCTCAGGGGAACCGAGCGGCCTGGCGAGGTTAAACCTTTCCATCCGCGATGACTTCACCCTGGAACAGTCCCAGGATGAGACCCTCAAACATGCTTCCGAGCAGGTCCACGCCATCGATGGGCAGGTTCTCCACCCTGACCGCGTGCTCTCCCATCCGTATTTTGCCATTATTAAGGACTGGTTGTATCGAGTGACCCGCGACGCTCAGACAAAGGAAGATACAACCCAATTGTTAGTACCTCGAAGCCGTCGGGAAATGCTTTTCCAGACGCCGCATTGTAATCCTATGACAGGGCATTTAGGAGTGACGGCGACACTAAATTGTCTAATGACCCAATTCTTTTGGCCGGGAATTCACGAGAACGTGTGCAGGTGGTGCGCGTCTTGTCGGGAATGTCAGTTGGTAAACCCACTGGACACCCCAAAAGCGCCATTGCGCCCTATTCCTCTAGTGCAGGCCCCCTTCGAACGAATTGGTATGGACCTAATCGGGCCATTAGAACGATCGGAACGGGGAAATCGTTTTGCGTTAGTCATCCAACATGATATCCTGAGGCAGTGGCGCTCCGCAACATCTCGGCAAAGAGTGTGGCGGATGCCCTGTTTCGTTTAAAAGAGATTTTCACGGACCAGGGCACCGCATTTATGTCACACAAGTTAAGCAAATTTTTGGGCATTAAAGCGGTACGTACCAGCATCTATCACCCACAAACGGACGGACTGGTTGAACGGTTTAATCGCACATTGAAAAGCATGATTCATAAGTTTGTACAAGAAGATGCGAAAAATTGGGACCGATGGCTAGAACCCCTCTTATTCGCTGTGTGCGAGGTCCCCCAAGCCTCCACGTGGTTTTCCACCTTCGAGCTTCTTTATGGACGCCAGACCCGGGGGGTGCTAGAGGTCCTAAAAGAAACTTGGGAGGACGGACGTTCGGATAGTAAGAATGAAATTCAATATGTCCTGGACCTGAGAGCAAAACTCCATACACTGGGGCGGCTCTCTATGGAGAATTTGCTTCAGGCCCAGGACAAGCAAAGCCAGCTGTATAACCAGGAGGCGAAATTACGAGAATTTGCACCGGGAGATAAAGTGCTCGTGTTACTCCCAACCTCTAGCTCCAAATTATAAGCAAAGTGGCAAGGACCCTTTGAGGTCACACGGCGGATAGGAGATCTCAATTATGAAGTAGTACGAACAGATAGAGACGACTCACGGCAAATCTACCAACTCAACCTCCGCTCGTGAGCAAAGCATGGCGTAAGTTGTTTTTTTTTTTAGAGCTCCGACAGAAACTTTATTATTTCAAGTATAATTGCAGACAGAACATATTTCATCGGCAGATTAATTTACGGGTATTGTCAGCGTATAAACTGAGACGTCGAGAAAAGAAATCATGGCAGAAAAACTCAAATAATTCAAGTATGACGGATCAGGAAATCCGCGGCCTAGCGATTCTGCAGAGAAGGGGTCTGTGAGTCAAGCTAGTCAAACCTCCATCCCCCATCAAGATGGACGAGATGAAACGGATACGGACGCGTTAAAATCCAAAATCCAGGATGTCATGAGATCGGAAATCGGCTCATAATACGATCCGAAATGAAAGTGGTGTTGGCGGTGGACTTTGACTATCTCAAAAGTAAGTTACAAAAAATGAGATCAGAAATCGTTAATAACACAACAGGTGTTATTGAACTGGACAAAGTGAATGCCAACATCAGAGATATGGAGGGTGGGCTATCAACATGGTCGGACGAAGTTGTAACGTTGCAAACAACAGTGACCAAACTGGTAAGCAAAGTTAAAAATCTGGAAGACAAAAGTGAAGACCTGGAGGGAAGGATGAGGAGAAACAATGTGCGGATTATGGGAGTACCCGAAACTCCGGGCTCAAGTAGCACAACTGCGGTGTCTAAATTGCTTCGAGAAGTGCTTAAAATAGAAAGAGAACTGCAAGTGGATCGCTCTCATCGAAGCCTGGCACCTAGACGATCAGGAGGGATCCGCGTGCGGTAATTGTTTGCATGCATTATTACCAAGATAGGGTGGAGATTTTGAAGAAAGCGAGACAGCTGGCACCACTAAAGTTCAACGGAAAACAGATAGCCATCTTTCCCAATTTCACAGCAAGTGTCGCAAAAGCCAGAGCGGCATTCGCAGAAGTGAAAAAACTGATCTACAACCGTCCAGATGTCCGCTATGGATTAATCTACCCTGCTAAACCGCGGATCTCATTTAAAGGCGATGAAAGAGAATTCATTGATCCAGACAAAGCCATGAACTATGTGACAAACTCCATCGTAACAAGTTCGCAGAGATCTGTGAGTGAGTAATAGGTATGTTCCATAGACTAGGAAGATGTAACCGAATGGATAAGTGACCCAACATTATGGTCTAAATATGTTTAAATGTATAAATAACTATCTATCGGACAAGACGAGACGGTCGTGACAATAGCTGAATAAATGAGAGAACTGATCTACGGAAACTGCCAATATACATGATTAGCTATAATATTTATAATGGCTTAAATCATTCAGTCCATGAAATCATGCTATGGCCGAATTATGGCAGTTAAAAAGGTGATAGTCTGCCCGAACTAACATAGGTGAAATATGTTTCTGCTGGAGCTTAAGGGTACTCAGATCTAACCCTTCTGCCAGACTAGGCTGGGAAGGTACAAAGGCCTGGTAAACTTTTGGTTTTGGTTTAGACTTCAACTGTTAAGGGAAGTTCTTCCCTCTTTGTGTAACGGATATGCAGGTCATCGATTCATGGGTTCTGAACTAATGAATCACGGTTCGTTGGATCTAAAACAATGCAAACCCAAAGTTTGTAGATTTTGAATCCAGGCATATAAACTCAACTCTTTATAAGCTAAATGCCTGGCCTGGCGCCAGCCTGGCTGGATTTAAATTATTTACGGCACTGGACGAGACATTCCAAAGTCACGTGAGCAGCCTCAAAGGAGGAACACATTCCTAAACACACACACACAAACTTTTCTTTACGCTCTTTATGTAAGTCCTTAATAATATGTATCTTGAATAGGTTTGTGTTGCATAAAATGATTAATCCTGGTTATGCAAGGATTATAAGTGCTGACTTGCAAATTGGAAATGTTTCTCCTAATTTTAATGTTCTCAAATAGAATCATGAGTGGTAACCCTACCCCCCTTAGCAGGTCGTACACTTTATGACCTAACAAACAGGACAGGAAAGCTAACTCTTAAGCCCTATTCGGACGGGATTAGTTTACATAGGGACGTGGGGTAAAGCAATTTTTATCAGAGCTTCTCTGTGATTTTAGTCCCGTCCGAATGCTCCATGTCAGTAATCATTACGGACAATGTCAGTAAAGATTACCGCGACTTTAACCTTCTGTAAAAAGGTCCGGAGAAATTACCTCAGGTAATACTAGTCCCGTGCGAATAGACCATCTGAAAATATACACGGTAGTATTTCGTCATTTCCTGTAATTTTGCGCGTTTTTTTAAATATGGAAGCGCTTGAAGAAGCATTCACTTTCTTTCTAGATGGTGGAACAAATCAATGGCAAACCTCAAGTTTATCCTGCATACGACGACACAGACCATTAAAGAAAAGGTCACAAGCAGTTCTCAGAAGCACGGAACTTCTGTTTGTATTAGGTAAGTTAATTTCCAATTACCAACAGAATCCAATCATCAGAATGTAATGAATTGCATTAATAAATCGTTTAACTGGACCCAGATCTTTGTTTATATATCTTTATTAATATTATATAATATATATATCTATTATTATTATTATTATTATTATATAATGTATAGGGTACGTGTGTTATATATATATATATATATATATATATATATATATATATAACGTAATGTCCACGTGACGGCGAGGGAGGCGACTGCGCTGCTTAATCGTGTTACCCCTCCCACTTCTGACTGTTTTACTGAGACTTTCTAATCCAGTACGAATAGGACATCAATATTACAGACGTCCTGTGGTAAAGTTACATTACTCCATCTACCACCGTAAAACTAATCCCATCCGAATAGGGCTTTAGAAAAGAGAATAGTACCCCTTTTATTTTCTCTATGTATTCTAAATGTATTGAGTATTGCCTTCTTGTGCAGTAGATGTTTCCCCATATAAATTGGAGTATCTGCAGTTTTATCATGTGTTAATCAAACTTTAAATGTGTGTAATTCTGCATATGAATATAACGTGGTGTTTCTATCAGTTATATATGTAATTTTTGGTATCTTTGGAATTGTCATGTTGTGACCCAACTATCCACCTATATGAAAGGTGTGTAAAATGTATTAATCTGGAATTACGAACTTGCTAGAATATCACTGCTGAAATCTTATAAGCCAGAACTTATTAGAGTGGGTGTTTCCCCAGAGACAAAGGAACTTTTTCCCGCTTCAGATCGCGGACATTCATTGGTTGATCACGCAAACAGAGGCGTGAACCAGTCGAGCTATAAGGACTGACCCAGGAAGTTCCTCCCTCTCTTACTCACTCTTGGCTCTTACAGCTCTTACTCATGGCTCCTTCGGGAGCTTTCATCTCCGTGTTTTCGTTTCGTTTCTTTTCATTACTAAGTTTATTCACCTATTCGCCTCTCCACACGAGGAAGACGAATTCTAAACATTGCTTTGTTGAACCTTTCAAATATACCGCGCGATTCCGCAGCAGCACTGAAAGACACGAGAGAACACGCCTAGCTACACAGGACCACGCTCATGCTGCTAACACGCACACTGGTCTGGCGGTTGACAAAGAGACACATCAGCCCGGAAGACACGAGAGAACATGCCCAATCACAAAGAGACCACATGCAAGTATCATTCTCTATGGAGATTTAAATGCTGCTTAAAGTTTGTCTATTACCTTTCAAGGTGATTTGATTCGTTGTTGTCTTTCAAGGGTTACTGTCTGTGAGTTTGCATAACTGAGCGCGTGATTCTGTGATCGCGCCTATTCTCTCATTCATCCTCTCTCACTCATTCTCTCTCTCTCTCTCTCTCTCTCTCCCTCTCCCTCATTTGGATTCCGTTATGTCTTGTACAAAGTATACTGTCTATATTGTTGTAAGGGAAACAGGTCAATTTATCTCAAAGGGAATCATTTAAGATTTTAAAGGGAATTTGAACAGAATCACTATTTCACGGCTGATCACTAAGACATATAAACTAATCTAACACACAAACGCACGCACTCACACATTCACACAAGTTGCAGGAAGATCGAAAGTTAGGGAAAGATGAGTTTAAGAGAATGTAAATGTGGAATCCCAAGTTTACAGCAATACGTTAAATTGCATAGACATGAACAACCATCAATCACGTAATTAGCCCTCGCATTGAGTTCCTCAATGAGGTTAAAATTATATTAGATACACCAGTAAAGGTCACAGTCTGGAGGTTACTTGTGTCTCCTGTGAAAAGGGTGGCTGGAAGTTCAGTAGTCGTTGAAGTGACGTCTTGGGGAGCCCTGGTTGGGCGTTGGCTGAAGACGGAGTTGTGTGCGGGTTGAAGTTGAAACTCGACGTTACAAAACTTAACTCAGAACACGAAACTCTCAAACGGAAAAGAAAAGAACTAAAGTTTGACGAAACTAGGTGGTGTTCCTTCTCATCGTGGCTAAGTAGCAGCAGGCGTGCAGGCTAAAGCACGCTGGAACCGCGCTCAAAGAACAGTGATGACAAACAGCATGGCTAAAAGCTAAAGCTAAGAAGCAAAGCTAAAAGCTGGCATGACTGATAGCAAAAGCAAGGCAAGAGACTAAAAGCAAGATTTTATGGTGTCCTGAGTATTTAAACTGGCCTGTTGGCCACACCTCAAATGTTGTCTTGACCAATCAGATATTTTCTTGGCTCGGGGGCATCTTAAATCATATGTTTATCTTACCAAGCATGTGGTCCGAATTTTCCCGCTCTTGCAGGGTCTAATTTTGGACATGATTCCTATAACCAGAATATGATATATTTGACAAATAATTGATTGTCTGGACTAATTCAAGCAAGCAGATTCGATTACGTAGATACTAGACATGACTATGTATCCTTAAGCTATCCCATAGTTAATAAAAGACATACACAATAAGTGATTATAACATGATAGTCAAATGTGTGGGTTACACATAAATGAATACGGAGTGAAGCGATGGACTGATTCATTTATAAGTCTTTTTGAGTTCATTCTGGTCCATATATATGAAAAAAAATACAGTTTCTTTGCCATTCTCTTGACAAAGACTTCTGTGGAGACCAAAGGTTCAAAGCCCCCCCCCCCCCCCCCTTAGGAATTTAAGTCTAGTTCTGCTAGGTGGGGGGAAGTCAATGGAAGTGTTTAACTCTCATGGGTTTACATGTGATGTCCAGCGTTGCATTTCCATTACGAACAACAAATTTTACACCACATTTCTCTCTTTCGAATTGAAATTGTAAATAATTGTTCTAGTGGTGTTAATGTTGAAAGCTGTTGTGTGAACAAGTTGGTTGCTCATCTTGCTTGGGACTTTTGGCACAGAATGTTTTATGACTTCCTGAGGAATTCGGCTCGTGTTTCAAACACAGCCCTGATCGACTCTGGTTCGAGTCATTTCTGTTACATATCCCCCTTTCGATCGGCGAGGTGTTTAGCTGAAGACATCGTTGATCGCTGGAGAAACAAAGGCAGAAGAAGCAGACAAACACAGCAAACAACAAGACAACACCTCCATGACAGTTACTGTACTGGTGCAGGCATCAGGTTGTTTAGGTACACATGGTTAAGTTCAATTAGTCAATGTAGTTTAGGACGTTGAGGATAGTTTAGATCATTTTGGAACAGTTGTTTTATTTTGATTCAACAATCAAATTTGTGGTTAACTTTGTTTGGTTCTTCTAGGTAGTATTACTTTACACGTTTACCGTTAGTTTTCTAGTAATCTCATTTTCAATTAAATGAATTGACCTATCATGCATGGAGCTCTCTGGCTTCCATTCAGTTTAGAGTGGCTGGCGGATATTAGGTGTTGCGAGTCAATCCTAATATCAGACCTTTGACCCTTGCAGGGTGTCTAGGTGTTTCACCTACTCAGGAAAGAGGGGAAGGAGAATGATAAGTAAAAGAAGAACAAAACAAAGCTGCTGTGGGTTTTCCTAGCATGGCTTACAACTACTATTGAGCTAGGATGTGCAGCTAGTGTGTCATGAACCTTAACTTAGTGTCAGGTGTTCTACCTATTGTGAGGATGGCTGCAAGTTTCTTCATGGTGGGTATGTGTAACTTTGTTACACAAAAAGTTGGATATTTTACCTGCGGGAAGAATACGTTTGTTGAATGTGTTATCAGTAGATGTGGTTACCTCTGGGTGTAGGTAATGTTGTGTGTGTTAATGGTGTAGTGCATGTGTGATCAGATATGTTCAAGTCTGTGTTGTCTCCCCCTTTTTCTAGTATGTCACTGAAGACTGGCTCTCTGCATCCTTGGCTTGGATGAGGGCGTGTCCATAGTCTAATGGGGTCAGTCCAGCAAGGCAGGAAGTTCTTTAGCAGACAGTCGGAGGCAGTTTGGCATGGCTGTGTGAAGCTGGGTTGCAAAACTTTGTCTTCTATGTTGCATTCTTCTTGTGGTGCCTTCTTGCCGTAGCAGACTTTCTGACCTTCTGTGCTCTGGTGGTTGCTGTTGCACAGACAGGGAATGTGGTTCTTGGAGTTTGAGTTCATTTCACAGTTTATTAGTGACTGTGTTAGGTGACTGAGGTGATGTCCTTTAATACCTCAGAATTTTCATCAACAGTTGGCTGTGAAAGACTTGTTCGTTCTGGGTCGTTGTTGAACAGATGCTTGTCATCTCTGATGTGGTGTACCAGGTGATCACCGGCCTTCCGTTCTGTCGCTGGTCACAGCGAGCACGACTCAACTTTGTGGTCATATGCATGTGAATGGTCTTGAAGGAACTCTCTCAGTTGTTTCATGACTTGTTCCATGTCTTCTGATGGTAAGCTGTCATGTTCTTGCGCATACTCAGCACTGTGCATGTCTGAGTGTTGCTGAGGTGGGTTTTGTTGTCGTTTACCCACACGAGTTGCTCTTGGATGAGTCAGGTGATTACCTTTGGATGTCTGGTTAGGTTTCCGGATGTTTTTATCCTTTTGGTTTCTTGAGAAGCGTGGTTGGTCCCATGGATTTTTCCAGCAGTTGGGCTGAAAACAGTCATGGATATGGGTGTCACGCTCTCTTTGCTCTTGATGGAAGCCTCTGGCGTTGTGATGCCACTGGGTGTCGTCCAGTGCAAGGCTTGAGTCTTTGTTGACAGAGTTCAAGAGTGTTCTGTTACCTTTCTTTGAGGCCATCTTCTGCTTGTTATAGGCCTTCTGTGTTAGGTCACGCAACTGTTGGATGGTCATGGAGTTCGGACAGGCCATGACACCTAGATGGTGACTGACTCCAGGGTGCAGATTCTTTAGGAAGAGGGTTTTGAAGTTCACATCCTCTTCAAGGTCAGGGTTGTTGTGTGCACCAAAGTAGGCTTGTCGGAGTCGGTTGTAGTAAGCTTGTGGAGTCTCTTGTCGACCTTGTTTGGTTTCCAGGGCGGTCAACAGTCCATGTTTCAGACTCTGGGTCTGTAAACTCTTTAATCAGGACCTCACGAAGTCGCTGGTAGTTTGACTTGGTTTGACTGGGCTGTCAATCTAGGAAGTTTCGTACCTCGGGACTGGACGTGGCTCTAAGGTGGTATAACCAGTCTCTGTCAGTCACATGAGGTCTCACTTCCAGATGAAATTCGATATCTCGCAGGTAAGCCTGGATGTCGTGGCCCTCTATGGAGTTCGGGTTGAACCTGCTGATGTTTTCAGACAGCTTGTTGAGGTCTTTGATGGTCATCCCGTGTGCAGCTCCAAGGTCTTGGACGGGAGGTTTTCTTTCGTTGGCAGGAAAGGGTTGTGTGGCGAAGGCAGGTGAGGTTTTAGGTTGTGGCCCTTCGTTTCTTTTCATCATATGCCAGTTCTTTGACGTGGGACTCTGTTCTGCTCAGCAGTGATGAGGCTAAGAGATGTCTCTCTTTTCTTGGCTCTTGTTTCTGCTTGTAAGCATTTTGGAGTTCTTTTCTGACCATGTAGAGCTCATCATTGGTATCGTCTAGTTGTTGGGTCAGATTGTCCATTTCAGTTCTGTACCTTTCAAGGTGGTCTTTCAAAGCACTGATTTCAGAATTCTTGTTTCTGACGTCTATCTTGGCTTTCTCTAGTAGCTGTTCGGCATACTGGAGTCTGTTTACCAGGTCTTTCTGAGCAGCCGTTGCATGT